>NC_072733.1:16799226-17399226 GCF_026930045.1 Uloborus diversus | reverse complement strand
TTTAAGCAGGGTACACTGGGCTCAGTTGATTCAAAGTCCAAACAAGGGCTTTAGTTTTTGAGTGAGTATGATTCAAGAACCGACCATCTAACGCAAACTAAGCATGCTTACTTGATCTACGTACGCGGGAGAAAATGTCTTTCTTGTTTGGGATTTATTCATAAGAAGTCGTATTTTGTGCAACAAAGTTAATTTTTATGAATTTTTTTTCAACAGTTGTATAGGGTGTTTAACAACTTTTATTTAAAAAATCAGTGTACTACTGTCTAATCTGAATGAGAGAAAGATTTTACCTTACAAAAGTTGCTCTTTTTCAAAGCTGCCTTTTCTCTGTTCAACTCGCGAGTTAGGAAAAAAAAAATCATTCAGAAATGCTAAGATGTGACCAGAAAAGGATCAAAAGAATTATTCTTGAAATATTTAAAAGAGTGTATTTCTAAGAAGATAACTATACTAACGATTGTATTAACTGTAAATCAGATTTACCTTTATCATCATTTGTCTCGGATGAGAATTTCCAAAATTTTATGAGCGTCTTCTTTAAAAACCATATCTTAAAATCTTAATTTCATTGCTTATTCAATCTCGCTACTTTTTTTCACTTGATCCAAGTTGTGTATAATTAATATATTTCAAAATTTTTTTAAAAAGATTTTTTATTCTAAAAAAATACGTCAACAAAGACGTTTAAATGATTAATTGATAATAAAATCGTAGTAGTATTATATGAAATTTTATTTTAATACGTAATATTAGCAAAGTTCTATCATATAAGATTTATTAAAACTTAACAATAAAAAAGATTTTAGCTACCAAAAAAGCAGATATTTTACGTTCTTGTAGCAGATAAATGATCCGAACATCGGTACTGATGTTTCAATTGAACATCGGTACTGATGTTTCAATTGAACATCGGTACTGATGTTTCAATTTAAGTACAAAATATGCACCTGTCCCTATCTACTTGAGCGGTACCATTTCCCTCTTTTAATGACATTTCCAATGATATTTTCCTATGCTTGCTCCTTTTCCATATCAACACGATATGGCTTATAACATGTTAAATAACACGATGTGATTGATAGCTCTTTAAATAACACGAAATAGTTGATAATACTTTTAAAAATACGGTTTGGAGGCTTCAAAATTTGCTCAAACGACGAAGTGGCTGGTGCACTGTTCGGTGTATGTTGACATCGACTTTTAAAGTCATAGCATACTATGAGGAAGTAGTCACAGAGGATGACGTCACACAACTTGACCAGCTATAATTCCGGTCACACTGCAGAGGAGAACTCCGATAAGAGGAGTCGGATAGAGAAACAATGCTCATATAAGTAAATTGTGTATTTTAAAAATGACCTACCTGAATCGGAATTGTAACACTGTCAAAAGTAATTGCGATTTCGTAAGAATACAGAGTTATTTATTACAATAATCTAAATGTATCCATCATATTGAAGCACCTTGTATTAACCAGTTAAAAACCGTGCCGCTATAGAGAAAAGAAGAATGACAATTTTTAAGTTAAAATCTAAACGAAAAATTCGCCCATTAATAACTATTTTAGCATAAGTTTAAACTTACAAATAAATTATGATTTTGAAGACAATTTCATACAAAAAAAAAAAAAAAATGCTTCTTAAAGTAACAAATTATTTCATTAGCATGCTATAAAGGAAAACATAAGCGTTCATATAGAAATAAACAGTGTGAGCATTTACTTATGTTAGGAGAGGAATCGGTAAGATCGGTATCAAATATTAAGTTGAATAGCTCATTATTTTTTATAAATTGACCTTACTAATGCATTTAATGAAGTAAATAAAATATCTACGACTCCATCATTTACTATATATATATATATATATATATATATATATATATATATATATATATATATATATATATATATATATATATATATATATATATATATATATATATATATATATATATATATATATATATATATATATATATATATATATATATATATATATATATATATATATATATATATATATATATATAAAAGCATCCAATTATAATCCCAAAGCACGATAAAACTGGTGGGGTAATTTTAATTTAATGACATAACAATACTGTGAAAAAAGGTTAGAAGACTAATACACTGTTTAAAAGTTTAAAAAATATATTTTTCTTAAATTTACACAAGTTTTTGAATATCTTGTATTACTTCTTTTTCATATTAATCAAGATACATTTTTTCAATAAATTTTTGATACTTTTCATAGATTGTGATTAAAATAACCCCATATCTCACACGCCGAAATATTGATTTGTTGATGCAGCTAATGAGCAGCTTCATTTTGTATATTTTTAGGAAAACCAGTAATTCTCTTTTAATTAACAATACTAAAATAGCTCTGAAATTAATTAGCAAAATGGTAATTTTTAGAAAGTTGCCGAATTTCCACCCACTTAACGATAATTTAGTGCTTAAGCACTATGGATATTTAATTTTACTTGCTTACAAAAAACTTGGAAAAAACTTAGTTATTTGCGATAAAAAATATAGTAGAATTTCTAAGATGGTAAACTACTCATAAAATATCTAAAAATAAACGAAAATAAAACGTATACGGAATTACTTTTTGTGCACTCACAAACACACACAAACCTATCGTGTAGTAATGAAAACTTTCTCCAGTACTTTCGTAACATCTAGAAGGTTTTGAGAAGGCAAATATTACTTCTGCCAATACAATTTTAAATGAAAAGAAAATACGTGCTCTCTTTTCCATTACTTAAAGTAGAATGTGAGGCAAAGTGAAATAGTGGAGCAAAGTGGAATAGTTAAATATTTAGTGTATTTTTATCTATGTTTTTGGTAATACTTTAACCATTAGTACGAGAGCTAGCAAAGTCAAGAAAACAAGAATTTTAGGAAAGATGCTTCATTAATAAATCTTTCTCTATGCTCTTTTGAACAACGTACTCACCAGGCAGACCGATTTATTGCTATAGAGTAGGGTGTATCGAATTTTTCTTTCTTTTTTTTTGAAATTCAAATTTTTAAGTTGATAAAAAGTTGCCGCTACAGGCCCACATATACCAGGAAAAAATAAGTCTCCCGCACAAGTCCTAAAATCTATAATTTTCTAAAAAAAATTAATTTTCTTCAAAAATAGTTTTAAATTAAGGAATTATTTTTCAAAAATTTTCAAGCTGAGTGTTTTATTAAAATAATTTTACTTAAAAATTTTTAAGTTGAATATCGTTGTTTAAAAAAAGTTTGGTATTTATACAATACTTAGGTTTCCAGCACAACACTCAAAAATGAGGAGTTTTCAAAGTTAAAGTTTGATTTTTCATTATAAACAAATTAATAAACACTGCGCTGCGGAAAAATACTACTGACAATATTCCTGCATATTTTTATGCAAAATGACCTCTTGTGTCCAAATATTACCAGTTTCCCACCATTATCCATCTCAGTTAGGTATTGCAGTACCGAACCAAAAATTCACTATCGGTATTCGGTATTTTTAACACGTGATACCGGAATACCGGTATTCATACCGGTATTTGAAATTTCTCAAAAATTGCTTGAAAACATATTGTTTTGTCCACATTTCACAATTTTGTACAAAAATTGTATTATTATGAAAACGTATTTTGAACAAATATAAAATGAAGGAACAAATGCCATAATAGAAAATCAATGCAAGTAAAAAACATAATGCATCTATAAAATTGTCTCTAAGCCTGGAACTCATTTTAGTATTCAACTTTCCTACAGTTGAAAATACTCAATGTGAACTCACGCAGGTTTGTGGTACTATTAACAATGTGTGATACACCTCCTCTAATTTAATTGTCTAAAAGTATTTTATCTTCAAAAACAATTCGATCTGTTGCATGTCATTTTTGGATGAACCCTTTGGTCTGTGTGTGTTTCTTTCGTATTGTGTGTATTTCCATTATTTTTTAATTTAAAGCTAGTTGAAATTTCTTTCCTGAGAGATGATACTTTCCCAATATTAACGTTATTTTCTCTTGAACTGGAGGGGTTTGTGTTTGCTTCTTACTAGCTCTTTGGTTTGAAATTTACGATAAACTTGACTAAATTTGATCTTATTGGTTTCTCTTATTCGTTTTAGCTTTGAATTCAGAATTCTTTAATAATTTTGTGAACATCTGAAAACATCTTTGAATTCGTGGAACATATTTATGCTTTTCTTCTATGCAAATTTTCTAGTCAGTATATAATTTCTAAATATTATCTTGCCAAGTATGAAGCCAAATAGCGAGACGGCACAACAAACCAATACCGGTGCCAACAAATTGCCATTTGTAATGCTAACAAGAAACAGTTTTTGTCAAAATTTAGTAAGGTAGACTGAGGCACGTTTACGCAGTGCCATTTTTTCGAAACGAATTATAACTGGAGAGCCAACGGACATAACAGATTGATGCTGCTCCCTAGCAAATATCCTCATAAGTTTTTGAGCATCAGTCGAGCTTTGGTCTAGCTTGCAGAAATAATAATCTGTTTTCTACCAAATCGAGTAAATTGTGAGTTGAACGTTTTGAAGCTTATTGTAAATAAATAATACTTGGTTAAGAAAGAAAAAATATATAAAAATTAGCAGAATTTTATCCATTTTTGAGAATTGTATTAGTATGAACTAAAATGTTATTTATTTTATTTATTTATTTATTTATTTATTTTTTTTTTTTTGCACGTTAATAACTATTCCAAACTTGGCGACGGGGCAAGTTTACGCGTTGACGTCTGAGCACCTTAACGCACATTATTACTGTGTCTTACTTCTAAACGTGCCCTGAAGCTTTTTTCGCTCCGAACTGTCTCAAATCCTTTTAGTATTTTCAGGTTATTTAGTTTTGAAAATTACCATTTAACTTTTAATTAAGTTACAAATTCGTATCTTATATCTTACAATCATGTATTGCTGTCTTCATGCCCGTTCAGCTTTTACATTATAAACCATTCAGTCTGTAATAAATTTGCTTTTTTTTAACGATGATAAGACATTATTTTCAAAATACTAAAAGAACCACGTTAGGTGTCAAAATAAATATGCGTAAACTTTCTCCGTGTCCGGAGCAAGCTTACGCAATCGACTTGGACTCAAAAATATTTTTTTTAACGGTCAAAAACACAAACTGAGCATCATTTGAACATACTAATTCGAAAGTAACTTTCCCAAAAGGGAAAAAAGCGATCAGGGAAATGAAAAAAATAAATACGTGGTGCACAAAATACTTTTGTTTGATGATATTCTATTAGTTCATGCTTTCGAAGCTAAATTTTTACATCAATAGATTGATTCCGGTTCTGTATCATGGGAAAATAAATGTACATTTAAAACATAAGTAGATATTCAATAAGTTTAATTGAAAATTCTTGAATTAAAACTATTTCTTATTTTCAGCTAGTACCGAAATTACCGGTATTTTCCTCAGCGAATACCGGTATTACAAAATTGCAAAATTTCTCGAAATACTGGTATTCGGTATACAGGTATTGCAATCCCTAACCACAATTATTAGATTTTATTTGTATACCAAAGGAGCGTGTAGAGGATATTATCTTGTGCTGCAAATATCTGCAGAAATGTTGCACATGAGAGACCAAAAAACAGAAAATAATCATTTATCAGTGCCCCGAATGCAACGATTGATTTTTCTTCTTTCCATGAAAAAAACTGAAATTTTCGGTAACATCTTTGAATTTTTCAAATGTGGTTTAATCTGTTTTTATATTGACAATATAGCATATTTCAATCTTTTTTAGCTTGATAGGTACACTTTGACGTCTTTTCAGAGTTGACTTCACTGGGGACCAGAGTTTCGAATAAGGCCATGTCGCTTTTCTTTGTTAAAACTGCTGAAAGACATTATTGAGAAACTTAATTTTCACAGGGATTTATTTTTTCTTATTTTTTATGAATAATATGATGAATATGCAAAATTTTTAGCCAACTGAATCATAAAACAGAGAGATACTAATCCATGAGCTTCATCTTGGCCTTATTTGGCGCTTTTACTTTATTCTATCAAATTTAGAACAAGTTTTGCTGCAGTTGAAACAATCGTTTTATTTTTAAAAAAGGAATTTTCTGTTTGAAATACATTTAACTCATTAATTATTCATTACCTTTGTGTGCTAAAATTCATTCCGAAAACATATATTTCTTCTGCACTTACTCAAAATTAAAAAAAAAAGATCTATATTAAAATTTTACATTTAAAATCACTCTTTAAAAACATTTACATTAAAATTGGAGATATATTTTTACCCATTAAAGAAAAACAAATGAACGACGTTTCAAATTCGAGTCTGAAACAGAAAGAGGAAGGGCCATCATAACCCTTTCTTTTTGAAATAAACAAATGCAAAACATATTAGTGATAATCGTATTTGACGAGAAATCCATTAAAGTTTATTATGAAAGGATGTTTAACGACTCACACCCATGAAACTTGGGAAGTAAGGAAATTGATTTAGTTTTTTTCCACAAAAAACTGCCATGTGCTAGTATTTAAGATTATAAATGCGTTGTTACAAGCTTTTCAAAATTAATTATGTTCAAGGTTGTTAAGAAAAAAGAAATTGAATTATTTCAGCTTTCTTAAAACTGACTCATATGATGCTTTTTATTTCTAACGTTTTCCCTCTTAGTTTGCATTTTGATAAATTTCAGGGTGAGAAAAGTGTTAAAATTGAGGTATTAAATTGTTTTCACATTAGTTACAATAGCTCCTTTGGTATACAAATAAAATCTAATAATTTGATTAGTGATTGCAATACCGGTATACCGGTATACCAAATACCGGTATTTCGAGACATTTTGCAATTTCATAATACCGGTATTTGCTGAGGAAAATACCCATAATTTCGGTATTAGCTGAAAATAATAAATAGTTTTAATTCAAGAATTTTCAATTTAACTTATTAAATATCTACTTATGTTTTAAAAACAATTTAAAAACAATTTAATAAATATAGAGACATTTATTAAAATTAGTTGGAATATAATTTATATACCATTCATAAATAATTGCTGCTGTAAGAGTTTTTCTATTTCTCTCCTTTTTTCTTCTGTTTCTTCTTCCTTTTTTTACTTTCTCCTTCATTTTTGAAGCTTTAATATGTACAATGCCATGATTTCAGAATGAGTGAATAAATAACTTGAATATTTACGCTAATAAAATTTGAAAGTGCATAAAAAATAATAACAAAATACATTCACCACATTTGTGCCCTAAGTCATCGGTTTCTGCTTGTCTGTAACCAAAGCTAAAAACACAAAGTGCTTCTTCATGTATCCAAAATTAAGGGGGGAAACTCCCTCAAAATGACGTGTCTCCGTGACCCATTAGCATCATTAGCTTCAGAGTTAATTTTGCAGAGATTGAAAAAGCAATGCTACGTTGGAGTTTTAAATTGGAAATAATAAGTGAAGTATCTTAGGAATAAGAGTAAGATATCCTACTTTTGCCTTGAGTCGACTATATCTTCTTCTAAAATTAACTTTTGTCAACCGCAATGAGGTAAACAGACAAAAACACGTTCAATCAATTGCATTATAAAACAGTTAAGAGATTACAGAAAAAAGTAAGGTATTTGAAATTCTTCATTTTGGAGAATAGGTGAAGAACGTTGCCTTTTCGTCGGCTTACACGTCAGTTCTGCGGTGGGCAGGCGAACGGAAGTATCTGCAGAAATTAGTTTTCTAAATATTTGAAGAAACGCGTTTTGAATTCGATGCTATAGCAATAGGAAAATGTTGGAATTAGACGTTCTTTTCGCGCTTTTTTTTTATCGCGGAAATCAAATAAACAAGCTTGTGCAATCAAGCTAATCTACAATAAATAACAAAAATGTACAAAAAAAAAATAAAATAAATAAATAAAAATAAATGCAGATACTGTCCTTTACCTGTCCACGGCAGAGCTGTCTCTCCAGCAGTGCGGATCTAGAACTCGAGCAAGGGGGGGGGGGGTAACCTCGGTCCAAGTGGAGAGTCACTGTTTTAGACGGTCTTTTTTGCGGGAACTCTCAATCTCGGGGGGGGGGGGCATCAACCTTAGGGGACAGACACCCCCTGTTTAAACAATATGAAATTTTCTCTACAAGGGGTCCCTCTCCCGAAAAATTTAGGACTTTAAATACGGTTTTTTCTTGAAATAAACTAATATAGTATACTGAAGAATATAAATAATTTCGCGAACATTTTAAAGGTCTGAAAATCCTATTTGCACCTCAGTTGGATCTAAGGCTACTAATTACCTCCCCATGGCCAGAGTTAAGATGAAATTGCAAGCAAATACACACCGAAAAGGTCAGTTACAGCATCCAGAGCTTGCAGTTGCACTCTAGCTATTAAAACCATGCTCAGGCAAAAACCTCATATAAAGTTAGGTAGATTATCACACTGGTAGATGAAAATAGATTCGCATATAGCAGAAAGAGGTGTGAAAACATGGTATGGCTCCCTATCGAAAATGTGAAGATAAGAGCTAAGGTATAAACATTATATCCCAGCTATTGCTAGAGAAAGGTAGTAAAAAGAAGCGGATGCGTGAAGGGAATCAGAGATCCTACCGTAGAATTTAAAAAAATTATGTCAAAAACGGCATTGTTTTTTGGTGGTAAAGTTAGGTGAGATGGAGTTGAAGTTCCATCCCAAGTATTTTTTCTTACTATAGTCGATTTCAAGCTTTCTTTAGCGATATTAGGGATCGAATGCTCTTTCCAGAAATTTGCACAAATAAAAGGTTAAAAACGCTATTTTATGCTATCTGTGATAACGTTGAGGTGATGGGGAACGTTCAGGGGTTCACTCTCAAAGTTTTTCTCTGTAGAACTCGGGAAAACATGATTAAAGACTATCTTTGTGGACGTTAGGAGAGGAATTCTTTGGTGATTTATTTTGAAATTTTTTCAAAATTAGAGTCTTTAAGAAGGAGTTTTACGCAATTTCTAGTGAATTTACGTTACTAGGCGGCTCTCCTCCGGAAGTTTTCGACATTGAAAACTGAAATTTAAGCTATAACTGGTGACGTTAGGAAATGAAGAGGGTTCGTAGCCCCTCTCTGGAAAAGTTTCGTCAATGAAGTCTGAGAATCGCAATTTTAGTCGATGTTTGATTAAGTTTAGGAAATGGGAAGTTTTGGAGGTTCTCTATGAAAATATTTTAACAACTAAGTCTTCAAAATTCTGTCCTTGGTGGCCTTGCGTTTGGGAAATGGGAAAAGCTCATAGGCTGCCTCTGGAAATTTTTTGACCTTAAAGTTCGAAAAAAACTCAACTGTACGCCTTCTTCGTCAACGTTAGAGGGATCTCCTGACGTCACAAAAGTGATGTCAAGTCTTTATTAAAGAAATTTTCAAAATTGAGGTTCTAAAGATGTGACTTAGGGTTAAGGTTTGGGAAAGATAGAGGAAAGAGGACCCCCTGCCTCCTCTTGACTCGATCGGCCTCCCCCCCCCCCCGAAATCTCTTTCAAGAAGTCATTTTTTGGCTGTATGTGAAGAAAAAAGGTTCGGGGATTCTCCGGAGGAATTTTTCTGAAACAAAATTTAAAGCTATCTGTGCTGATACTAAGGGAGAGGTGCTCGGGGGGACCACCTGGAAGTTTATCAAAGTTGAAGTTTTAGAAATGTAATTTTTGGATTCGTTTAAAGACGTTAAACGTACAGTAAATTTGGGTATCTTCTTCGGCTAAGTTTGGAAATCGAAGTTTCAAAGACACAATTTATTCCATCTTTTATAATAACTTAGGAAAAGAGTGAGTGTTTGGAGATCTTCTCCAGAAGTTTTTTGAAATCGAAGTCTTTAAAACGCATTTCAGGCTCTCTCGGGTGAAGCTAGAAGGCGCGTTGGGGTTCGAGGGCTGTCGTCTGAATTTTTTTGATATTGAAGTTCTGAAAACACAATTTTAATTTATATTTTGAAGGAATGGGTTGTCACCAAAAGAAATACTTCAAGCTTGAAAATGAATCTTTTTTAGTCACGTTAAGGGAACGGAGAGTGCTGGGGACTTTCCCTGCAAAATTTCGACATTTAAGCTAGAAAAGCAATACTAAGCTTTTTTGTTGTATCGTTAGGGGAAGGAGATTCAGGAGCTCTTCTCCGTGCTAAAAACATATTTTAAAGCTCACTTAGGTGACGATAAATATAGATAGGAGAAGTTTCACACCAGAAGTAGTTTGAAATTGAAACGCCAAAATAAAATTTCATTCTATATTTGTCTAAAAGAGGGGTGAAAATTATGTAATTTGAAAAAAAAAAGCTAGAAAATTTTCTCCAGAAATATTCGAAAATCGTGTACTGAAAATGCAGTTTTAAGTAATCTTTGATGACATTAGGGGGAAGCGAGTGTTCACCCAACAAAATTTTCCGAAATCATGGGGAGGAGGAGAGGCTATAGCCCCGTTAGCCTGAGAACGAAGTAAAATAAATGATTGTGTTAATTTGAATCTAATAACTTCAGATTAAAAAACCATGATAGCATCAGGACGAGGCCATTTCCTCCAAGCCTTTCCATGCTAATGCAAATCACATTGTAATCTGTTGTAAGTTTTGACCGAATGGAGGAGGAGCTACAGTTCCGTTAGCCCCCAACCTACCATTAATACGCCACAGTGTATATATTCATTTAAATATAATGCATATTTAAATTCGCAAAAGTATTGAAATATTTGAAATCTTTGAAATTTTTGTTTTGTTTAGAGTTACTTTTGGCCTCATGGCGGGAAGGAGGGGGGGGGGGGGCTATAGCCCCTAGAACCTGGGAATGAAGTTAAATATATATTGCTGGTTTAAGTTGAAAGTAATAACTTTCAGATTGAAAAAAAAAAAGAATGCAGAACGAAACTATTTCCTCCAAGCCTTTCCATTCCATTGCAGATCACAGTTTAATCTACTTTAAGTTTTGACCAAATATTCTTTGCTACTGTCTCCTAGCCCCCCTCCGTTCTATTAATATGCCACTATATATAGTAGTTATATTTAAATGTAATGTAATTTACATTCACAAATGTATTGCAGAATTAAAAGTCTCTGAAATTTCGATTTTATCTAGTGTTAGTTCGGACCTCAAGAGGGGGGGGGGAGCTATAACCCTTAGCCCCCTCCTTGGATCCGCCACTGCTCGCCAGTAGTAAATTTTAACAATTTTTCAACAATTTTTACATTTTATTTTTTTTTTTTTACACCGAAATGAAGTTTTTAAGCACATACTCACATTCTAGCTTCGATCTACGTCAGTAATCGATTAGAGTTTCCTACGCATAGAATAAACGGATAAAAACTCGAAATAATTTCCTTTAAAAAATACTGCAAACGCAACATTGCATTCCAGTGTGTACTCTTTCATCTTGTACAACATGTGCTATTTTTACCGCGCGAAGATTTTATTTGCATGTACTTAGTTGACTTCAAAAACAACTTACATTAGTGATTTTAAAGAAAACTGAGAAATAATAAATAAAACAGTAAGAAACTTGAATTTCGAAAAAAGTAAGATCATTAAAGCGTATAGACTTTTCATTCAGACCCTTAGGCGTTTTCATCCTTTTGCAGATTTATTTTATAAAAAATGAACCATCAGTGATTAGATTTTGCGAGACACAGATGTGATTCTTATTTTAGCATTCAACCCAAACTATCTTTATTAAGAAGCCGGAATAGTAGACAATTTATTTCTTATTTTTATTTATTAATTTTGCATGTATACTTTGCGAGTCTCCAACGCAGGAAAGAAATTCTTTAACATAAGTCTAACTTTTGTAGGTACATATCGTCGCCTCAAAGCAACAGTACGATTTCTTACTGTTGCTCGGAGGTGACAATATATGCATAAATTTATATGCATCTGTGTGTATATATTTATATGTATAAGTGTGGGTGGATGTCACACCATAATATAATAGATCATTCCACCAGAGAGGGAAGAGAGAATGATGAGAAAGGGAGGAATATATTTAGAAATTTGTTTTAGCATCATAAATATTTTCTCAATGTAGGGCTCACCGAATGAAGTTAGAATGCCGAAATCCTTCTTGTTGCAATGCGAAAGCATGACTAACCGGATTTTTGATTCAGGGTTATTATTAAGTTAAATGATAACGGTCTGAATAGCTTAAATGTTCTCAATTAATGTACATAGATTAAGTATTCATCCAGACCGACAAATGGATGAATACTTAATCGCAATTTCAATTTCAAAAATTCGTAATATCGTTAAGAACTGCAACATTTGACACATCACAGGTAAAAAAAAAGTGATATATGCAATTGTTAAAAAAAAAAAAATATTTAACGATTCTACACGTCAGGTTTTTTCGGGGGCTTGAAATGAAAAAATGAGCATCAACCCGAAAATGAGCTCCCACACACCAGTGGATCAACACAGCATTTTCTAGTCTGTAGCATTAGGCACACTACAGTAAAAACAATTAAGTGGTACAGGGTCTGTATAAAAAGTAATGAGAATCATTTTTTCCTGATGCGATTGTACCTCCTAAGGGCAGACAAATCGGTTAAGTCGTTGGTGGGGGTAACTGGTGGGACTCACTCTGGTACGCAGTCGTCCAGGAGTCTTTGTTCGGACAGCATCGTCGTTATAGTGTACCTCTGTTGCTAACGTCGGATCCTACTCCAAAATGCAGTGAACATTTGAGTAACGTTACGCGATCAAGTTTTGTGTGGAACTTGGTAAATCGGTCTCAGAGACTTTAGAGATGTGTAAGCAAGTGTTCAGAGATAATTGTCTCTCAAAGGCGCAAGTGTTTCGGTGGCACAAATGTTTCAAAGATGGCCGTGAGAGCGTCGAGGATGAATCAAAAACAGGTTGTCCGTCAGCACAGAACCGACGCAAATGTGGATCGTGTGCGTGTTGTGCTAAATTCGGATCGCCGGTTAACTGTAAGAATGATTGCAAATGAAGTTGGACTTGATAAAATGACTGTTCACAGCATCATCGCCTAAAACTTGAGAAATGCTGGAAACACCTGTTTCATCCCCCAAGACTTCCTGGTCCATTATGGTATCCTTATGCGTTCCCAGCCCGCTAACAGCCACTATTTAGCCCCGGCAGACTTCTTTCTATTCCCGAAGATGAAAACATCTCTAAAAGGGCATCACCATGAAACTCTGTATGCCTTGAAAGCGATAGTACAAGACTTTTAAAAAATATTCTGGAATCAGGTTACAGAACAGCCTTCAAAACTTAGAAGACTCGCTGGGATAAGTGTGTGCTAGGCCAAGGGTTTCATTTTCAAGAATTTCAGGTGTGAATATCAATATCTGCAATAAATTCTTAGAACACACCTCAGTCTCATTACTTTTTATACAGACCCTGTATATGCAATTATCTTTAAAAAATTGGAAGAACTTTTACGATTCTGCTCCACACTGTCAAAAAAAAAAAAAAAAAAAGTAACCTTACTTCATAAAATCGGTGGCAGCTTAGCTGCCTCCACTGCTCTCGAGTAACTTAACTAATATAACTGGTGTAGAGTTAGACATCGCTTGTGGAAAGTTATACCATTATAATGTAATTATAACGTTAACGTCACACTAATTTCTGCTAAAGGTTACACCAGAATTTTCTGTATGCTTACAGAGAAATTGATTGAAAGGTTACACAATAGCAAAAATCAAGTCAACTATTAGGTGGTTTAAATTATGCAGATATATGAAATGAACAAGTAATTGTTTTTTTCTATAAATTTTGAATTGAAAGTACCATAATAAATTAGTAGGTTACAATGCTTGGAATATAACAGTATGTAAAAAAAAATATATCCTAGAAACCCCTTCGATACGGCTCTTGCTTTTAATTAATCGTTTATTCAATGTTCATTAAGTCCATGCTCTTTCACAACCAGGGTTGCCAGACGTCCCGGATTTCAAGGGACAGTCCCGTGTTTTGAAAAATTGTCCCGCGTCCCGGGGAACTTCCATACGGGACGGCTAAAATCCCGTATTCTAGTCAATAACAATATTTAACAAAACGAGACACTATTTTAGGTGAAAAAATTAAGTAAAACAAAAGATCTTTACTAATAATAAAGCTGAAAGTCTCTCTGTCTGGATATCTGAATCTCTCTGTGTTCGGCACTCTGACGCGCATTGCGCCTAGACCATTCTGCTAATTTTCATGAAATTTGGCACAAAATTAGTTTATAGCATAGGGGTGTGCACCTCGAAGCGATTTTTCGAAAATTCGATTTTGTTCTTCTTCTATTCCAATTTTAAGAAAATTTTACCAAGTAAATTATTATACCGTGGACGAGTAAACTACCAAATTACCATACCGTAGAACTGTAACATGGGCGAGCAAATTAATATAGCAAATTGGCGATAAATGCATCATCCATTATTTGTAAATATACAGGCGAACCAAATGACCTTTTATTTTTCTACTACGGGCAAAGCCGTGCCGGTAAAGCTTGACCGCGAAGAGAAGGCAGATGACCATAAAGCAGAAACATCATTTGTATCGTCCGTACTAGGTTGATTGTTATTATTTTGTAATATATAGGATCAGTGAGAACGACTCTATCTTTTAGGTGCTTTCTGGCTGGTTCTATCTATTACAAATGATACAAAATGAGGTTTCATTTCAAGGTCACCCGCCTTCTCTTCGCGGTCACGCTTTACCACAAGTGTGAAATAAAGAGCAATAACAAAATCACGTGGTAGCAGACGCAAAAATTATTTTCGTTTTAATTTGGTTTTTGTTTTGGTGGTAGACCATGAGGAGCTGAATGATTGCTTCCTCTTTGCTCATTGACTAATATTGGAAATATATCTCTGCGCATGCGTCGTCAATCACAATGGAAACGATTTTTATACTTTGATCGGCGACATTTTGTAAGGTTTAATGCTTTGTTACGATTTAATTTTTCAGATTTATCATCAAGAGACTTTATACGTTGGAAAGCACCCCTTAAAAATACACCATATCCAGTAATTGATCTCAACCTCAAAAATCCCCCCCCCCCTTTTTTTCACTCTTAGAAGCCTGTCCCGTATTTACTGTTCTTAAGTCTGGCAACCCTGTTCACAACCCATGTAGGGTAGACCTCGGCACATTTACGAGGATTTTTTTCAATGAATTTTCTAATTTTTATGTTTAAGGCTAGGAAATTTTAGACATTGTGGTTTTATAAAGCAGTTAATGAAGTCAAAATTTGTATATTCAGTTTTTGCTCAGCTTGTGTTTTTAACCGTAAAAAGATGAGTTTTGTGTCCAAGTCGGTTGCGTAAATTTGCCCCGAACACTGGGCAAGTTTCGCAACCTACTGGGAACACGCATCGACTGGGGAAGGTTTGCGCGCAATAAAAATGTCACCACTAAATTATTTTCTATAAAAAAAGTTTAAAAGTTTGTTTGAATTCCATGTTTTTAAACTGAACTGATGGTCCTTGTAATTAATAAAATAACCAGTCAACAAGTATCGTGGGCAAGCACAAATTTCAGTCAAATTGCAAAACTATATTTAACAAAACTGAAATTGGATCTTATTGGATAAACACCTAGTTTTATGGGTGGCAGTTTCTAGAAAGTGTGCTTGAAAAAAACAAAAAGTCAAAATGAATTTCCTTACTTAGTGTTGAAATATGCTCAAAATAATCCCAACTACGTTATTAAGTTACACTAATAACTTATTTAATAACGTGATAAATAAAAAGGCTTGTTTAGTTACATATTCTTAAATTGGATCACCGGTCCGATATAGGAAAATTTTTATGGTCCAATAAAAAAAAAAAAAACACGCCATTTTTTATTCTTTTATTTATTCCTTGTCAACAAGTTTCCCAATCGTGCATTGAAATACATTCCTATAATCCCCATTAAATACTGTTTATAATATTACAAAAGCAATTTTCTCAGTTCAGAAATTTTAGTATTATTCTACTAGATACAAGTTCTAAAAATTAGATCGAACACGTGTTTAACACAAATCACATCGTAACTCAAGCTATGCAGATCGAAATGTGACGAAACTACATCTTCAAAGGTTTCAGACACAAATCTTAGGTTGCGTTCGACGAGTACGACCGAGAGCGACCGTTTAGTTAAACACGTGACAACTAATGATCACGTGCTCCAATCAACTGCTTAGGATGGTAACCGGTGAGGTAACCGGTTAATCATAGAACGCTGCGGTTTGTAACCGGTTGCTTACCGGTCGACCGGTGAGGTTCGTCGAACGCAACCTACGTATTTCCACCGGTAGAGTGTAGCGCAGAACTCGACGCCAGATTTCCAATTTGGGCAGTGATCCAATATAAGTGGTCTTCCCCTATTACCAATAGACCGTGTATAACGAAAAAAGTAACAGCAAATAAAGCTCAACCGGAGTACGGGACAACTTTATTAAAAAAAAAAGAACCTAAAAATATTAGGGAGCTTCAAAATTATTCCAGTCTACCGATGAGAACAGAAAAAAAAAACCCGCAACACTTTTTAAATGGAGAAAAAAAATAGACATTAATAATCAGTAAAAAATAAAGTCAAATCAATATAAATGGTAGTTGATAGGGTTGTTATAGAAGACAAAAGGCTTGCCAGAAAAGTCATAAAAGGAATTTTTAGAAATGATTTTGGCAGCGTGAAGAGAAGAAAGCGTGAAAAGGATTTTAGCGCGTGCGTTTGACAGGAAGTGGAATATCCAATATTTTGTTAGTAGCCCAAACAAGTTACACAAAACATTACTAATAGATACATTGGAAAACTGCAAATGAATTGCAGTGATGAAAGAAAAATGATGAATAAAGCAGAAAGTAAAAAGGTTCCAATGATCCTATTATACTGTATTGAGAAAAAGGAAGTTTGAAATTGATTGAAAGTTAAAAATTTGAAGATGAATGTAATTTTTAAAAGAGAAATGCGATTTTATCACAAGTGCATCAGTACAATGTTCCAAACTATTCACCGTTTAAAAGAACGGTCGTTCATTTTTTAAGTGAACGAACGGATCCGTTCATTTTAAGGATTCGTTCTTTTTGACTCGTTCGTTCATGAAAGACACATAACAAGTAGAATGCAAAACAATCGATCTAATTACTAAGAAACGTGTTGTGTGGCGTTAAGTTCTGTAAGTAAGCTTGGCGACTTTCGTTTTCATCGCTGTAAAGCTTGCTTTCAAAAGGTGATCATAAATCGTTGCTTAAAGTTGAGGTTGCCCTTGGCGAAAATTCTACAGAATGACATCAAGGATTGCTGGAATCCTGTGGGGAAAATGCATTACCAAATTAGAACGGTTGCATGATGGTTTATAGCGTTTTGTTGGGGTAAGTATAAGATTGCGGATTTGCAATGTAGAGATTTTTCCTCCGTTCCTCAAAGTAAATTGATATCCAAAGTGGTATCCTCTTCATAGACCGGCGATGTAATGTCTAGGAACTATTCTTAGAAGTTGACCTTAATCGTCTGTCTCGAACGCTCCGTCACTGACATCAACAATCTACACCTTGCCAGTGGTCTCCTACATCTTCCTGCCGTTAGGCGAAAGCTTATACGCTTTGCTGGGGATTGCATTGAAGGAATGCATTGAAATTATACTTGTAAATTCATAAAAAAAATAGATTAATAATTATGCTGCTGTTACCTAATTTACATCCCTTGTATACAAGAAAAAATCATTCGAGAACATTTATACACATATATTAATATCCTAATAGTTAGTGTTTTCTTTCCCTCCAGAAAAAAAGCAAATGATAGTTCTGCACTGTTGAATTCATTTATGTATCCTTAAGCATTATAATTTGTTTGAATGTAGTATTAATAGTTATAAACTAGGAATTGAATAAATACTTTTTTCTTGAAAAGTAAAATTAGGTATAAAAACATTTATTCGCAAAAATTGCAAAAGTGCAGGCAGACACGTGTTTCGGGGTTTCAAGGAACCCCCCTTTTCATTGCAACGAAGTGTGAACTATAGGACATGACATGACACCCCGAAGTTCCCCGTACCTAGTGAGCTATAGGATGAAGTCATTCGAGAAAAGCCCAAAAGTGATTCCTTAAAACCCAAAACACGTGTCTGAAGTTGTCTGCAATTTTGTGCGATAAAACGTTGTTGTATTTTAGTTTACTTTAAAACAAATTTAATCCATTAATTCCGCTGTCATTTCGCATACCGTTTGGACAAAAAGTGTTAATTCATTATTGAAATTGTTCAATATAAAGATGTTTTCTGTTCCTAAATATTGATTTGGCACGCAATTAAAGCACTCCCGATAAAGACTACGAAATCATAACTCAAATAATTACTAATAATTCATTTACACTTATTTGACAACTGTTTGAACATTTTGCGCTCAAAAACACAGGTGGTAATCTAATATTCATCATAAATTTTCATTAATACATTTTTACTCATTCCCTTATATCAAAAATCAGACTTGCTCCTTTTGAATACACTTTTGCCTAGTCAGAACTGTAGAAAAATATGATACATAATCTCTCTCTCTCTCTCTCTATATATATATATATATATATATGTATATATATATATATATATTCTCTTATAAGATAGAAATATTCCACCTAAGTTTTGAAACTTTCTATTATTGATAATGGCAGACAGAAGGCGCCACCTTCAACGCATTGTAATGTTTTTCAACTTTAGATCTATACGGAGGTAACTTCAATTTCCCCACGAAAGCGGATTTCGCTAATTGCAAAATAAATGAATAAATATATAAAGCGTATGTTCATGCTCTCTAATTGTATTTCGAACAAAAATTTAGTATTATTGAAAACAGGGGAAAAGCACGCGGAATCAAAAAAAAAAAAAAAATATTACGCTTGAATCCTTTTTACTTCCTTTTACAAAAAAAAAAAAAAAAAAGAAATATTGTATTCGCGAAACAATTTTCACTCTATAATCGACCTTAATTTCCATTTTACTCACCCCCGAATGAATATTGAGTTTTTTTTCGACTCGACCACACGTGGACAAGTGCCTAAGAACGTATAGACACGCAAAATATCCATATTGATGATTCCCGAGTTAATTACAACGAATTTTCTCGTGACGTCTGTATGTACGTATGTGCGTATGTGCGTATATGCGGATGTGCGTATGTGCGGATATGCGTAAGTGCGTATGTATGTCGCATAACTCAAGAACGGTACGTCCTAGAAAGTTGAAATTTGATACGTAGATTCCTAGTGGGGTCTAGTTGTGAACCTGTCCTTTTGGTTGCATTCGGGTGTTTCTAAAGGGGTCTTTGGCCCTTTTTGGGGGGAAATCATTGTTAATTTCGATGTAAACTCATGTGGTGTTATAATTTGGCGGACACTTGGTGATATATCCCCAGTAATTATTTAGGTATGTTTTAAATGGGTCTGTTAGTTTGAAATGATTAGAGGGACATTACATTATTAATATTTAACTGTACATACATACTATCATGAAAACAAAACAAAACAAAAAAGCATAATACAGTTCAACAAGTGTAAAAATACGACGCAACAAAAAGATTTATAAAGCATTTTAGAGAATACTTTCAGAGCTATATTTATTTCAAAAAAACATTAATATGTAGTTTCAATGATTACAGAAAAAGTGGGTGAATAACTTTAAAAATAAGTTTTTAAATTAACAAAATAATGCAGACATAAAAGATAAATAAATAAACAAAAATAGAGCATTGATTCAAAAAAATATAAATGAATAAAACACGAACTTATACCAATGCAATTAAGAGTTTTAGGACTCCTTCGAAGGTTTAATAATACTATTTGCATCTGCTGTGCATGAAGAGCGTAAAGTTCAAAATTTGATCAGAGGGATAACTCCAGGCATGCTCAAAGAATAAAAATACACTGAAGGTTACAGAGTACAAAATTCAACTTCATTCCTGTACTTATGTATTCCAGTAGTGAAAATTTTAATTGAGCGGAGCAAAATTTCAAATGTGTTAATTTAAAGCGACTGTATTCTAAAAAATGGCTCAACGCCTATTTTCTAACTGAAAGAAGTGGTGAATTTCTGTGAATAAAAAAACTAAGTCGCTCATCTTGTGCATGCAAAACGGCCCACATAAAAGTCAAAAAATTTTAATCCAATTTTTCTGAATGCTTCAAATTTTAACATAAGACTTCTTACGCAGTCACAACAGCTATTTTATTATAAAATCCAACACAAGATGGAGCCATCATAATCGTAGGTACGTACACAAGATATTCCGAGCAATTGAATCTTAATTTTCTTACAGTGGGAATTTCAGGGTTTTTGTAAATGTCGAGTTTTTATAAAACACATTTATTTTTCAAATGTGCTAATGAACTATATTTAAAAAAAGTTTAAAATTTATTTTTTAAAAACAATATTTAATTTTAATTTTTAAAGTAAAAATGAATATGAATTTAAAACATAAGTTAAAATTGAAACAGTTATTATGAATTATGAAGCAAAACTTTTCAAAGAACTTCTTTAAACACTAAGTTGACACGTCAAACAAATATTCTCTCCATTTGCTGATACATTAAATAACCGATTTCCTGGTAGTTGTTTTTGTTACCGAAAGATAGTGTAAACACAGAAAACAGTTCTACAGATTCCCAAATACGAAATGAACAACAGTCAAAGATGAAAACCAAGTTTAATTGATTAGATAACTTAGGCGTTTTGATTTATGAACCGCAATCGTATTATCAGCAGTAGATACAACGAAATTCTTTATTTTTGTCAAAAAATGGGTTCAGTTTGGGTTTAATGGACTTTTAGTTTCTTTAACATAATTCAAACAAATAAAAGTTCTCACTACTTGGAAATACATTAAATAACCAATATCCTGGTAGCAGATTTTATAAATGAGTAAACACAGAAAGCAATTTTTCAGATTCCCAAACATGAAATGAATAACATTGAATCGTTAATTGATTCGATACCTTTAGCCCTCAATTTCAGTGACACGATGGTTTTTCTTGTAGTCCCTGTCAACTAGCCGAACTTCGTGATTTTTATGATTGTGTATTTGGTACCTTATCATTTTAACGACCCTAAAATTATCATTATTTGCAAATGTATTAAATAACCAATTTCATGGTACGTGTTTTTATAACCTAATTAATGTTTAACCACAGAAAACAGTTCTACAGATTCCGAAATATAATATGAACAACTGACAAAGCGTTAAACCACGTCAACTGATTCGATAACTTTGGCCGTTCTATTTACGAGCCAATATAGTACAGTCGGATCCCGACTTACGCGAGGGATGCGTTCCAAGACAACTCGCGTAAGTCGGAATTTCGCGTAGTGGAACAACGTATGTTTAGAAATTTTTTATAAGCATATCCAATTATTTCAGACGTGTTAACATCCCTCAAATTGTTTCAAACCATTTAACTATATATTACTATATGTTTCATAAAGAACTGACTTTTTACTGTATTTTAGAAAAAGCGTCACTATTTAACATGATTACAGTCGACTCCCGCTACAACGCGATTCGACTTACGCGAAATGACTATAACGCGAATTTTTCATGAGTAACGAATTTTAGAGCTAACGCGAATATTTCGCCCACAACACGATTTTTTTGGGGAAGGAAGTATCAGCTTCTTTATTGGCTACTAAATATTGATTTCGTGAATGTTACTACATCCCTTTAAGCATCACTGACAGCCAAAGCTCTCACACCAAACTAGTCTAGTGCATCAAATAACCACTCAGCATCTTTCATTTATTTATTTTTTTCATTCTAAATGTAAAAGTTGTTGAAATATAATGAGAACTTAGTGTCACCTTCATCTAAAGTTTGAAGATGGGAAGAAAAAGAAAGTTTCTGATAAAAAATATTAAAAACGCTAAAATTCTCGATATACTTTAACAACTACAAAACTTCGACGATAACTCAACAATATAAGTATGAGTGAATCTTCGGTACGTACCATTAAAAGTAAAAAGTAAAAGATATCCGTAAAAGTTCAGAACTTAGTTTCAATATTGAAGCATGGAGAGCAGTCTAGCAAAGTAAATATTATGAAAATGGATGCTGCTCTTGTATTGTGGATTAATAAAGAGATCAGGAAGAGGAGACATTGCCATAAATTGAAACGTTATAACGGTGAAGCAAACGTATTTAGAAATGTAAAATTAGATAAGAATAACGATCATTGAGTATAAATCATCACTATCTTCATTTTTTAACTCTTAAATACTGTTACTGTATCTACTGTACTATTATAGTGCATCATTTTAATTTTACGTCTTTCATTCCCACTGGTCATTCATTTTATTCATCTTAAAGTATTTCATGTTGAATAACAGTTTTTTATTTTTTAAATACAGTAAAGGATCAGTTCTTTATGCAAGAAACTGTAGTGTGTGGTTAAGGAATGCTTTAGAGCAGTTTGAGGGGTGTTTATAAGTATTTGGTATGCTTTAAAAAATTTGTATGCATATGTTTTTAAACAACGCGAAATATCGACTTACGCGAGGAGTCTTGGAACGCATCCCTCGCGTAAGTCGGGACTCGACTGTACTCTGTTATGAAGCACAAAATCAAAGATCAATAAAATACATGTACTTAAACAGTAGGGTACTTACAGAAAGAACATTACTGCATTATACTAGCACCGAGCAGTAGATATATTAATTTTAATTATAATTTTTAAAAGTTATGAAGTTTATGCAGTGTGGGAATACCATTATTTCTGGTCTGGCTTCCTTTTTTATGATGTTTGTATTTTGCTCAGACACTATTCTGCGAACTTCATTATTAAAACTATGTTCTGAACTTTTGTGGATTTCTTTTTCTTGAACTTTAATTGTACGTATCGAAGATTAACTCATATCTAATTGTCGGGCTACCTGCGATGCACTTTATAATTGTTCAAGCATTGAGAATTTTTACTTTTTTTTGCAATGTCAGAAACTTTCTGTTTTTCTTTCCGCTTTTGCTAACTTTAGATGAAAATACTCATTCGGGAACCATTCTGTTTTATCAACGTTCATAAGAAGGAAAAAAAAACGTTAAGAGTTGGAGCGGTAATTTGTATAAACTAAAGTAAAGTGTTGTTTAGACTAAAACAGTGTGTGAACTTCCGCTGTCAGTGATGCTAAAAGGGATGAAAGTCCATTTACGGAACCAATATTTAGTGTCAACGAAGCCCATCCTAATGCTCCTCCGCTCCTTTAGAACAAATTTCATGTTGCAAACGAGTAATTTGCGTCTTCAATAAAAAAATCATTACTCATTAAAAACTCGCGTTATAATACCATTTCGCACAAGTCGGATCGCGTTGTAGCGGGATCCGACTGTAGTAGTATTTTCAGTTAGTCGGTAGTACGAATTTCTTGATTTTTAGTTATAAATGTGTTCAGATTGTGGTAAGTTAAAAATGTGTTTTTTTTTTCTTAGAATGCTTCAAACAAATAAATAGTCTTGCCATTTTCAAATGCTTAAAATGTAGTTGGTTTTATCACCGAGTAAATGAGTAAACGTAAAAACCAGATCTATGGATTCACAAATACAAAATAAACAGCAATCGCTTGTTAAGTGATCTAATCTTATCTAATCAGATAAAATAAAAGGTCCTTAGGAAAAAATTGGGGAATTCAGAAATTATAATTATTTTATTCAAAAAGACGTTGAAAGACAAATACTTATTATGAAATTACACGTAAGTGACCAAGTGACCGAATCCCATTTCAAGTCCTCCCACCAAAGTAGCATCAGTTTTTTACCTATTCGGCAAAACTATTTGAAAAACTAAATCAGAAAAAGCGAAGCAAAAAATGGTGACGACGTAAACGTCATGCCTCTTATGTTTCTATTTTCGTTTACGTATAGAAATTAAAAAATAAAGCTGATGCCAGTAAAATTTCCCATGATTTTTTTTGCTTCATTTGATAATCTATGCAAGTGATAGATGCTACAGTGGTAGCCAAAATTATAAAGACCAAAGAAAAATCCCCAAAATCTTGACTGCATTTGGTCGGAAAGCTTTGCAAATTTTATGACTGGAAACTGATGGCAAAAGAAACATTTTTAATTACTTTTATTAGAAATACATAGGAATTTCGTATTCATAGAAGTTTGAATTAAGACCCCCTGCACAAAATTATAAGAATAATTAGATTTATACGTTCTAAAAAGCGAAATTAGCTTGTTTCTGCACACTTCACTACATAACGATATAAATGTTTAGTGAGCGACTGGGGACGTCATATTCTATTTTCATAGTTATACCGCTAGGTACTAAACTTAAAGAAGTTGAGAGAAAGAAAATCGCTGATTGAAAAATTTCACGACTTACTGTACGTCAAATAACAACAAATCTGAGTAGACAAAGATTGGTCATTTAGAGTTTTCTGAAAAATCTCGACAAATAAGGACCACAAAGACGAACAGGTAGGAAATTTTCTGTTTCTATACGTGTGAAACACACGATAATAAGACGAGATTTCTCCAAAAAAACAAAGATCATGAGATATTAGCTAGGAACTCAAGTTATGATGAAGTTTTCGAAATATTCAACATATTTTACGAAACGAGAAAAAGTATCATTATGTGAAAGTTACGCCACGACCGACTGTTATGAAAGTTCATAAGAGACCAAGGGTTGAGCGTGCCAAAAATTCTTTGTTATGGGTAAAAAGTGGGGTAATGTTATCTTTTCTGATGAGAAATTTTTTAATTAGGATGAAATAGATGGTTTTTGCTACTTCTGGTACGATGCCTGTGAAGGAAAAAACAAATCTCAAAGCGTACACTTGGAGGCGACCTAAGGAAGTTTTGGAATGAATGGAATAAAAATCAATATTTTTTTGTGCATGGCACAAGAATTCTGAGAGTGATGCTGATGTACTAAGCAATATTTTTTAAAACAAAAAATATTGTTAATTACGAGTTTAAACAATATTTTCCAGTAGAATAATGACTAATTAGATATTTCTCAAACCTCAAAGTCATTGCTTGATGTTTATTTCGTGAAATTACTGTACTGGCTGGACAAAAGGTTCGATCTAAGTTTAACGGTGACTTAGTGAAGTATTCTGGTACCCGAAGTAGGAAAAAATGGCATTCAGTATCGACACAAGAAAGAACTCATTTTCACCATCGAAAAAGCCAGGAAAATGTTTTCCAAGAACGTTCTTCAACTTCCATGATGTCAAGACTGATAAAAGTGACTGAAAAAATGTGGATGTTATTGATCACTAAGGATTTAACAATGGTATTTTTTTATTAATCTAGGTAAAACATTTATATCCTGTAATTTCAAATGTTCTGCATTCCACATTGATTTCTAGCATAAAAAGGCATTTTGTGTATAAAGTACACTGAATTATTTCAGATTTTTTTTTCTGTGCAATTTTATGTGTGCCCTTATGATTCTGACCACTACTATATATCGTCACCGTGGAGCAAGAGGTAGACATCTATAAAAAACAAAACGAAAATGAGCTTTTTGTCTTGTTAATATAACCAAATGCGCCATTATTTAGTGAAAAGTTCAAAATTTTTTAATAGATTTAAATTTTTTGTGTTCAATGCATGACTTTGTGTTGCATATGTTAAAAAATCCTTTTTTGCTTAATGCAACACTGGGTTAAATTAGATATTCTTCTGTTTCACTAAAATGTGAGCACCAAAATATTAAATGTGCTACCGTTGCTCTAACATATCATTGCGCACTAACTTTAGTTTCTTTCTTTTCATGATTTAATAGTTTTTCTGCAGCAGGCAGGAGATAATTTTATTTTCAACTATGAAATGCTCTTAAAAGCTGTCTGAAGTTCTTCAGTATTGTTCCACTGTTAGGTATGGTTGTATGTTAATACTGATCTGCAGTAGAAAAAATTCTATTTGATTGAAATTCTTACAGTTTAAAGCAAAGTATACACTAACTACCAATAAGTATTTGGACACCTATGCAAATGTCGATATCTGCGGTCCTAAGGTACGTCACGGCCTCCGCCGGTATATATCGTGTAGGAAACAGCATCGGCTTTAGTCGCATGCAAGATGCCTCGCAGTTCGGAGCTCTCTGATTTCGAGAAAGGTATTATTATCGGGTATCACAAATGTGGCCGATCCTTAAGGGACATTACTTGCGATCTGAAGTACCCAAAATCAACAGTGGCCTATGTGATTAAGAAGTGGAGGGTGAGCTGTCATTGTCGGAATGTGCCCTGAGTCGGCAGACCAACGAAACTGGGAGATAGAGACCGACGAGTGCTGTCCTGAGAAATTCGGAAGAACCGCACCCAAACGATGGCCCTCATCTGCGAGAAGTTTCAACAGGAATCCGGAAGTATTGTTTCATATAATACCATCCGTAAGGAAGTACATCTGCTTGGTTTTCATGGTCGTGCTGCTGCCCATAAACCTTTGATCACAAAGTCTAACCGAGCTGCTCGGTTAATGTGGTGCAAAACACACCGAAATTGGACCGTAGATCAGTGGAAACAGGTTCTTTGGAGTAACGAATCAAGGTTCACCCTTTACCGTTCGGATGGCAGGATCTGAGTCTGGCGTCTACCTGGAGAACGTCTCCTGCCAGAATGCATTGTGCCAACAGTCAAGTTCGGCGGATGTGGAATTATGGTCTGGGGGTGTTTCTCTTGGTATGGGCTGGGACCCTTGCTCCCCATTCATGGTAAGCTCAACTCCGATGCCTACTGCACTATTTTGGATGACATTGTGCTTCCTACGTTGTGGCAGTTTTACGGGCTGGACTCCTGTTACTTTCAGGACGACAATGACAGTTGTCATGTTTCGACGTTAACCAAAACTTGGTACGGTGCCAATGGAGTTCATCGAATGGACTGGCCTGCCCAGATCCTAGACCTGAACCCCATCGAGAACCTCTGAGACGAGTTGCATCGCCGAATTCAGGGGTGCACTCCCCGTGCAAAATCGGTGAAGGAACTTCTATGTCTTCTCCAAGCTGAGTGGAAGAAAATACCACTAGCTGTCATACAAATACTTGTGGAAAGTGTTCCCCTGAGGGTTCACTCTGTAATTGCCTCTCGTGGAAGCTCTACCAACTATTGATTTTGAATAAAGTTAGTTTTTCTTTTCTATCACAGGTGTCCAAATACTTATTGGTAGTCAGTGTATTTGAGGTTTATTTTGTATCTGTAAATGATTGTAGCGTACTAAAAATATGAGTGAAAAAATGCGCAGTTGGTGACACCATTATCAAAAGTGAATATTTGGTTCAATTAAAGCATTAAAGAGCGGCGTTTCTAAATTTCGTTCTTATCTGCAGACCGACAAAAGCTTAAAAAAAAATTCGTGGACAGGTGAGGTTTTTATTTTTTATCTTTTTTTTAAATCTTCGACTCGCGAACCGAACGTTAAAAACTTGTGAACGCCTGTTAAAAACGTTTGCGTTTTTCTTTACAAAGTGATAATAAGTGAATAAATAAATAAACGAATAAAATTTTTCTTGGTGTTAAAGTATTTACATTTTTCAAAAAATGGAATCCTAAGCAATAATCATAGTAAGTAATGTTAATAGTTATTCATAAATAAATAAATTCGTGAAAAATCATAGAGAATCACGAAAAGTAATCTAGAAAATTTCGTACAGGATTTACGCCCGTTAAAAACGTTTGCGTTTTTCTTTACAAAGTAACAATACGTGAATAAATGTTTTTCTTTACAAAGATTACTTACAAAAATTATTATTGTTATTATTTTATTTTGTTTATTAATTACTTGCGAAATTTTTTTTAAACAAGATAGAGCAAAAATCTCTGAGGACCGGTCAAATCTTTCCCTAGAACGGTGCCGGTCCGTCGAACCACCGGTTGAAAGTCACTGTAGTAGAGTTCTATACTGCCGTGGGAAGGTAAAGCGCAGTATCTACAAAATTATCATGTTTTCTTTTGCATTTTTGTCATCTAATGTTCTTTAGCTTTACTGTACAAACGTGCTTATTTGTTTTCCCTAAAAATAAAGCACACGAAAAAACGTCGAATTCCAACATTTCCCTATTGCTAGTAGGAAATTCAAAACGCGTTTCTTCAGTTATCTCAAAACCCCATTTCTGCAGATACTCTGCTTTACCTTGCAACGGCAGTATAAAAATCTACACATTTTCTATAAGGGAGTTCTTCAGAAAAGATTTCTTATAGAAATCTATAGAAGGTATTATAGAAGTCATTCTTTAGAAAAGTTTTCAACAGAATTCTATTGATAATTTTTCAATAGAATTCTGTTCCTTTATGAATTATTCCTTTAGTGATAGAAAAAAATTAATATTTTGTTTTAGACGATGATTTTCATTTATTTTTTGTGTATTTAGTGAATATTTTATTTAAAAATATATTGTTCAGTTTAAAAAAAAAAAAACGAGGAACACTTTTTCTGGTATTTTTATATGCATAATCTATTTTATTAGAATATGTGGATGTCTGTCTTTGTGTCTATCTGTTTGTCAATGTGTCTGTTTGTAACTTCTTCTTGAACTTTTTTGAAGACTTTTACGATGATTGCAGTCCTTCTTCTAATTTTCATTTTCATAGAGACTGTTAGTTCTATAATACGATTTTACGGTACTGCTGTTCTCATTCTAGTGGGGATATTGGGGAAACATTATCTTTATTTGAATGGGCGTTTTCAGGGACCATTGTTTCCAATCTGATTTTTTTTTTAATGAGAATCTGTTGACATGGTTTCGGAAGTTTTTTTTTTTTTTTGTCTAAAAACGTTTTTTTCTTTTTTTTTTTGAACTATTTTCCGAATCCAGTTAAGAAGAGACTTCCGAATTCAATGTATTTCAAGACTTCTTTTCCTGAAAACGAGTATAATGTAATTGACGTAAGAAGAAAAACACGAGCAAAACGAGCTGATGTGCACATCACATGACTTCCTTTTACTCCAATTTGATGTCATTTTTCCATTATTGGTAATTTTAATGTGCTTCAATACTTTACTTTCTAAATATCACCAACAGTGGTCGAATTGTAACCAGGTAAAAAAAAAAAAAAAAAAAAAAAAAAAAAAAAAAAAAGCCAAATTCGTCACCAAGTTGGCAAAAAAACTTGGGCGACCAAAAGCTTGGCGATATATTGCCAATTGTTTGCCAAATTATAGCACCGCTTGAGTTTACATTGAAATTAACAATGATTTTACCGCAAAAAGGTGTAAAAGACCCCCTTTGGAACATCCGAATGCAACCAAAATAGAAGGTGCACAACTAGACCCCACTTGAAGTCTATGTGCCAAATTTCACCTTTCTAGGACATACCGTTCTTGAGTTAAGCGAGATACATACACACATACACACGTACGCACATACGCACATACAAACGTACATACGGACGTTACGAGAAAACTCGTTGTAATTAACTCGAGGATCGTCAAAATGGACTCTTCAGGTGTCTATACGTTCTTAGGCATGTATCCACGTGTGGTTGGGTTGGAAAAAAAAATCAATATTCATTCGGGGGCGAGCAAAATGGAAATTAAGGCCAATTTTTGAGTGAAATTTTTTTCGCGAATACAATACTTCCTTTTTGTAAAAGGAAGTAAAAAGAACAAGGTCTGCTAAATCCAGCTTATACAGAACCACCATCCATTCTAACTTTTAACCAAACACAAGAATGATCTGGTTTCCTTGTGCGAACAAGAACAAAACATGATTTCAAAGAAGCACCATTACTTCTTTACGTCTCTAAAAGGATACACAACTAATGATTTATCATGAATTTTATTATGATTATAATAATGATTTTGAATCATATCTGGTTTGTGTGTTCTTTCAACAAAACTGTTTCATAGCTTTAGACTTTTTAAAAATTTATAAACACAACTGCAAAACCACTTATTTCAATCATCATTACTGATGAGTTAAATAATAAAACAGCAGTTCTACATTTATCTTAGCCAGAACTGCGAAATCAGAGTCGGCCTGGTTTTGGGGTAAACGAGTCGCTTGAAAATATTTAAAATGTCAAGAGTCAGAGTCGGACATGCTCCCCTCAATTCCGCAATTCTGCCAGTGCTTGCTGAGTCGGAGTCAGAATCGGAATCGAAGGCTCTAAAATTCCTGGAGTCGAAGTCGGTCATTTTCCCTCCGACTCCACTGTGCCTAACCTAATCTGATCCTATTTTAACTGAAAATGATTTTTTAGTTACACTAGGACACGTTGATATTCGCTTTTATATCCTAGTTGTCCTCAGAAATATTAAAAGCAACAGTAGGTCAAGTGAATTTAATTATTTTCCTATAACATAAATACAATTTTTCAGTACATCTCTTAAAATGTATTCAAAAAATAGGCAAGTTTCTAAAATTTTTTGAAATCAACACTGTAAAAAAATTCCGAAACTTTACTGATTATTTCCGTGGAACCTTTCGGGATTTCACAGGCTTTCACCAATCTGAAAATTAATTATCTTTGCCAAAACGTTTCCTGAATTACACAAGTTTCACGAAATGCAGACTTCTCACTGTCATGAAAAATTATTTTAACTTCAAATTTATAGATTAACTAAGCGTATTTTGTAAGTGCATCGGTTTTAGTTCGATTACGGTCTGTCCAGATTAACAAAGATCCCAATGAGAGCAAATAAGTCTCTAGATTCCGTAGCTTTGCAAGAATTGCAAAGCGAGTTGAATTCTTTAAACTTACTTGCAATTCTATCTTAGATTTGGTCTTGGTCGTACACTGTAAAAAAATTCCGAAACGTTACTGCTATTTTCCGTGGAACGTCTCGGGATTTCACACGTTTTCTCCTATTTCCCCGTAAAAACAAGTATCTTCACAAAAAAGTTTCCTGAATCGCTACAGGTTACACGCGTGCAGAGTTTTCACTGTTGTGGAGAATATTTTTAGCAACCAGTTTAAAAATTGAATGAGCGTGTTTATTAAGTGTATCGGCCTAAGCTTGCTTACGGATTGTCCAGATTGACTGAAATCCCAATGAGAGCGAAAATGTCAATGGATAGCTACAGCTTTGCAAGGCAGGAATTGCAGTTAAGAGATATGCTTGGTTCCTTCTTGCATAGCTTTGGCCGTGGTCGCTCTGATTTTTATGGAGCCTTCTTGGTAAATTACTAAGGTTCTAATCAATTACACTAGACCTGCTTAATTTTTCTAGAAGGTTCTAGAGACATGACTGTCTTTGACAGTGCAGATTTCGCACGTCTTCATAAAGTTTCAAGGTTAATTTCAGAAAGATTACTGACTTTTAGAAGAAAGCGTTGATGATTTTTCCAAGATATGTTACTGGAAGAAATTGGGCACATCAGCTGCCCATTATTTTCCAGGAACGTTTCTGAATCGTTTTTACAGTGTAATAATAAGATTGGAGCCTTCGTGGAAAATCAGGAAAGCGCCAAGATATTTTTTATAGCCTACTTAAGTTTTCTCTGAAGGCTCTAGAATTATGACTGCCTTTAACTGGGGGTATTTCTGTTTCATTTAGAAAGATTCAAGGAAAATTTCAGGAAGGTTACTGACTTTGAGCGAAAACGTTCCCGTTTTTTTAAGTAAGGCCCGTTTTGCTTTAGACACCAGTAGTTCGCACGCATACCGCTACGGGGGTATTTCGGGAACAACTGTTCTTATTTTTAGCTCTTTAGCTAACCGTACGGTTCTGTTCTATGCTTTCATGATGTTTAAGACATCGTGAAACTTAACATGTTATCAACTTGCCCGCCGCATGTGAGGTTCTGATACACTTTTTGTCAGCAAGTAACCCGTCTGCTGCAGAAATTAATCGACAGATTTCCGAAGTATACGGTGATACTGTTACGAGTGAAAGCAAAGTGTGTAAATGCGTAGGAGAATTTTAAAGATGCCAGTGACAACGTCCTTAATGAGGAGCGCTCCGGCCGCCCTTCTTTGATTACAGACGATCTGATGGTTTTAGTGGAAGTGAAATCTTGGTAAATCTGTCGATGAATTTCTGCAGCAGATAGGTTCCTTGCCATCTATATATATAAAAATGGATGTATGTTTGTGGGTATGTGTGTATGTTCCTTATACAAATCTACAGTTTTCGTCGGATTTCTCCCAAATTTGGCACAAAGGTAAATTGTTGCTCAGGAATTCATATAGGCGGGTTTTTGGAAATTTAAAACGACTCAAAGATGTCTAATTTCATATTTTGAGTCATAAAATTGCTCTTTTCTGAACGAACGAACTTTTGTATAGTTATGAATTTAGGCTAAATGAAAAGCCCGTAAAAAACTACCCTAGATGAATTTTCTTCAAAGTTTAACTGTAATCGTTATATTTGTGAAGCTTGGTTGAAAGCAAATGAAAATGGTTAGCAGCATATAACCACCAGGAGATATCTTAAATGCAATCAACACAAAAAGTGTCCTCATCAATGGCCGCTAATGTCGATTATCGATAAGCGTAGAACATGTTTGGCAAGGAAGCCGAATGAAAATGACACGCTGTCTTGCAGTAGTTCTTAAATTACGCTCTGCAAAAACACAGGGATGCGTTGAAATCACCGTCGGTCCTTCGTCAATTTGCTTGCGCATTTCGCGAACAAGTTTTCAAGTACTAATACCGTAACAATAAACGAAATTTTGATCTGTATTTTCTACGTAAACAGCACAGAAAATACCAAAATTAGATAGGTAGTAAAAATGCATTCATTGTCGAAGTGCAATCTTCAACAGTTTTAGCATTATAATACTGAACTTATGATAAAACAACATTCTTGCAACGGAAAATTAATTTAATATTGTATTATCCTTAAAAAAATCAATATATATATGTTATTTACACTATTCCATGATTTACCGAATTCGGTTCACCTAACTTTAACAGAAATCGCTCCAGGTTATCAAAGATCAGGGGTAAAAATACTAATATGGCTAATGAATTGCAAAATGATCAATTTTGTGCATGGTAGCGTGGATTGAATTTATCTTTCAAGGGGGGGAGGGGTTGTCATGGGGTTCATTACATGTACATAAACTACCATACTAGGATTGCTAATGTGTGGTAAAATCAAAGGTTGTGCACCTTAGACCCGCAAATCCACACGGAAATTTTATACGGCGGAATTCATATAGTTTTTGGAAGGGTAAAAGTTTAAAGTTTAAAAAAAAGCACAAAGAAATATTAATTTATATTTAAACTTTTAAAATGCATAAAATGTCTCCATATTTTATGTAAACAAATTTCTTGATCGTTTAAAATTTTATATTACTTAAAGCTCGAAGCAATAGTACACCTGATGGAGCATCTTCGCTAACTAGCAATAATTTTAAACCAGTTAGCGGGTATGAGACAACTTTTGACACGAAGAAATTGCTACTGAAAAAGGAATGATGAAATACTACGCCACATTATAAAATTTTTTTCTTTTTAGTCTTCATCGTGAAATTAGTTTAGCAAAGCTCCTTTCCCGGTTACAATACTTTCAGTTCGATAACCTTTATTGTAAACAATCGAAAAATATTGGAAGTTTGTAACTACCACTAAGTAATTCAGCTGTCATTTAAAAAATGCTGTAAGATAAAAATGGTTAGGTATCAGTGTAATAGAAGCAACTCTGTTCACAGTGGAGGAATAAGGTGAAGCAATTTGTATCACACGTTAATCGCAATGCATCATTCTTTAAACATCAAGAAATTAAAATCTCCAGTGAGACTTAAGTTCTTTATCACGATCAATAAGTCAGAAGGGCAGGCGATTAAATACTTTAAATGCATGTGAAATTTACCTATTTCTCATATAGATAGCTTTATGTTGCATGATTAAGGTTGGGTTCACTCAAAAATGTATTTCATTTCGCTGCTGGAAGTTGAAGACTAAGAATTGTATTTAGGAACAAGATTTGAGCTAAATTTACAAATTAGAAAATTTTGAATAATTTATCTTTTCAGTATTCGGATAACCTTTCTAAACGTGGAAATACATTTCCTTCGTTTTGAAGCTGCGGATTAGTGGAACAGAATTGTGCAACAAGCTTTTGTAAAACATACAGAAAATAATTATCTATTATACAGTTGTAAGTATAAACAAGACGGTGTTTTTTCTTTCTTTTAATTTCATGGCTTGCAAATAATTTAAAGTAAAAAAAAATGACGCAGATAGTGACCAAAATGTGCACGCCTATTTCTTTTTATATAAGGCAGTTCAGTCGACGGGTTTTACATAGTTCGTTCCATAAGTTCGCGTCCACGTACTCCATTTTTAATGCTTTATGTGACTTAAAATAATAACTGTAAATATCTATAGGGCAACTACTCTTCAGTGGAACCATTCCTACCCCTCATGACGACTGTGCCTCTGCAAATTAAAATTTCGATATTCTCAAAGGAATACTCTAGAGCAGCAAACTTAAATAAGTGCTCTTACTACCTGCATCAGTTGGAGTTATCATGTACAAAATTTAAGGCAAAAGTGTGAGGTTTTAAAAATTTGAAATAAAATTTTAATCTAGACAAATTTTAAATCGTTGCAAGACACCAATATTAATGTCTAACTATCATTTTTACGTACGAAAATAAAAATTTGACATAAATATAAGGAAATAAAATGTGGCTGACGTACGTCTTTTTATGCAACTTACACTTATCTAATTTTACTCCATGACATGCCACTAAATCGCCATGGAAAGGGCAAATAGACACATTTTGTGAAGTTATTTATACTAATTGAACGTTTTCTACGGAATGTGCTTGCATGCATGAACACTTACAAAAACTTATAAAATGAGTCTACCTAACACGTGAAACCTTGAAAGTAAAAACACCGCCAGAAAATCCGTAAAACGGAAAGTTAACGGCTATTAATAACAATCACTGAATTAATTATTTTCTGTACAGTGGACTATCTGTTTAGCTTTTGGGCCATTGAGGATGATTTTTATATCTGAAAATATTGTAACGGTGTCATATTTTGCATATATTTGCAACCGATAAAAGTCATTGAATTTTACTCACGGCTCTTTCTAGGAAGACATTAAATGATTTTTTTTTCCAGAATAAAATATATGAAGAGTACTATAGCATGCTTTAATGGCTTTGGGGTAAACAAAATCTTCAAAGGCAGCACTACGGTTTTCGTATTCGAAGCATCACGTAAAAGGTTGTCCCACAAGATGTGCAAAAGATAATCATTTGTCTTTGCATTAAAACATTGGATGTACCGCCCGTCTGATTCAACCGCAGACAATGTGCCAGTAGACACGACAGAGCCCCGATAATATGCCTCATGCTTTTTCCTTTTCACTTGATGCTATTTTTTCTGCGAATGCTCGACTTTCTGTGCTATTTACAGTCTTTTGAAGATTTGAGAAGAGAGAGTGATGTGAATGCAGTTTTTTCTGTCATTTAGATAGAATTCCTCTATTTAATTATCTAAAAGATATGTTGCATTGAGAAGCACCCGGGCAACGCCGGGTAGTAAGCTAGTAGACTAATAATAAGAGTAGACCGAGCTTTCCCAGACTTGCTGATGAAAAAATTGGTTCATGGATACATCATGTGACTGGTGGGAGGCTTGGCGAAAACTTTGGCAGCATGGTTGCTAGATGACAACATTATCTATAGTTTGGCACTCGACATGTATTTTAAGACTTAATGTGTTTTCATTATAATTTTTTTTCCAGGTGCAGAGATTGAACTGTTTTTCTTTTAGTTATGCATTATTTTGACATTAGTAATTAGTTTTTTATCACAGTTTTCAGTAACTTTTATTTCATTTGGAACTGCCACGTCAGCGTTGACGTGGACGTAATGGTGTAAACGTTTTGCTTTAACGCAAAAATGTACTAATCGGTATCTTAAATTGAAATTGTAGGTGAAAATCTTACCGTTTGCCGATTCTTTTTAGGCGCTTGCATCTTTAATTGCTTAGAGAGTTATTGAAATTGAATAAAGAAAATGCACAATACTATCTAAACGAAAAACTCACTATATTAGCAAAGTATTTACAACTTAGAATAACAAATTTAAAAATCGGACTTCGTAAAAGATCATTCTTCCGTGTTTCATCAATTCTATTTATTTTATTTCTCGCGGGCGTTGATCGTCTGCTACGATCAACGCCCGCTGTTGCTAGGATATTCACCAGTCACATGGTTTGGTTTATGAGCAGCAAAAGGGTTGCCATAGCTCGGTCTATTCTTATTAGTCTATGTTCCTTGCTGACAAAAAACGTATCACTGAGCGAACCTCACATGCGGCGGGCGAGTTGATAATCTTAAACATTATAAAAGCATAGAACAGAACCGTATAGGTTAGCTACAGAGCTGAAAATGAGGACAGTTGTTCCCGGGGCATGCCGGTACACAACGCACGTGTTCGTTGCGGTATGCGCACGAACTACTGGTGTCTAAAACAAAACGGACCTTACTTAAAAAACACGCCTCGTATGATTTAATCTTATACCCTCTGCCCTAAGGCACGTTTTTTATTTCAATAATTATACCCTTAAATTTAAAAAAAAAGAAACAAACAAAATGACCACTATAGTTTGCAGGTGGATGGTGGCAGAATAACGCAATATTATTGACATTAAAAAAAAAAAAAAAAAAAAAAAAAAAAACTGGTCTTCGACTAATCACAAGTTACAAATCTTCAGTTTTTTTTTAGATATGTATCATTTTTTTTTATTTTAAGCCTAGTTACGCCATGCGGATTCACCGCTGCTTTGCTGAGACTGATTGAAACTCAGGGGTGTTCGGGTAAGCTCGACATACGCATACATCGCCGCTTTCACCCCATGCGGCGGCATACAAATGCCTACCGGTATAGGCGACCTACCCGCTTTGGGCCACGACCCCTATTTTTTTCCAGTTAAAAAAAAAAAAGAAAAGAAAAAGAAAAAACAGGAACGTTCCTGGAAAGTGATGGGCAGCTAGTGTGCCTTATGTCTGCCACTGACATATCTGACAGAAAGCAGGAAAGTATCCCGCTATACGTCAGTAACCTGCCTGATCTTTACCTGGAATCTTTCTGGAGAATTCAAAAACCTTTTTCCTAATAAAAGTCAGTCACATTTTTGTAATAAATTGGGAACCTTCCAAGAAAAATTAGATACGTTTTCAATAATTTCTTGGCAGTCTCTCGATATACCAGGAATGCTCTTAAAGTAAATATTGCAGAAGGTAAGGAGGAATTGAGAGCAAATAATGTGCATCATATTTGCCTACAGTTCTTGCAAAGCTGTGTACAATAATCAGAGGCTGCTTTTGGCTTTTTTAAAGGGATCAGTTAAGGAATCAAGAGGGGTCATAACTGAGCTGAAGGTGAAACATCTAATAAAGAAGCTGAGTGCACCTTTACAATGGTAACTAAAATATTTTTCACAAAAGGTAGAAGTCTGCATTCATGCAAACTGTAGCGATTCAGAGCAGTTTTCGCAAATTTTCTTGTTTCTCAAAGAAAACCAGTGAAATCCCGTAACATTGCCCCGAACTAATCAGTGACGTAACAGAGTTTTCTTGCAGTGGTAAGTTCATCTGCCGAAAAGACATACGGTAGTCGCTTCCTAAGTTTCGTGTCTAAAAATATAAAAACCACATAAGACGTGTCTTATCGAAATCTTTTAAAATACTTCTTTTTCCAAATCAATGAATATTTTTGTGTTTCAGCATAAAAATCATTTTATTCGTTATAATAATTAATGACACCTAAATGCATTCTAAGAAAACGATTTAAATAAAGATGTCATGAAAAATTATTCTAGCGAGTTACAAATGAAGCTACTTGAAAATCGTTGGTTCATTTTATGCGCAAAAAAATACACTATTAGCATATTAAATGACAATTTAATCCATAGCCATGGGAATAGACAGCAAAGATGCGTTCGAGAAAAACATTTATTTCCTGCTTTCAGTGCAAGGTAAGATCAAAATGAGTAAAGAAAGTTTCATGGTTACTTTATTATTAACTTGAATGTTTCAAAATGATGTGTTTTATTATACTCACAAAAATCAAATACTCCACATTTAAAAAACAATAGATGCAGGTCATGCTTTTTTGTAAATTCACATTGCACTGCTAATGCCTATCTTTGTACCACCTGAGACTCAGTTTTTAAAAGCCTTAGTCCCGCCCCATCTGCCGTTTCGAATCACCCTGACGTCGTCACATGCGCATAGCGCACGCGAGTGCTATCATAATAAGTAAAAAATGCTAAATGTTATAAATATCTGTGTTCTGAATGATTTGAATTATATACCTACTTTATTATACAGGGTGCGGAAAAACCCCGGACAAATAATTTTCCATGCATCTTTAAAAAGAAAAAAAAAAAAAGAAAAGAAAAGAAAAATTAATTTGAATTTTGACATTATGCATTCAAATTATGTTTTTCGCAATCACGAGTGTGTGTATGTAGGCGTGTGTGTTTGTGTGTGGGGGTATGTGTGTTTGTGTGTAGGGGTATGTGTATGTGTGTGTATGAATGTGTGTGTGGGGGGGGTATGTGTATGTGTGTGTAGGCATATGTGTTTGTGTCTGTGTGCAGGCATGAATGTTTGGGTAGTTGTGTGTATGTTTTTGTGTGTGTGTATGTGTAGGTGTCTGTATGCGTGTGGGTATGTGTATGTGTGTAGGTGTATGTGTGTGTGTGTGCGTAGTTGTGTATGTATGCACGTGTGTGTAGGACATGGATGCAACCTGGAGACGGCTTTCGCTATGGGAGCAGCATCGTGAGGAGCCCGTCGATGGTGATGGTGCAGAGGGTGGCAGTGGGAAAATAAAATCATAGGACGCCAAAAACAGTCAAATGAAAGCAATAAGCAATCGTGATTGCTCAATAGCAAAACACAAAAAATAGTAATATGAGTAGACCTTTAACAATCAATAAATTTATTTGGTTTCAGATTAAATTTATTGATTGTTAAAGTTGGGTCGTACCCACTGGTTAAGCCCATCGAAGTAATATATCTCTATTGTTTGTTGCACTGTTTCTAAACTTGCATGTTCCGAAATATGTACCGTCTTACAATCATAATAACTAAGTCAATGAAAATTAACTAAAAAGTGTAAAATAAAAAAAATCATTAAATAAAAACAAAAAACCCGACTGCGTAAAAACTAAAAAGAAAAATGTATAAGCCCAGCAGTTTAGAATGTTATTAAGTACTACTGAATAACTACACCATTGAAATAGATTTATAATAGTACACAGATAAGACAAATCATAAATTCAAAAGTAGAATAGAAGGATCAACAGTCAGGGCCCATTCAAATTTTACGGGTTCCTTGATTCAGAAAGGAACGGGCCTCAACTGTTGATCCTTCTATTCTGATTTTGAATACTGATTTTATGTAAGATTATAAAACTATTTCAATGGTGTAGTTATTCAGTAGTAATTTATAACATTCTAAACTACTGGGCTTATACATTTTTCTATTTAGTTTTTTTGGTTTTTCGGATTTTTTGTTTTTATTTAATAATTTTGTATTCAATTTAGGTATTGTAAAAAACAATCTTTTTTATGCTTAAGTGTGTCTGTTACTTACCTTTGATACCAAAAGAGGTAAAAATTAATGGTTTGTTGTAATATCAATAATAATTTTAAAAAAATCACTTTGGATACACTCATTTATTGCGGAAACCATCTAAGTGCAATTTTTTGAAAAATTTATAAATCAAAAACTGAAAGGAATTTAAAAATAAATAAATAAATAAATAAATAGATCATCCCAATAGCATGTTTTGATTTGGTAAAAAATATTTAAAGGAGACTAGACCTATACTTAAGCTGCAAAACAGTTTTTTTTTAGTTTTCCGAAAGTTAAAAAAAGCGCTCTTAGGTGTTTTTTGAAATAAACGATTCACTTATTACTTACATGAAACTATACAACGCATGAAAAATAGGATTTTTTTTTTTTTAGTTCAGTTAGTCAAATACGCAAAGCTTTAATTTTTTTCATAGTAAAAATTCTTCAGCTAATGATAAACCTTATTCTTTGAGGTCAATGATAAGACCAATGCTATGACTCTTTTCGGGTCACCATGGAAATCGTACAGACCTAAAAGAAATAGAAATTTATTAACTGTCTTTTAGGTGTCTGGGTTCTAAAAATAGCAAACGTCCAACATTTCCCGAGCTTGAGTTAATATAATCAACAGGGTTCAGATAAAGAACGCCTCAACAATCATTTTCATCTCTCCAGTTTGGTTTGGATTTGATGCGTAAGTTTCTATTTAATAAAAGAAATATCATTTGTGTCAGGGATGATTCTAAGGATTTGTTTTTATTCTTTGAAAGATTTGCTATTTCATTTTTGTTCTGCATTTTCCAAAAATAAACTAAAATACGTTATGCGAAAAATTGTATGATTGATTTATTTGAAAAACAGCATCAATCAAGTCTTCAATGAGTAGTTTTTGTTTCAAGAACTTAAAATACTTTGAAGGGTACCTGGTGAATAAAGTAATCTAAGATATTTTAATGTTAATATGTATATGCTGCCAATATCTGTTCACGTTTGACCTGACATCTTCTCCAAACTGTCTGTCTACTGTAAAAAAATTGTGTAAGTTTACGAGTATTAATTGGTGTAACGTTACACGAATTTCGGAGTGTGTAGTAGTATCATTACATGAAATACACCGCCAGCTCTGTCATTTCCAGCCGAGGACTGTGCTAATTCTACATTAGCTACCAGTTTGTTTGACCCTCTTGGCTTCCATAAGAGGTTTTCCATCTCCAGCTCAGTCACTTTCCTATGCCGGGCTGATGAGTGCTAATAAGCACGAAACTGCAGTCCTCGGCTGGAAATGACTGAGCTGGCGGTGTATTTAATGTATTTCTGCTTTAGCCCTTGCTAATGGGCGGTAATTTACTGAATATAGTAGTATCATTGTTTTAGAACACAAACTGTTGGACGAACATTGCACTATGGTTTGTGTAAAGTCCCTCCTGCAGTCAGTAGAATGCAAAGCGCATGCGTAAAGATCAGTATCGGAGCAGAATTGATAAACTCTCATTTTAGCGAAACAAAACCGGCCTTTGTAGCAGAGCAGTAAAAACTCTTGATTTGTGACCTGTCTGTGAGACTCGCGTTGTGAGTTCAGACACCACTTAGATTATTTCCCCTCTTAGTGCTATAAAAATGTCTTATTCGTATAATGAAATGAATAAAGAACTGGTGTATATTGGTTGGTGAAAAAGCATGACTTGATGGATATTGAATAACCGAATGATTGAAAGCAAAAGCTGTAAAGAGGACATAAAACAAAGGGTTTCTAGCATGATTTTTTGTTGTAGCATGATTAAGTATTGTAAGCTACTATGCATTTTTATTCTTTCAATTTGAAACGTGTGGAAATAAATTATTACTTGATCATTTAATAAACCTGGAAAATTTAAATCATCGAATAGTTAACTTGAAATATAACTCTATTTACAATTAAAAATGAGTACCCGTTCAAGAAAGTTAAAGTTTATTTTCAAAAGTTTTGAACATATCGGTTTTTAGTTATCGCTTCAGAAGTTGGCTGCTTCTAATGTGAGTTCCACCTCTTTCTATTGCATTATTTTTTTTTAGCATTTTTCAATATTTTGCATCTATATTAAGAATATTATTAACTAATTTTAAAATTTCAACAATCGCATAAAAAAGCCCATCGAGATATTCCGATGAGCTTTTATTCCGACGAGCTTATTCCCAAGTTATAACGTTTGTGAAAAGTTTTTTAAAGTCACAGATATACAAATTGCAAATATCAAGCATGTTAACTAGGTTAACCTACTTAGATACCTAATAATCTTTTATGTTACTTCTGAGATTTTTAAACTAGTTAATAATTTTCTTAATCTAGATGCTGATATATTTCTTGGAATTTTTAAACATTGTATATTCAATAGTTTTCAAAGGAGAGTAATTCAATGTTTTTGCAAGTTAATGATATTGCAATGAGGGCCAATTTTAGTTCTATAGTATCTAATATATTTTTTTTTACTTTTTAATGTTAAAAATTATTGTCTTTGTAATGTTTCTTGTAATTTACGCTGTCGCAGATATATTGATGATTCACTACAAGTAAATTTCAGTAAAATCTCAGATCGTAGTAAGTATATTTATCATAAATGTCTCATTTTCAAGAAAACCAATAAAAATGAATTTCAATATAATTCATCAACCTCAACATTGACATTGGTTCAGACTGCATATCCACCCTCCACCATCTAAGGGTAAAAGGTCGTATGGGCCTAATCTGCCCAGTAGCAGAATTTTTTTTTTTTTTTTTTTCGAGATCTGAAATGGTAAGTAAAAATTAAAAATTAATATACAAGATAAACTGACATAGAATAGATTGATCATAAACTCTAAAGCGGCACCGAGGAATAATATAAATCAGATGCTATTGCATGTAACCTACGGGTTGTGTACCAGAAAATTTGATACAAATCTACTTAACTGCAATGTAAGATATTTTTTAGTTTTATTTTTCTTTTCTCCCCCAACAAAGAAATTTTATTAACGTTGTCAACAATCTGTGAAGCCCGTCGCAACGTCGCGCTATTTCTGTTACCAGGATGATCGGTAAGGCGTTGGACTCGTAACTATGGGGTCCTGGGTCGATGCCAGCCAGTCAAAGATCCTCCGTGTTCGCTAATGGTGACTAGAGAATGTTAAATATGTTCGTGGTCACACAATCCTCCAGTTTCCATTTCAAATCAATCTCTCGAGGGGTGCTGGAACAAGGGTTGCTTCTCTTCTGATTTGGATCAAGAAACAGAGTTATGTTTAGACAAAAGACATGAATTCACGGTTAACAGTTTACAGACCTTTTAGTTATGTCTCAGTAAAATTTTTTTCATCGGAAATAATTTATTGCAAGCAATTTGTTTTAAAAGAAAATGTAACACTGAATTGGATTTTTAATAACGATACTATTTTAATTACAAAGAAACTTCTTAGGAATTCTTTTATTTAAATTTCTTTTATACTGTTTTTCTAGGTTTAACTTCGATGACTGCTATGCTTCTTTGTAGTAACTATAACTATACATTTTATGATGGCGACATTGAAATTTGCGTTTAGTGCAAGATGATCTAAGGAAGTACTGGAGCTTTGTTTTGTAGGGTGGGCCGGAAGAATCTTTTTTCTAATTTCGATGATGAGTAGTGTGGAATAGGTGTCATCTGAGGAGCAAAGTGCAAATAAAAAAATTAATTTTTTTGGACAATTACTCGATCTGCGGCAATTGGGCCATACCACGGAAAATGGTAATTTTGTCCCGCCTGCGACCCTTTTTACATTTCATTAAAAATAATAATTTAAAAGGGTAATGAGAAAAATTTCGTTTGCTTAAGAAATCACAAACTTCTTAAGCGAAAAATTCCGCCATTTCTTTTTTATGAATTGTAGGATCTATTACGTGTGGAACAAAATAACCTCTTTCAATGAAATGGCCCTATACATATTTTTTTAACGGTTTAAATTATTATTTCTCAACAAATGAGATGTGTTTTCTTTACGTCGGTACTTTCGCTTTCAAAACCTACAATTAGTTACGTCATTGCTATATTAATAGAGCAAAAATATTAAGTAATGCATGCAGCAAGCTATAAGAGGTTGACTTTGGTTGTCCCGCACTTGACGCATTAAATAAATTAAAATTTAAGTAACAAAGCTAAATAACAAAAATAATACTGTGTCCGGAGAATCTTTATATCAAATGTAAAGATTAAAAAATGTGCTTTCTCCTGTTTCGTTAAATATTAAGATACATAACAAAATGTTGGTGAAACTATGTGGTCGAATTGTCCCGCGCGTGACATTGGAATGGGCTAGTTGCGTTAAAGATTTAACCAATTGCTGGTTTTTATATTTTTAGCTAAATTTGGGAAAAAAGAATTTTTCTTTTTTTTTATAGTGAGTGAAAAAGTTGTCGGTGGTGGCACTAAATTTCCATAAAAAAATTGAGACGTGTAGTATTATTCCTTCGTTTGCGATCAATGTGTAGAAGCTCTAGCAATTTCCAGTTTCTTTTTAACTATTTTAATAAACTTTGTCAAAACGTTGAAACACTCTTTTTTACAGGCCTTTCTGAATTAATTGCATAGTTTGTCATGCATTTTTAGATGCTTGGTGTGTTATAAATTAACTAATTATTGATAAAAAAATTTATATTTTAAATATGCTACAAGAAAACTTTATGCATCTCTGATTACTTTTCATTCAAACCAACGCCCAAACAGCCGAAAACTGATCAAAAAATGAGTGGCTGTACAGAAAACCTCTGAGTGTTTTATCTACACTGATTTAGGCACTAAAAGCCTTTTTCGAGTTGAATTTCTGCATTTCAGCGTTTTTGCTTCAATTACAGCTTTGCTATAATAAAAGCATCTCTACCTTCATAGCCATTTGCAGCTTCCGTTACTATTATGGTAGTATTTGATACACAGCTGACGTAGGACTTTGCCGCCCCTCTTACATTGTCCTGCTATATGCCCCCTCCCTTCCACACACAACAAAAAACGACATGCTTAATATTATACAGAACGAAAACAAGATTTTATTATCTGAAAATGTTTTACATTTTAATATAATCTTACTTCAACAGGAGATACTGTTGATCGAAAAATTTTAATAAATATTTTTAAAAAATTTTGCATTATAAGACATAATATTTTCCCTAGACAAAAACATTTAAAACATGATCTAAAACTATATACAGGTAGTATATCTTAAACCTTTTATTGAAAAGAAGAAGAAGAAAAAAATATGGTTATAAATTACCTGATCGATAAATTTTTTTTATACTTGAAAAGATTTTTTCTTCTTAACCTAAAATTTTAATTTTCTACTTTTCATCAATGGAAATTCTTTAACAACACTATCAATATCGATTGTATCAGTCGTTTCTGTAAAATGTTGTATAAAATGACGTTTTTTAAAATGACCCCCTGAGTCCAAATATGCAGGCCCGGATCTGCGTACCCGCAGACACCGCAGTGCGGGGGGGGGGGGGGGAGAGGCACGGCCTTAAGAAGCCCGACGGCCCACGAAACTGGAAAAAAAAAATTGAAAAAACTAGCACTAAGACTTATTAACGTTGCAAATATACACTGCTGACCGCTATGGAGTGGCCTTGCAGATTTAGTTGCAGGGTGTCTAAAATTTATAGATCCGAGCCTGCAAATATGACCACTGTTTCCCCCTATTACCCACCCCGTATTGGAGTTCTGGAGATCAACTTCCTCCCCTCCCAAATTTTCTAAGCCAATATTTTTATTTGGAGTGGGAGGGAGCATAACATTCTTCTGGGGGAATAGAGAAAAGAAAAGTTTAAAAAGATGAGCATTTGTAGCAACGAGGGTGGTACTCCTTCCTAAAATATTCAAAAAAAAATATCAAAGCGAACTGTTTTTTCTTTTCCGCAGTTTGCTTCCGATTGCACTTTTTGATGCACAATCATTTACTTTTCGATGTAAAATCCAAGTATCGGCTTCACTTCTATAAGCCCCATGTCCGGAAAAACGTTCAGGATGAAAAAAAAAACTAAATATAATTATAAATAAATAAATAACTAAAATGAAATTAATATAAATTTAAAAAATAATAATAAATCTTGAAGTACCGTATGTTGCATATAAGTCGCATCACAGATCTTCAGTCACTAACCTTCCCCGATTATGTAACTTACCCCGTGTCCGGAGCAAGTTTACGCAACCGACTTGGACTCAAAAAACATCTTTCTTACGGTTAAAAACGCAAGCTGAGCAACAACTGAATATACAAATTTTTACTTCATTAACTGCTTAATAAAACCACAATGTCTAAAATTTCCTCGTAAATGTGCCCCGGTCTGTCCTACTTTATTTTTTCTCATTTATTAACTTTTTTAATATTTATTTATTTATTCGTTTATTGTTTCATATAATTTTTATTTATTCATTCATTCTTTTATTTACTCATTTATTTGATCAAAACTATCTTTAATATTTGAACAGATAATATTTCATTAGAAAAATATTAGTGGAGAGCGGGGCTAGAAGTTCCGCTTTTCAAACAAGCTCAAAATTTGTTATGAAAACTTAGTTCTAGAATTATTATTCTGAGATTAAAAGAGAATAATATATGCTCGTATGAAGTAACTACTGTTTTTTGAGCGGTATTTCGTAAGCTTTTTTATGAAAAAAGGAAGTGGAAATTTCCACCCCCCCCCCTTTTTTTTTGGAGGTATAAACTTGCTGCCAAAAAGAAAGAAAATAATGTCTCAATACAAGTGTTTTTATAAAATATATTGTTCTTTCTTTTCGTACCGCAATTTTCAGAATCAATTTCCAACTTCTTCATTTTGAAAAATGTAAGCTATTTTAACTATTTCACTTTACCCCACATTCTCCTTCATTTTAACCAAAATTCTACGAATTGATGACAAGGAAGCTAGAAAAGTGCAGATTTGAGAGTGTATCTCTAATCGAATTCATTTAAAAAAATCGAAATGCAGTCCCCCCCCCCCCTTTATGTGATTTTTGTGATAAGTCCTCTGGTTAGCGACAGTAAAAACTTTGTACGTCCAGATGAAAGTGCTGTCCTTGCTTCTTGGTATAAGCAAGCATGTTCTCTTTGAAATTTTCGTGGTATCAAGAATACGTATTTTAAGGGACATCATGTAACAGGTTTTCCTGATTTTTTTTTTACAGGATATTCCATTTTATTTAGTTTTTTAACCATTCAATTCAAAAATATAAACTTATAACCGCTTTTATTATTTAAACTTTCATTTGAGTTTGACTTTATTAAATACAATGCTAAATTAAAAGATCAACTAGAAAACGTAATAAATAAAGAAATGTATTAATTAATAAATAGATAAGGAATTAAATAAAATACACTTTTGTACTAAAAATCGGAAAGATTAATTTAAATTTTTTTCGCAGAAATATTAGCTGCGCCACACACATAAATTCAACTAGTATTAATGTTTCAAATTTTCTTTTATAACTCACGGGTTTGTTTCATTCCGTTATTTCTTACAAACGAGTGAAAAATATAGCATTGCCAGAATAAATTGGTGATAAGTACGGAAAAATATTTTTGTTTATGAATAGTTGGAATGTCTTAAAGATTGTCAAAATCGACTAGTTATTTGGTATGAGACTAAAGCATCTTTAAGTTAATGTTTATGTTAAAAACAGTTTTAACAAAAACAATGCAAGTATATATACAGTGCCGGAAAAAAATCTTTACCTATATATATATATATATATATATATATATATATATATCTATATATATCTATATATATATGCAGCCTAGATTGTGGCCGAATATTATATACACACACATATAAATACATATATATTGGAGACGGGGGCAAGATGACTATGTTAACATTTTTTTTTTTTTGATGTTTATTAATTTAAAGGATAGTAAAGTTAATTTTTCATAAGCTGTTAGAGTATTCTTTTGCAGCATTGCAGCATTAAATATATTACCATTTATTTTTTGCAATTAAAAATAACGAAGGATATTTTTATTTTTTCATAACCTTAACAAATCGTCATCTTGTCCCAGTACTGGGGCAACACTGAAAAAGGTTGACCATATTTTATATTTTGAATATGTTACCTAGCTTTACGAATCATAACTGTGTTTTTATATCTTACAAAGTACAAATTAAGCATAATATTGAAGTGTTAAGTTGTGCAGTTAACAATAGACATAAATAAAAATGCCATTTTCATAATTGGAACATTCCTCATGCCACCTCTTGGCTTTTACAGCACTTGGATCCATTCTCCTAGTGGTGGGTCACAATATTCCTCTTTTCAAGCAGGGTACCCTATATAACCATTCTTTGAAAATGATGCAATTGGATTGCTTGGCATGAATTGTATAGACTTGGGTCTACAGAAACTTAGTTCAATTTTTTTTTACTCCCTTTTTAGCTTTACAAGCTTATTTTCCCTGCTTTTTTAAAAATAATCCTTTTTTTCCCTTCCGCTTTGCTTCTTGTTCTGACATTTCTTTGATGGATGTGCTTGTAAGAATGTTTGAGCTCAGTTTTCTGTTTTTTTTTTCTCTCACATTGTGTTGCTTTAGGAAATGCATTGAAATCGGAAACACTAACAGGCTTCTTTGGTGCATCAGAATCAGCATTTTCCATAACTTCTGCATAGTGTGGAAGGTTTATATGTTGGTTTTCTACAACCAAGGTCTGAAGATTATAGCACTATTATTCATCATAGTCCGCTAAAAACCAGAGAATAATGTGTCTCGGATCCCTCATTCTTTAAACCCTTTATCGGCATTTCCAACTGCAGTTGCTTTGAAGTAAGAGGTGCTCAAAAGCTCACAAATATTTTTGTCTGTAATAGTTTGTCCTAGATGAATGACCGTAAAAATGTCACATGCTTGGCTGTATTAGGTATTTAATGGGCAGAAAAATGACGCATCAGGAGCTGGAGTCGATGCAATGTTTGGGGTGGCAACCCAACTATGATCATTATTTTTCACAGCAATATAAGATAGCTTCCAAAATTATGTGAGATTTATGATTGTCAATAATCAACAGAGAAGGAGATTCTTTGCTTGGTTTCATTCAGTCAACTAGTCATTTGGTCAACTAGGTTATAAATAGTTTCTGGTCACCCGCTTTCAAACGACACCTCCCTTGATTCAATGCGTCCTTTAGCCCCAGATGAGAGAGAAGCGCAAGGTCGCGTGGACAAATACACAGACAAATAAGCGTTTACAGGATTTAATAAAATGGAGAACATAGTTTAATAAATTCCGAAACGCGGGGCAAGATGACGAACTCGTCATCTTGCCGCGCGTTTCGGCCCGTCATCTTGCCCCGGGTTGCCTGTTTGAATGGATTCTTCTCCATTGCCACAAAAGAAGACGATTAATTGACATTTATTCATGGTGATAGGTAGTAGTATTTAAACTAAGTTACTCATAAGTACTAAAGAGACACGATATATCTTATCTGTATCTGTAGCAGAGTTTATTTGCACATGCATAAAAGTTATAACGTGGCAACGGTAAACCAGGGCCAGACTAATACTCCGTCAGTCCGTGACCCGGCACGGAGTAAAAATTTTTGAGGGGCGCAAAATTGGCAAACCGAAATGAGAAAAATATTTGCAAATGAGCTTCTGAAAAAAAAAATCTAAGTTCTTTGGAAAAAATACTGGCACCATCTACAAATGAAGAGGGCGTATCGCGATATCCCTTTATTTATTCTACAAGTTTGAAGTAAAAGGTGTTAGTTCTTTTACTAATTACAGCGACTTTAAAATCATGTTAAACGAAGGAGGATCATCAGTAGGATCAACACCAGCAGGGGTGTCCCGAATTAAAATTTTTGAGAGGAGAGAAATTCTCTGCTGAACGGAGCTCCGAACTTTACAGAATGATAAATTATGGATATGCACACATGTACTGACATCTCTAGTAAATAGTTACATTTAGGCATTTAAATATTTCAATTATGTCTCCAAATTTTCAGAATCGTCAAGCAAAATATTCCGAATTATGAAATTATAGGAAGATCACAGTAACTCTCCATCGGAGTGCCCATATTCTCCAGGAGGGGGGACGAGAGCGGGGTAAACATCGCAGTTTTTCAGAAAACGGGAAGCTAATTTGATTTTATTTATGTAACGAAATGAAATCCTTCGCGGCGTTAAAGATTTAAAAGAAAAAAATAACGAAAATGACAATTTTTTTTCTGTAAAATTTGGGAACAAAATGCAAATTAACCATATATATATATATATATATATATATATATATATATATATATATATATATATATATATATATATATATATATATATATATATATATATGTATATGTATATATATAACTTGAAACGAACGAAAGATCTATATAAACAAGGCGCAAACTGCAGCACTTAGAATTATATCAAATATTTAAGATTTAAAAAGGCATAAAAATGTAGGTATGTAAACGAATAAAGGATCAAAAACAAACAAACATTATAAGAACAAACAAGCTGCTTCTTCGTCAGTGAGTGGAAGCAGCATACGCTAAGCAGAGATTCACAGGTTTCGGAACGCGTCGCGAGTCAGCAAGTAAACCAGCTATATCATTAAAAACCAAAGGTTGCAGTAGATACAAGCCTAAAAGTTGTTAAAGTATAACGCAAAAGTTGTTGTAAATATAGAACAAATGTTCTTTAAAAGAATTCATAATACAATTTGTAAACATTTTGAAAAAAAAAAAAAAATAGAACCGACTTCAAAATTGCTCTAAAAAGTGAAAAATAATTTTATTCTTTAAACACCATCGATAATACTTTTAAACATAATTTTTGAAGTTGGCGCAAAAACGATAGATAAAATCATTCACAGCCATAACTCAACTACAAGTATAAATTTAACCAGGTCCAGTTTCTTCACTACCACGTGCATTACGCATTGATGACAGCATATTTGAGTAACGATATAAATGTTTCATTCCTAACTTTGGATGATTTTTTGATAAAAATATGAACGAAGCATGGTTACAATGGATTTTACTTTTTGTTTTGCGCCAACTTCAAAAATTATGTTTAAAAGTATTATCGATGGTGTTTAAAGAATAAAGTTATTTTTCACTTTTTAGAGCAATTTTGAAGTCGGTTCTATTTTTTTTTTAAAATTTTTTTATTTCATTCTTTTTAGTGTAAATGCAGATATTTCAGTAAAAGTAAGAAGTTACGCTCTATATCACTGTATTGCTTTAGAAAAGCCTTTATTCAAAATTATCATTACAATTACTATTAATGTTACAGTTATATGGCACCAAACTTTTATAACAATGAGTTTCATATTGTCGCGTAGATGAAGATAGCGAAGACAATGTGAAAGCCAAATGAAGCAAATACTCGTTAGTCTCAACTCGAGATCTTTATTCAGAACCACGAATGAACATTACATCTCCTTATATACGACTTGAGAAAGTGCTGGAACTTTCCAGACTTGGAAAGATACAGAAATTAATAGAACATTCGAGAAAATACGGGAAACAGTAGAAACGAAATTTAAGTGATATTCACTTTGTGCTAGTCGGGATTTGAACCCGGGTCGCCCGTGTGGGAGGCGAGAATTCTACCACTGAGCCACCGTTATCCACGGATGAAAAGTGCGAACTTCGCTACAATATCATTTCAATCAATTAATAGGGAAATTTACTGTTTTTCGCCCATAACTTTTTTTCTAAAGAACAAATATGGTCAAACAAAGTAATGGGACCTAAGTTGAGCCATCCTCTATCCATAAAAAAAAGAATCATCAAAATCGGTTCACTAGGTGGGACGCTATGAGTGGACAAACAAAAAAAAAACAAAGTAACAATTAATACGTACAAAAGATTTTAAAACTCACTGTTGCCACGATTTTTTTCATTCCAATTCGAAATCGTCTAATTTCTCCATATGTTGAGGCATCAGGAAAAATTACCATTGTCATTAATTAAAATGCGAATATTATTTAAGTATTGTGTAAAAAAGTCACACCATTTAAAAGTGGTAAACAAGCCACGCCAATGTACAAGAAGCGTTTAATTAAATTCAAAATAAGTCGTTGAGAAAAGTACGAATATCAATAATTAATTTAAATGTTACTTTACCTTAAAATGTGTTCAAAATGACCTCCCTCGGCCGCAATGCAATATCTTACTCGAGAAATAAATTCTTCTAGTACATTATGCAGCATTCTAGGGGTGACTTATGTGCAAGCCATAACAATCCAATTTATTAAATCAGCTCTTGTGGATTCTCTTTCGTATACTTTATTTGTTAGATAACCCCAAAGGAAAAAATCTAATGGGGTTTAATCTGGTGACCACGGGGGCCACTCACAATTACCCTATATACAATGATTTTGCTTCCAATCGTATTAGATAGAAATGTACGAGGCTGAAAAGGTTTATGAGCTGAAGCCGAATCGTATTGAAACCACATTCTTGAGAAATCTCTCAACGAAACAGACTCTTCTAAATAATCGGACAATGGACCTGATAAAATTTCTTTATATTTAACGGAATTTAAAGCCTCATCGTAGAAAAACGCTCCAATTACTTCGTTCTTTCATATTCCGCACCAAACATTTACAGAACAAAGTACTTGGTGCCTATGTTGTGCGGATTTTCCAATGAACAAAAGTGACTATTGTGAGTATTTATACTCCCTTATCTCGTAAATTGGCATTCATCACTCCACAAGATTTCAGTTGCAAACAAATGGACCATCATATTGTTCATTTAGAATGAAATTGCGAAAGTCAAAACGCCACTCCTTCTCTCCTGGTAACAACTCTTGACCAAGCATCGGTCGATATGGGTACGCTCCATAAGTATGCAAAATCTTCCATACTTGAGATTTTGATCGATCACTTTCTTAGCTAATCTGTATGCTTTCGGGACGAGCGAGAGCATTGTTTCAACCCCAAAGTCGACTTTTTAACCGAACCAGTTTTTTGCAAAGGCTCAACTACCCCGAATATGGTATTCGCAGACGGATGTCTCGATCTTCGAAATCTTAAAGCATACTCTTTTGCAGCCTCTCGCTTGTTCCAATTGCACTCTCCATACAGCATCAGCATTTCACACTGTAAAAACGATTCAGAAACGTTCCTGGAAAATAATGGGCAGCTGATGTGCCCAATTTCTGCCAGTAACATATCTTGCAAAAACCAGGAACGTTTTCCGATAAAAGTCAGTAATTTTTCTGAAATATTGGAAAATCTCTCCTGTTAAAGCCAGGCGTTACCTCCTAAAAAATTAAATTATTTGATTAGAACTTCCTTTATTTACTAAGGAAGCATTGGAGAATCCATGGCCAAAGCTACACGAAAATTGCGAGCAAGAACCAAGCATATTCTTTGCCTCGCAAGACTGCAGCTATCCAGTGATATATTTGCCCCCATAGGGAACGTAGTCAATCTGGACGGGCCGTAATCAAGTTCAAGCCTATACACTAAATAAACACACTCAGTCAATCTTTAAACTGGTAGCAAAAAATATCTTTCACACCAGTGAGAAGTCTGCATCCGTGCATCTTTTAGCAATTCAGGAAACTTTTTTGCGAAAATACTTGATTTTACGGGGAAATAGGTGAAAACCTCTGGAATCCCGAAAGGTTCCACGGTAATAACCAGTATCGTTTCGGAATTTTTTTACAGTGCACTATACTCATTATTTGAGAACATTCTGCGAATTGCTCATGTTAAAATACCAAACATAAATGCAACAGATGTTTAAAAGTCTCAACTAATTAATTTATGAAGTACGACAAGATATTAAATATCAGTTTTTATAAAAGTATAATGGAAATAAGACTAACGAAATTATTCATTTAAGAGCATCTAAAGTTTAGCATTGTTTTAGAAAAAGAATTAATATTTGTAGTGAAAGATTCAAGCTACCGCTAATATCGTCTGCGCAACTTTATGTTTTTTTGCGGTTCTGAAACTAGTTACAACCTAATAAATGAAATCTGTTAAAAGGGAAAAAATATAGTGTCACAAAATTATCGTCAGTTGGCTGAAATAGAAAAACAGAATTTCGAATTAAAAAATAAAACTTTTACGGTTTTCCCTTTCTTTTAAAAATACTTTTTTTTTCTTTCATCAGAACACAATAACTTTAAATGCAGCGATAACCTTTTGCATAAATTTGAGATTCAACACCTTTTTTAAAATCAAATTCTCATATAGAAATTAGATAATATTGAAACAAAATGACAAACAAATAAAGATTTTCAAAAAATCCTTTTAATCATAAATAGATCGTTGAGCTTACAAATAGTTCTTAAAAAGTCGTTTCAATCATTGATAATGCTTACTAATAAAAAAATGATAATTCCTAAGGACAAGAATCAAAATAAATTTAAACCTATTAACACACTTTGTCAATTCTCATACGTGCCCTTAATAGCTAACTCGCTGACGTCATAATATCTTCAAAAATTGTGATTTTTCAAAACTTCATAACTCGGTCAATTTTGGTCGTAGAAGAGTGATTTTTTTAGTTGCAAATGTTAGTTTGTCCGGAATGTTTTGCTAAACATCATTGCTAGGGCTGGGGGACTGTATAAAAAGTTAAATTTTGTAACTTTTTCAAAATTTCATTTTTTGACAAAAATTTCATGAATTTCGAGTCCTTGCGCAATTTAAAGATTTTTTCAAAATGGACTACACGCTTATCTCTAACGGTTTAGGAATTAGCTATTGGTCCACTTTAAGGGTGGACACCCCTGTATATCAAAATATTGGATATTTTCGAAAATATCGTAATATTTTCGATCCCCGAGCTTCACTATAGTAGTAGAATATTGCTGGAATATAGAATAGTCTTCCTTTAATATATAACTCAAATATGTAACTCTTTAGCACATTTTGAAGAAAAGTCTGTTTATTCACTGAATGTGATTTTGTTGAACAAACCTTTTAAATTAACACATGGAAAAATTTTGCACTTTTTTTCCACATTTTATGAAATTTAAAAATTGTCAAAAAATAAAGGTCATTGTTGAAAAACGAAAGTGTAAAATAGATAATACTTTTCTCATCAATTATTTAGTTTACTCATATAGGGGAAGGTCGTTTAGTATCGGACAGCGGGTAGTATCGGACAAGGACTGCTTCTTAATTCTGCCGCCAGGAGCAGCACGTACTGGGTCAACATAGTGGGCCGTATTGGGGAAGAACGCCACAGACGCCATTTTGGTTCAAATCAAGCGTTTGTTCTGGTGTGCAAAGCTAGTTGTTTGTTTGTTGAGAGAATTGCAGTGCACGAACGTAACTTCTGGGGCATATATTTACACATAGAGTAAGTTTAATTGTTTCATTGTTATACCTTTAGACTGATAGTATATTAATCTAAGTATTATGAGCTATAAAAGTGTCTAACTTAAGTAATAACTTAGTGGTGGTTAAACAACTGTAGCTTTACAGTCGGGTTGTATCGGACAAACCTATTTCAGGTTCTATCGGACGAAGTTATTGGCACCAAAATAAAATACTGACATTGTTTTTCTTCGTCCAACAGGTTGAAATGGAAAAATCACGACATAAATGAGATGAAACAAATTTGAAAGAAGCCATGGAAAAAGTTGGACTTAATAAAATGACAGTTAGCCAACCATAGGCTATATTTTTCAACTTTTAGAAAAAATTATTGCTTATTTTCATTTTTAGACTTGTATACTATTCTAAGTAACCAACTACTTTGTTCGTTTCATTTTTTTGCACATTAAAATGTTATTTCAGAACTAGTTGTTTTTAATTCAACATTTTAATGTTTTGTCCGATACAACCCTCCAAAATTTAAAATTGGCCAAAAATAGAGTTTGACAAAAATTTGTTTAAAAAATACGATTCCATGTTTTTTAACCAAAGTTTACAATTTATGTTAATTAACTTAGTACAGCATAATTTAATGTAAAAACTAATTCTTTACAAATAAAACAAAAAGTGTTATGATTGAAATGGCTTAGGTGTCCGATACTACCCGACCTTCCCCTACATATATACATTTTGCCCCACCCCCTTTTATTCGCAGATCAGAGATGGATAATTTTTAGAACCCCTGCCTTCTCCGTGCATAAGGTAAATGTAAATAAATAGTATCTTGCTGGGTTCCTCCATTTTAAATTTTACTGCTGAGGAACGGATGATGTTCAGACACTTTTTTTAACAGCCGAAGGGAGAAAAATGCATAATTTTTATTGACACAACTGTGGACAAGTGTTAAAACACATGTGGTAGATTTCAAACACTAACTAGTCAAGCAAGATGATTTTGTTCAAAATATGATTGCATGTTTTTTTTTTTTTTTGAGCAATCACGAATTACTTATTATCCTCACTTGACCAAAGCTGATGTTGCTCTGATTGTTTAATTGCCATGACGACGAGAACAAGCTGACTATAATAATATTTTCTAAGATGACAAGTTTTCGTCGACATGGTTGAAAATTGTTTGCGTTCATTCAAGGCTTAATTTAAACAGATTTAACTTTTAAAAGGTCGGGGGGGGGGGGGGGGGTAAAATAACTTTTTTTTTTCAGAAAAAACTTCAACATAGATGAGCTTAAAAAACAAAACTTCATCTAAATACAAAATATCCAGATTACTGTTTCCCATCATTTAAGATTGATAAGAAATTAAAATAAATAACGTTATACGCTGTACATAATCTTTATGATAAGTGCAGTGGTGATATCGGTCATAAAATCTTAATTACCGCATCCTAACCATCATTTTTTTTATAGATATGCCTCGTGTTACCTATTCTAGAAAAGCACCAGTTATAATATGACTGGTGCAAAATTTCTTGGCCATTCCATTTGTAGAAGCAAGAAACCCAACATGTTGGGTCCTATTCCAATTTGATAATGCGAAAAGAATAATTTGAATTTAGTCGCAAAAAATTCAAATGAATGCTCAATTACTTCTACTTTTTGTTATTATTATTTCACCTACACGAAGCAACATTTAGAAGAAGAAAAAAGTAATTCTCAGCTTGTAAGAGAAAAAGGGCCTGGGGGGGGGGGGGATGGGAATATAGCAAAGTAAAATTTTTACTCTGCTATATTACAAATTATCATACCTTTTCTGCTTCATCTTTTTAGTATTTTCTCCCAATGTATATTTCTTTTACTCGCCACAATAAAAATTACAGTTTGCTTTCGTGCAAGCAAAGTACAGAACTTCAACTATCTTACTATAATGCAGTTTAAATTGCAGAATAAAAAAACTCGATGTGGAATAGTTTCATGACCAATATCCGGTGAATAAGACCACATCGGAAGTGTCTTCATGTGCATTCAATTTTTCTACTTATTTACTGCTTTAAACAAAAGAGAATGGGACACTAAAGCAATCTACATGATGGCCCTGCATAAATGAAGCCATTGAGTCTTGAACAACTCAAAAAGTTTGATTACTGCTTCTATTTTTACACCTGCATTTTATTTTTGTTCGAGTTTTTTTCACACGGCCATCCGCTCCCAAAGTCCATCAGTTCTTATCTCTTCTTATTGATTCTAGGAAACCGGCTCAGGCAGCCTGGATCAAAAGACTGACCACTTGGGCAGTAATTTTAGGGGACCCTGGGGTGTTAAGTCGTTTAGCAGCAATTGCAAAGGAGAAAGATGGGAAGAAAAAAAAAGAAAAAAAACCGAGGTGATGTGTGTCTCACATGACTTCCTTTTACTCCAATTTAACGTCATTTTCCCATTATTGGGAATTTTAATGCGATAGTTCAATAGTTTACTCTCTAAATATCACCAAAATTGGCCAAATTGAAACAGATTTAAAGAAAAAAATCGCCAAATTGGCGACAAAACTTAGCGACCAAAAGACTGGCGATATATCGCCGTGTCCGCCAAATTGTAACACCACTTGAGTTTCACATCGAAGTTAATCTGATATCCCCCAAAAAGGGGCAAAAGACATTTTTAGAAACACCCAAATGCAACCAAAAGGGGAGATGCACAACTAGACTCCACTAGGAGTCTACGTACTAAATTTCAACTTTCTAAGACATACCGTTCTTGAGTTATGCGACATACATCCGCACATCCGCATATACGCACATACATACATACGTACTTACAGACGTCACGAGAAAACTCGTTGTAACTAACTCAGGGATCTTCAAAATGGATATTTCGCGTGTCTATACGTTCTTAGGCACTTATCCACGTGTGATCGAATCGAAAAAAAAAATCTTAACATTCATCAGTAGTGAGCAAAATAGAAATTAAATTCGATTTTTGAGTGAAATTTTATTTGCGAATACAATACTTCCTTTTTTGTAAAAGGAAGTATTTGGAATTTGAAAAAATAACTTTTTTCAACTCTAAGATTGCTCGGGACTTCTTCAAAATCTCGGGGCCCGTAGGTACCCGCCTATGTTGCCTATTTGGTAATCCGGCCCTGCCTCAAGCCTGCCAACAACTCTAGAAGCTTCTGACTCCGTTAAATGACTTCATTGAGACATCGCACTTAACAAAACAACGTGCTTACCAAATGTCGATCATTCTTTTCTGCTATGTCTTACATTAAGTTTAGAGTGAAATCTCATTCGCTGACACTAAAACGTCCTTTTTGACGTCAAACTCAAGATTTGCATACTACGATGTTTGAGAAAATTTGTATTTGTGACTCCCTTCTTCGATTCTATGCAAAAAAAATTTCCTAATACCTGTATGTACGTATGTATGTGCGTATGTGCGTATGTATGTGCGTATGTGCGTATGTATGTGCGTATGTGCGTATGTGTGTATATGTGTATGTATGTCGCATAACTCAAGAACGGTATGTCCTAGAAAGTTGAAATTTAGTACGTAGACTCCTAGTGGGGTCTAGTTGTGCACCTTCTTTTTTGGTTGCATTCCTATGCTCCAAAGGGGTTTTTTGTCCCTTTTTGGGGGAAATCATTGTTAATTTCGATGTAAACTCAGGTGGTGTTATAATTTGGCGGACACTTGGCGATATATCGACAGTCTTTTGGTCGCCAAATTTTGTCGCCAACTTGGCGACAAATTTGGCGATTTAAAATTTTTTTTTTTAAATCTGGTTTCAATTTGGCCACTGTTGGTGATATTTAGAGAGTAAACTATTGAATCATATTAAAACTGCCAATAATGAGAAAATGACATTAAATTGGAGTAAAAGGAAGTCATGTGATGCACACATCAGCTCGTTTTACACAAAATTTGCAATATCCTTTAATTGTTTCGAGCAGTGTTATATTACTCACTATTTACGAAAAGAATTGAGATAATGTGAATTGTAGGGTGGAAATCTATAAGTTTCTCAGCTTGGAAAATAGGCACGTTTGTCCACTGGAACACAAAGTACTTAGTAGAACTGATACGTTTTCGTGTCATAACGCATAATATTTAGCTTGAAAACTACTCACAGGTAGCTCATGTAACGTTTAATCGTTTTATAAACGTTTTAAAATGGTTGCTTCAATGTTGCCAATTTTTTGAAAACGTGTACTTCTGGGTCGATTATTTTTTCATTAAGTTTCTCATCATTATTTCCTTGAAACACAGTGCTATGATCAATCGTCCTGCTGTGTGATTCAGCTTGAAATTTTCCTTTAAGAACAATTATTTAATGATTATCAAATACGGCCTTGCACTTCAGGAAGTAGTTTATTTTGTGTCTATAACATTCACCGAGCATTTTTCAAATTTAGAAGAAACTTCTCAACGTTGTTAATGAGTTTTTTTTAGAGCTCGATGTTATTTAGTTCCCGTTCGTTTCGGATCACTGGCTTCATTTGAAGGTAGAAATGCCAAGAAAAACAAAACAGACGAGTTATCTTTAAAACAGGAATAACAAACATTGAGTTTGAAAGGAAATATTTTGCATTTTAATGATGTTGCACGGTTCAATGGATTCTATTTAAGTGGCATTTTATTTATGTGGCGCCACTGTGGATATATGAAACTGTAAACACAAACTTAGCTGACCGCATTCTTCAGTAATACTGGTATTTCTGCTGTCACTAAACTTCTCTTTTTTATATACAAAAGGCGTCTTTTCAAAACTTAATTGCTCTAAATAAAAAGCGAACTATTCATTTAGAACCAGTCTTCCTTTTTTTAATGTTTATTCCAGATTTAAATCCAGTTTGTTTTTTCCAGATTTGATTATTGTTGATACATCAGAAAATCAACGAAAATTCATATTTTGTTTTTATTTGCCAACATTTATTACTTATTTCTCAACACTCTTCTGCAATTCTGGATGCAAACTCTACAGAGGCCGATTAATATAAAATAAAATGCTAGAAGTAATGCTATCAATAACATTAAATCCAAAAGCCGCATACTAAAAGAAATAGACCGATGCCACATTGTAGGTAAAGGCCTATAACCTAATAATTGTTTCAGTGCATGCTGAATAGTATGGATCTGATTAGTTGTCTTATGATGACTGAGGTTAAAGCAAGTTCATTTTAGGCAGTAATAAGCAAAGGGATGTAAGTGGCAAAGTTAAGGATTTGGAGGTAACAAGTACAAATGGGGTAGGTGTCTTAAGGCGAGAGATAATACTAGTAGCCCTGGTGGGGTTCTGTTATACAGTATGATTTAGAAAAACTTTTCAATAAAAGCGCTACCTAGGACCTTATATTTAAACGCCTTTTACTCAAAACTTGAAAATATCCACTTACATCCCTTTGCTTCTCACTGCCTCATTAGTTCAAATAGGACAAAGAGGAGCTGGTTTTCATTGCGAAAACGCCTATTGGCTTTGTGCCAATCTGCGACCTTCTTCTCTTTCAACTCAAACGTAAATGAGTAGGGTAGACCGGGGCACGTTTACGAGGATTTTTTTCAATGAATTTTCTAATTTTTATGTTTGAACCTAGGAAGTTTTAGACATTGTGGTTTTATAAAGCAATTAATGAAGTCAAAATTTGTATATTCAGTGGTTGCTCAGCTTGTGTTTTTAACCGTAAAAAAAAAAAAAAAAGTTTTTTGAACCCTAGTTGGTTGCGTAAACTTTCCCCGAACACAGGGCAAGTTTACGCATTGATTGGGGCACGTTTACGCGTAATAAAAATGATACTAAGGAGTAAAATGATATAGATATTTAACCAATTTTAAATGTTTTATTTCTCTTAAAACACTTTGAAAATAAGAAAATCGCCAATATGATTCATTAATGAACATTTTATGGGCTAAAATAAAATCATAGGGCTTATTGCTTATTAAGAAAAGAAACTATTTAGTCGTCTTCTTCATCACTGTTAGATTTTACTAACAAAAATAAAGTATTTCTTTTCGCATTCTTGTCATGGGATTGCGTTTTGACATCTAAAACATTGGACACTGTCTTGTCCTTTTTTCGATTGGTTGTGTGCTTTCAAACAATAGATGCAAGAGCAATTTTCTACTTCTGAAACAGAATCGTTCATTAATTTCCTTTTTACAGAGTGTACTAACTTTTTCCCTGTCGCAGGTTTTGGTTTCATCCTCTTTTTCTTTGATGTTTTCTATTTCTGCTTCAATAGAAACTTGTTAATTTTGAAGTAATTCCCCTCCTCCTCCCTTTTTTTGTTCTGCACATTTTGTTTTTTTTTCCTTTGCAGCTTTGAACTGCTTTTGTCTGAGGGCTTCTTTAATTGGAGTATGAGTTGGGAAAAAAAGAGGATGCGCACAATCTTTTCCTGGTTCCTAAGCTTTGGTCCTACTTTTTAAAGTAATATCAGTTGGGGTAGTACATATGTGACGATTTGGAAGGCCTAGTGGGAGAAATACTTGGATTATCGATAAACCTTTTCATTATTTTGACATCTCACGTGGTTCTGCTAGTGTTTTGAACGTAATGTCTTACCATCTTTAAAATAAAGAAAATGTATTACAGACTGAATAGTGTATGAAGTTAAAGCTGAACAGGCATGAAGGTAACACTATATGATTGTAAGCTATAAGATACAAATCTGTTACTTAATTGAAAATGACTATTGATTTTTCAAATCTAAATAACCTGAAAATACTAAAGGTTTGAGACAGTACAGAGCGAAAAATGCGTCCGGGGCCCGTTTAGAAGTAAGATAGAGTAGTAAGACACAGTAAGAACGTGCGTAAATGTGCCCCGATGAAAATGCGTAAACGTGCCCCGTCGCATGTTTAGATTTATTTTTGACGTGCAACAAAATGTAGTAACTTTTCTATCCGAATAAATACAATTCTCAAAACGAGCTGATGTGTGCATCACATGACTTCCTTTTACTCCAATTTAATGTAATTTTCTCATTATTGGCAATTTTAATGTGATTCAATTGTTTACTCTCTAAATATCACCAACAGTGGCCAAATTGAAAGCAAATTTAAAATTAAAAAAAAATCGCCAATTTTGTCGCTAAGTTGGCGACAAAACTTGGCGACCAAAAGTCTAGCGATATATCGCCAAATGTCCGACAAATTATAACACCACTTCAGTTTACATCGAAATTAACAATGATTTCCCCCCTAAAAGGGGAAAAAGACCCCCTTAGGAACATCCAAATGCAACCAAAAGGGAAGGTGCACAACTAGGCCCCACTAGGAGTCTACGTACTAAATTTAAACTTTCTAGGACATATACCGTTTTTGAGTTATGTGAGATACATACACACATACGCACATACATACGTACATACGGACGTCACGAGAAAATTCGTTGTAATTTACTCGGGGGTCGTCAAAATGGATATTTCGGGTGACTGTAGGTTTTTCGGCATATATCCACATGTGGTCGGGTCGAAACAAAAACTCAACACTCATTCGGGGGTGAGAAAAATGGAAATTAAGGTCGATTTTTGAGTGAAATTTTTTTCGCGAACACAATACTTCCTTTTTTGTAAAAGGAAGTAAAAAGGACAAAATTCTGCTATTTTTTATATATTTATTCGTTTTTCACAAAGTATTATTTATTCAGAATAAGCTTCAAAACATTCAACACAAAATTTACTCTGCTCGGTAGAAAACAGATTTTTCTATCCGCATGCTAAACCGAAGCTCGACTGATGCTCAAAAACTTTTGAGAATATTTGTTAGGGAGTAGCATCAATCTGGTATGAATGTTGGCTCTCCATTTATAAGTCGTTTTGAAAAAAGGGCACTGCGTAAACGTACCCAATGCGTAAACGTGTCCCGGTCTATCCTAAACGTAAAAAAAAGTAGCTCATGTACTATAAGAACTAGAGAGGACTAGAATTAACCATTTGAATAATTAGAAATGTAATTAAAACGAGCTGATGTGTGCATCACATGACTTCCTTTTACTCCAATTTAATGCCATTTCTCCATTATTGGCAATTTTAATGTGATTCAATTGTTTACTCTCTAAATATCACCAACAGTAGCCAAACTGAAACCAAAAATAAATAAATAAATAAATAAAATTAAAAAAAAAATCTCCAAATTTGTCGCCAAGTTGGAGACAAAACTTGGCAACCAAAAGACTGGCGATATATCGCCAAGTGTCCGACAAATTATAACACAACCTGAGTTTACATCGAAATTAACAATGATTTCCCCCCAAAAAGGAGCAAAAGACCCCCTTAAGAACATCCGAATGCAACCAAAATTAAAGGTGCACAACTAGACCCCAGTAGGAGTCCACGTACCAAATTTCAACTTTCTAGGACATTTTGTTTTTGAGTTATGCGAGATACATACACACATACACACATACGCACACACGCACATACGCATATAAATACATACATACGGACGTCACGAGAAAATTCGTGGTAATTAACTCGGGGGTCGTCAAAATGGATATTTCTGGTGTGTGTACGTTCCTAGGCATATATCCACGTGTGGTCGGGTCGAAAATAAAACTCAACATTTATTCGGGGGTTAGAAAAATGGAAATTAAGGCGATTTTTGAGTGAAATTTTTTTCGCGAATACAATACTTCCTTTTTTATAAAAAGAAGTAAAAAAGCAACAAAAACGACAGTAATAATTTTTCAACACGCTCAAAATCAAAGCCCCGTCGAATGTGGAATCGAAGATGACGTGTTGGAGATGAGAATGGCAGACACTCAGACAAGTCTGTGGGTAAAAGGCTTGGCAATCGTTTAATTGAAGAAAAAAAAAACGCCGTACCTAGCGTCATTGGACTCGGCAGACACCCTTAATGAGCTCTATTTGGCGTTGCTAACAGATTTCTCCAGGTATTGTTTAACAAACCTTAAGATTGCATAGTCCACCACTTTCCAAAAAAAAAAAAAAAAAAATAATAATAATAATAATAATTAATTTGAATTACGGCATTTTGAATTCAAATTATGTTTTTCGCAATCACGAGTGTGTGTGCGTACGTAGGCGTATGTGTTTGTGTCGAGGCATGAGTGTGTGGGTATGTATGTGTGTTTATAGGTGTGTGTATGTATGCGTGTGTGTTTGTGTCTGTATGCAGGCATGAGTGTGTGGGTATGTATGTGTGTTTATAGCTGTGTGTATGTATGCGTGTGTGTTTGTGTCTGTATGCAGGCATGAGTGTGTGTGTGTGTGTATGTGCGTGTATGTATACGTGGGTGTTTGTGTCTGTATGCAGGCATGAGTGTGTGTAGGTGTGTGTTTGTATGCATGTGTGTGTAGGATATGGACGCAACCTGGAGACGGTTTTCACTAGAGGAGCAGCATCGTGAGGCCGGTCGACGGTGGTGCTGCAGAGGGAGGCGGTGGGAAAATAAAATCATAGGAACATCAAAACTGTCAAATGTGAACAATAAGCAATCGTGATTGCCCCCCCCCCCCAAAAAAAAGGAAAACGTTAATTAAAAAGAAATGAACTGTATGTAGAACGAACTATGCAACTCAACCAATTGACTACACTCAACTGCGTTAACTCCAAAAATATATAACATTTCAGCTTTGGCGAACATGCCAGTGATCGAATCCCGTTAAGAGCATTTTTTGCACAAACCCCGATTTCAGAGTTGTATTTCAACACATTCATTTCCAAAAGCAAACGTCTTTCAAATGCTGTTTTTGTCCACTGTTTGGGGGTGTTCATTCAACGCGGTGGTGCACTTTTCTTTCGTTTTAAACGCCTAAAATCCTGACGCAGAACCAAAAAATGTCTCCCAATGGGGTTGTTTCTTTCAGTCAAAAGTACTTTTAGTCACTGTAATTAATGGAATAAGCAAAAAATAAACATAACATGGAGCGAGAAAAAACTTTAATTTTCCCAGCGCTTTATTTTTAATTAATTTTTAAAAATGTGCTATTTTGAAAATAAGGCGTATTTTTTATGACGTCGCAAATGATGTACTTTAGCGCATCTGTCTTCCGCGTTTCCACGTTAAGATAATCAAGAAGCGAATTAAATATTCCACTCTACGCTTGCTAGTAACCATGTCGTTACCTGTACACGCGACTCAAAAAGCGAATTAAATTTTGTGCTCTGTGAATGGCATCAGTGAATGGTATTTCATCATTTGCGGTGTCATCGGCAGAAGCGTACACAGTAAAAGCGCACCGATTAAAATATTTTTTTTAATATTAAACTTTGCCAAATTATATAAAAATGGCTAGATCCTACGTTTTTAAGTATGTTCTTTCAGAAAAAAATATTTTTTAGATTTTGAAAACGACTTTATTAAAAAAAAAAATTAAAAAAATCATTCTCCAATTAAAATAGTTTTTTTGTCATATGAGAAACGATAATTTTAAATTATAATATGAATTTTTGAAACTGAAATTGCACTTAAGTGTTCATTACCTGGTCTGTCCAAACAATTTTATTATTAGTATTAATATTAGTACCTAATATTATTATTATTTAAAAATTAAGACAGCAGAGACAGTATATTGCAGAGTAAAGAAAAAAAGCATTTCACAAAGTGCTTCAAGAGTATCTGAAGTCAGCTTGCTTTTTACAGTCCTCATAGTTAAAATTGTATTTTTCTACAATTCTCCGCAAATCAAGTTGTTACAACTGATGAAGCAGTTTGTCGAAATCTTATGAAAACCCTAGAAAACTTCGTTGCATGTTACATGCTTAAAATTACTTAATTTTGGTTTCACCTCCAAATAAGCACCAAAATATACGAAAATTAAGTTACCATCCTTTTTTTGCACCATTATATTAAATATTTTAGTTAAGAAAGTAAAGGCTTTAAATGTCCCTGTGACAAAATCCCAATATCACCAACTGCCAAGCTAAACACGTTTACTGATACTGATATTTGAAAATAGTTCAAGGTTAAGAATGTAATACAAATATAATGAAACCCCGTTACAACGAATACCAATGCAACGAAATTAATTTTCAGTCTCGATTTTATTTCCGTTTCAGTGCTTGAATTCTATTACAAAAAAATTCTCGTTACAATGAACAAAATTTCTGGTCACTTTATTTCATTGAAATGGAATTTTACCGTAGAAGTTGCCAAAAAAAAAAAAAAAAAAAAAAGAATCCCCAAGAGTCTTTCAAGATGAAGTGACAATGTTTTTGACGAATAGGAAGGATATGAACTTCAAATTAATCTTCAAGAACATGCTGCTGAAGTACACAGTTACAATTTCCATGGGTTTGAAAATTCAACTTTTAAATTACATTTGGACTATTTTGTACAATGTCTAGACTGTCATTAGTAAAGAGATAACGAATGATAGCCTTAAGACGTTGAAAAACTGAGGTATCAAGTAGGGAAGCGCCGATAAGCAAATTAGCCAATTACCGATTAATCTGCTGTTGATAATCGGCTGATTAATCCATAGAGCCAATCAATGCTCATAATGATTATTTTTAAAAATTATAAATATCTCCATCATTTTTTTTTATAATTTCGACTTTATAAATAGTTAATAGTTGATTTCTGAGAGACGATTTAATTTTCTCTACTTTCCTAATTTTCCCAAAGTAATTTCAAAATTCCATCTAATTTCTTAGATCATTTTTTTGGGGGGGGGGGGGGGGGGAAAGTACATTATGTTACTGACATGGAAAGTTAAAAATGTTAGGGTTTAACCTGTGGTTAGCAAGTCAATTTCAGAGGTCTAGTAGTTATTTAATCTAAGACCTTTTCTTCATGAAAATTATAAGGTTATCTAAAAGCACTATGGTAAAGAAGAAAAATATCGACTCATGAGAAATGTTGCAGCGTGCGTTGCATACATGTATATATTTATTCAAAACAGGAAAAATAAATAAAAAATAACAGTACTTCAACCATAAGTTTGCAAAAACAAATGATATTTACTAATTATATTTAATAATAATTAACTTTTGTTGAGTCTAAAATTAATAATTTAAAGAGTAAGTTGTAAATTGTGTGATTTAATCATGCGTATAGTTAGAAGGAACAAAATAACTGAAAAAAAATGTTGCATAATAAAAAATTGGGGTGAGGTGTATCATAACATATACTTACGAAATGATTCTAATTTCCTTATATAAAAAAAAAGAAAGAAAAAAAAACATTAGAAAGCATTTTTTTCGTTGGAGAGAGTTAAGGGGTGATTGCAGTGGGATCTTATATACATTTGTTTATTTCTGTTACATTTTGTTATTAATGTTATTTTAAAAATTAAATAGAAATAACTTCAATAATGTAAAAACGAGAAATAGCTGCAAGGCGGGTGATGTGGAAATAAGAATGAAGGGGCCTCGGATTGGGTTATAAGTTGATTTCATATGAATATGGATTGAAAAAGTTACTTTTATTTATTCCAAATATGCGGTTGGAGAAGGGGGGGGGGGGGATTTCTCTACTCTTGTTTCTCGCATTGCAATTTACAAGTCCTGGAATTTCGTTACTCATAATAGTGTCATGTGAATATCAGCTGTGAGGGTTATTCATAAATATTGCATTAGTTTTACGCACTTTCGAAACTATTTGATTTGTTTTTATTCTGTACACTTTTATACTGCATATTATAGTAATGTATGTTGAAAATTTCATTTATTTATTTTTAATAAATGTATTCATGATAGTTTCCTGTTAAGGAAACACTTTAAAAAACTTATTTTGAAAAAAAAATTTTTTGGAAATTATTTGCCGATTAATCGGTAAAATTTGGTCGATTATAAGTAATCAGCAAAGTGGCCGATTTAGGCCGATTAATCGGCGCATCCCTAGTAACAAGCAAGAGAATGATTTTAAATATGGCTGACTATTTCTGGATGTTACACTGAAATTACAGACATAAGAAAAATGAAAAGGGAAGTAGGTAACATGAAGCAAAATCATGATTATTTCTCAAACTTTTTCATTAAAGCGCATGTGCACGCTCTAAATTTGATGAATGATTTTTTTTACTTCGGTTTGTAAAAATCAGCAAATTATTTTTTTTTTCGTGATTCTTGCATTTTTTTTCTTCAAAAAAAAAAAAAAAAAAAAAAAAAAAAAATATATATATATATATATATATATATATATACAGTAAAACCCCTCCTAACGGACACCCCTCAAGTGCGGACACCCCTCTTATGCGGACAATTGGCAATTCTCCGATTCCAATGCAAATAACATTATTAAACCTCTTACCTGCGGTCACCCCTTTATTGTGGACAAAAAAATTTGTCCCGTTAGTGTCCGCATTAGAGGGGTTTTACTGTATATATATATATATATATATATATATATATATATATATATATATATAGGCCCGTGTCCAGGATCTCATAAAGGGAGGGGTTTTGGGTTCAATATTTAATAATTCTTACCTGCATTGTCAGGAAAACACAACAAATACCTATAACTCATTGTCAAGTGTGTCAAATATTTCATTTATGTTAAATGGTCACATTGATGGGCCTAGTGGGGAGGAGGGGGGGATAATACGAAAAAATCAATTATTGCATTTTATATGCAGTAGAACCTTGTTTATCCGGATCTCCGATTTATTCGGATCAAATTTGTTAAGTTAAACAAAAATATATTTACTTTAACAATTATTTTAAACTATGATTGCAAGAACGAAACTACATATAAATACGCCAAATATTCCAGTTTTGTCTCGATTAAATGTAGAACTCTTGCATACAACATATAATAAAGTATAGTACTCTCATTTAACAAACAATATGGCGTACTCTTGAAGTGTCAGTCCGAAGCCACCGCAGCTGAACCATGAATGATGAAGTATTTGTGAGAAATGTTACTATGAAGGTTTTTGGTAGAAAACATTGTTTTTTTGCTGTAGTAAAAGATAAGTCTGCTTACTTGAGAATGTTTTTTGCTTATTACTCGAACTATGCGGATTTTCGTTTATTCGGATTGCTTTTGGGCCCAGTTAGTCTGTATAAACGAGGTTGTACTGTACATGTAAGGACAGTTATGAAACCCACCTTCCAGAAGGCAAATTCTGGCTATGCTAGTAGTTTCAGTATTTATTCATTTTATTTCTTGTTTAGATTCAAACTTTATTATCTCTTTACAGCGCGGTACATTGCAACAAGTATTATAAACAAATTCACAATTTCTTTTGTAACATACTATGTATTCAAGATTTATATTCTAGGACAAGTAAACTAAATAAGAAAGGGTTCATTGCATATGCAAATTACATTACCAAAACGAGATTACAATGCATCTTCATAGCCGCAACATTCATCTCTTTTTGTGAAACGACCAAGTCATCATAACCTCCTTATGAAAAGCAATATTAAACACAGTGAATGCTTTGTTTGACAGCCCATTTAACGGTTCCTCCATCACTGATTTTGAAAATATGATTTAAAAATTGCTGTACACAAAATTTAACATTAAAGTTAGTTTTAAGCCAGCTGTGCACTTTTCTTCATTTGGTTTTTTTTATTATTTTTTCTCCAATGGGAGGAGTTTAACCCCTAAAACCCTAACCTTGGACACGGCTCTGTATATATATATATATATATATATATATATATATATATATACAGAGGCGGACTGGCTGACTTTGGCCCAATCGGCAAAAGAATATTTTGGCCCACTTCTGTAAATTAGTTGAGCAAAGACATTAAACTACCACTAGTTAATATTTTTCTTTAAGTTCCTGAATCAAGATTTAAAGTTCTAAAATAGAAAATTGTAAAACGTAAGATATAGCTAACACTGACAAACTTTTTTATGTGCCTTGAAAGGATACTTATGGTATAAGCCTTAAAAGGCACATCTTTAGGCTTCTATACTGACAACATAGGAAGGACACGAGGAAAGGTATGAGGAACCAGGTAAATGCTCCTCCCCCCCCCCCAGAAATATTTTGAAATTGGTTGATCTATATACGCCTAAAAAAAGAATCGGGACACAGGGTTCTAGTCCCCTTCCAAGCGATATTTTCAAAGTTAATGTCGAAAAAAGTAATTTTACAATTTTCGGTAGCGTTAAAGGAGAGGAAACACAAGGGGTTACCCCACAATTTTGTTTTCTTAACTTCTTTTTTTTTTCAAAATTGAAATCCATTTTAGTCTATCTTTGTTTACAATAGAATGTCGGGGGCTCTTCCCAGAAATTCTCCGAAATGGGAAGTTTTATAAATGCAATTTAAAGCTACCCTTTAGAGTTTGAACTATATATTAAAAAACGCAAAACTAACTTTGGTCACGTTTGAGAGAATAGGAGGGGTCAGTGATCTCATTTAGAAGCATTTAAAAACTGAAGTATACTTAACTCAATTTTAAACTACATTTCGTTACTATAGGGAATCTGGCGACTCTCCTTCGAAATTTTCCGAAATTGAAATTTAAAAAATATAATCTTATAATATGTTTGGAAACAGAGACGTACCGAGTAGCATTTTGACCGAGTACCGAGTACTCGGCCTTTCACTACTCGGCCGAGTACCGAGTTACCGAGTACCGAGGTCCAGTTATGCTTTAAGAAGAACCACCTTCACACCGATAACGAATTTTGAACTCATTGGAATAGTAGTACTCACCTCCATGTCTAAATAACAGTTTTAAAAACAAAATTCCAGCTGAAATTTAATTTTGCATTATTTAAAAGATTTTGTTTGTGTCAATAATTTTACAAATAAGTTATTTTTTTAAATTAAAAATAAACAAATACATAAAAGGTAGGATTAATCAAGTTGGAAACAAAACAAATTATATCAGTCTATAATTTTAGTGCGCCAAACGTAAAGAATCTTTAAAAAGCAAATGAAACAACGTTAAAAGCACAAATGTGCAGGAGCACTGCAGACACGTGTTTCTGCATTACAAGGAACATCTTTTTCAGTGCATAAAATGCAAGCTAATGAAAGTAAAAAAAAGCCAGACTTTTTTTGGATGTCTTTAAATCCAAAAGCTCACATTTTGTGCATTGAAAAAAGCATTCCATATAATACCTAAACACGTGTCTGCAATGTTCCTGAAAATTTGAACTTTTAAAGTTGTTTTATTTTTTAAGAAAAGGTATTTTTATGCTTCTTATGAATAATTTTGTTTGTGGCAAAATCCATTTAATAATATAAAAATTTCACATTTTCTGTACTTGCCTTTTTTGCCCCATTTTTAATAAATAAGTTTCATTTAACTTTCGGGCATTAAAATATAAGATTTGCTCCATTGAAGCATACCAACTTCATTATTCTCAAAATTTGAATTGTAAATGATGGCAGTCTATTATATATGCTTGCACTTTTTTATCAATTGTAAAATCGGCTTTGAACAATATTCAATTTTTTACAATTACTCGGTATTGGCCGAGTACCTGATCAAAATTTGGCCGAGTACCGAGTACTCGGCAAAATGGCCGAGTCGGCCAAGTACCGAGTAGTTAGCGAGTACTTGGTACGTCTCTATTTGGAAACATTGAAAGGGAAAGGTTTCCCCCAAGATTTTTTTAGAAGGACGTCGTGACCTTCCGCTTTTAAGCTAACCTTCGACCCCTGTCCTTGAAACGTCATTCTTTCGTTTCAATCATTTATTCACAAGAATCTGATTAGAATATATCTGAATGTTTTTTGCATTACCTTTAAAACTAAACATCAAAAAGCTTTAATATTTTTAAAATAATTACTATCGAAAACACTTGAACTTTGTATGTACCTAGTATACCAAAAAGTAAAAAAAGTACCTTTTTTATTGAACAAAACTTCTCTACACTTTTATCTGAAAGCGCACTGCCCCTTTTTTGGTCTGGAGGAAACACTAGTTCTCTCAGGGCATTTTTTTCTGAAACTGAAAATAATTTTTGGTTGTAGTGCAAATAAAAGGGTTACGAAGCTCTCCCATGAAAATTTCTGCAAGTGAAATTCTAAGCTATCTTTAGTGACTTTAAGGGAATGCCTAAGGTTCGAAGACTTTGTCTGGCAATTTTTCGATATTTAAGGGGGTCTGAAAAACAAAATGTGTCAAATTTTGCTTTTTTTTTCAATCATTAATAAAACTTCTCCGTATTTTTCTGCTTAAATTGACGTTTGAATCTTGTTTCTATTTTAATTAGAACGAAAGATATAATTATTTTTTTGCATTCTTTTAACTAATATTATATTTAACTTTCAAACTTCAAACGCGTTTCTCTCCCTGATTCCTTTTTTTAACGATTTTTCGCATTCAAATTCTTATAAGTCAAGAACTGATAAAGTAATGAAATTTGAAGCACATCTTTTTCAAACAGTTTACTTTAATTTTTATACGGTGAATTTAAAAAAAAACATTACTTCAAAAAATATGTTTTTTAAAAAAAGTATCTTTGAATTTTTCGAAATTTTTCTTCAAATATTTTCTATTTTTATTAAATTGATATTTTTTAAATCGTCGAATAAAAATTAAAACATAGATATTTGTGCATAGTTTTTGAAAAAAATTTGAAAATTGACCAAGAATATTTTGAGTTTTAGCAATTTAAAGCAACCCCATTCATTTTAAAAAACAATAACTAAATTTAAATATTTGTTTTTTAATATTTACCTTATGATTTTGTGAATCAAACTGATGGTGAATCAGTGCAAAAAATTTCAAAACTCTAAATTGTTTAATAAGATTTTTTTTTTTTTTTCAAAATGTGTCCCGGACCACCTAAAATCTGTAATACACAATTTCCTTCTTGGGCCTTGATGCAAAAACCAAGAACCAGGTAAGTCCAGACTCACTCATTTTTGGTAAGACCAATAAATAACATTAGTGTCCGATCGAAAGGTCAATATCTTTCCCACATTATTTACTACAAAGCAGAGGTCTAATCTTACATTTGTGACCCGTTGTTGCACCAATCGGAACAACCAATTCTCCACACGCAAAAATGAATTTTTAAAAAAGGAAAAGTTTGGACTTAACTCGTTCCTACATCAAAGTTCTCAATCGCAGATTTAATAGTATCGTGACTTTAGGACTACAAAAGGACCTCATACCTGAAATACCATAGGGACCCAGGGTTGCCAACTGCTCCACATTTTTCGGAGTTGCTGCGTAAAAATAGCGAAACTCCGTGGCTCCGCAAAGAAGTTCTTTTGCTCCGCATTTCCCTGCCGAAGTTTTCCAGCTTAAAATTTGCTATTTCATCATAATAAACATGTAAACATGGGAAATTAAAGATGCTAATACTTATACTTATAATTGAAATTGTGTATAAAGCTGTTTTATTAATTTAGAAATAATTATTTTCATGCTGGTGCTTAAAATAATTATTAAAGCTCTAAAAAAATCAGATGAGTGGTTTTAGTTAATTTTATTGATTTTTATACAAAAATCAATTAAATTAACTGCTCCGCAAAATTTTAAATTACTCCTCAAAATCAGCACAGATGCTCCTGAAATTGTTTCTCCAAGGTTGGCAACCATGGGACCCCGTTAAGTCTAAGTCTGGCCCTGATTACAACTAATGTTGCTCGAAAAAAAAAAAAAGAAAGAAAGGAAGAAAAAAATCTTGCTCCCCCCCCCCCGCCTGTCCTGGAACTCAGGCCTAAAGTCGATGTTCAAGAACTCGTCCTTCTAAGCAGAAATTTTGTCCTGTTTCAGATTCAGTTTATCGTAGTCCAGACTTGCTTTCCCGACGCGATTCTGAGATGAAAATACTCGTATAGCGAAAAATTACATTAGACTAATGAAATCGATTCCCAACTGACAGCATTTAGTTGAATCTGCCGAAACCAGTGATACCAGGCCAGGGGCGTGTACAGAAAATTTTGAGACCCGTCACAAATGACTTTTACGGGACCCCCCCAGACCATTTTGTTTACCACTACGTCCCTACTGTATATTTCACCCCTCATTTAAAAAAATCTCGGGCCCCCTTCAGGCTCGGACCGAAAGATGTTCCTTCTCCCCCCCCCCAACATGCATGCCGCTGCTCATGTATCAACACCCCAAAGCATGGCCCACACATTTACAGCAGGGCCGGGGCCGCTTTGTCTAATGGTGCAGGCCAACTGTTGTTAATAGACGTACTAATGTAAGATTTTGAAAGCTCTTTTTTTTGTCCTGGGCCCTTTTTCAGGCCGCGTCGGACCCTAATTTCTCTGTCCCCCTCCCGTTTCCTCAATGTGAGAGCCATGGACCCCAGAGCTCTAAAAACTAGAGAGAAAGTTGATAAAGAGAGGAAAGCATTCGCACCCGTGGACTTCGGCTACTTACTTTGGCCCCTGGGCTAATGATGGGAGAAAAATAAACCTGCTTCCAAACACTTTTCCCATAGAGTGAACCAATTTCATTTTTTCTTCTATTATTACGCTTTAAAAAATGTTAGATGTGAATTAAATGCATTAAGTTCAATAAAAAATTGCTTAAAGTGGCCCACTCGGCGATTGGCCCAGTCGGGGATACCCGACTAGCCAACCTGACCAGTCCGCGCCTGTATATATATATATATATATATATATATATATATATAAACAGAAACCAACCTGGAGAATGTCAAGACAAAGTTTTTTTTTTTCTTTTCTTTGATACTTTATTACCTTCCCACACCCTTACGTCAAGCGCAAATCATCAGATTTTCTTAATATACACTTTGTCGCTAGTAATTAATCTATCTACCTTATCTTAATCTGACGCGCTTCAGTATTTATGATGATAGATTTTTTTTACTGCTCTGACGGGCTGTCCTAGACGCAACTCCCCCCCCCCCATATAAAGGGCTTAAATTTGGTTTAGGTGCTTGAAAGGATGCAAGGTTATGTTCATCTGACGAGCTAGAATAAGTGCAAAAAAAAAAAAAAAACTCTTTGGACTCCCTTATTATAACATATAAGACAACAAAAAAAAGTTGATAGCCCAAAGAGTCGAAGTAACATCCTGTGACCAGGCGGGAATTGAACTCACCACCTCCGGCATTTAAAGCAAAGTTTCCACCTCAGAGCCACGGAGGTCCAGGCCTCACGTATCTCAAATAAATTAAATGAATAATAACAAATAAATAATGCTTTAAATCAGAAATCTAGGTCTATTTTGAGAAGTAATATTTTAATGATTCAATGAACCCACGCCCTTTCATACGTCTCAATTGTTTATGTAAAAAAAAAGAAATTTTTTTTTATCTTAACGTGTTATGCTTGTGAAAATGTTCTTAATTTTGAAATTCACTAATTGTAAAAAATCCTGAAATCTTGGGCTGGAAAAAAAAGGGCTGTGGAGTAGGAGTAGAAGCGTTAGAGTCGGACTAATTTTGGGGTAAAGGAGTCGGAGTCGTTGGTTTGGTTGGTTGGTTGGTTTATTTGATTTTTATGGCGCAAGAGCCCTCGGGGGTCGCCAAATGATTTTTTATCACATACTATTTTTTCTTCATTCAAGAATTAAGTCAGGAAAAGGGAAAAGTACGCATATTTTGAAGTAAAAGGCATAAAACTTCAAGTACTAGTATTAAAAAAGACAGCCGTTAAAAACATATAAACAAATTGTAGATTAAGAAAAAAATGGTCGAAACAGGAGAAACCACGTACTTGTTGGAAAACATGCCGACTCTCCGACTCCGGAATTCTATTTGGTTTTATAATTTTCTTTAACTAATAGCAACTGTCAGCAAACGATTTTAATTGCCTGACATTTTCTAAGTAATCACTTTCAAATAAACATAATAATATATATTTTTTTTTACTTCTTCTCAGTTATAACAGTAAAAGGAATGTCTCCTTTGAGCAAGTAGACTCGGGTGGAAACCAGATGTAAGGGAACATGGGGCAAAGTGAAATGCTGAAATATTTACTCTGCTTTTAGCTCCACCTATCTGGTATTATTTTAACTAAATAGTACCATATGTAGTTTATTCTAGTCAGAAAAAAAAAGCTGCCAAAGATTGAAGCATTTGGTAATACAGGCAATTTTCAAAAAATGATACTCATATTGTAATACTTTGTTGTAAGTCAAAATTATTTTTGTTACTATAAAATGACAAAGTTCTTGTTATTAACACTTCAAATTTTAATTGAGATCTCTTAATATTCAATGCAGTATTAATTTAGTTAATATTAAGCTTATTTTTATTTTAAATAATGTACAATTAGTCAAGTACATACGGGGCAAAGTGGATGGGGCATAGTGAAATAGTTTGTTTCATTAACTCACTAAATAATTTAGTATAAATCACTTACGTTTTCATTTATTAATTAATTCATTTACATTCCTTAACTTAGTAATTTACCTAATTATATTCATTCATTCAGTCACACTTATTTTATTTTTCTTTCATTCTTTTATTCCCTCATTTATTTTTCTTCATTGATTTATTCATGAAACTTTTTATTTACAGATTATTTTGATCAAAAAATATTTTACAATCGAATAGAAAATATTTCATTATAAAAATAATTTATTTTTCACTTTGCTCCATGAAAAAAAAAAGGTGAACCTTTTCCACTTTTTTAAAGACTCAAAATTTACTGCCAAAAAAGAAAAATACTGTTAAAAGCAAGTTTTATTATAAAATATAATGTTCTTTCTTGATGCACTGTAGTTTTTAAAACAAATTTCCGATTTGTTCATTTTGAAAAAAAACTCAAGCATCTTAACCATTGTCCCACATTCCTGTACATGTACCCGGTCTCTCCCCGCAATATAGTGTCCTGTTTCCGTTTAAATCTTATAGATGAAACATAATTTAAAATGTATTCGGGGGAAGATTTTCAGAACCAAAGTATTAATTTTTTTTTTCATAAACTCCGACATTAACTTGGGGTGTCACCCACCAGATAGTAGTCACCCGGGCCGGACCTCTCAAAAAAGCTTATTTTCTCTCAAGTTACAGCTTTCAAAAACTGAAAGCATATGATTTGACCAACATCAATTTGTTAAACATTAAAAGGGGAGCAAATTAATCCTTTTCAGTGTTAAAAAAGAGAATTTTTAAGTAATTTCATTTTCAAACTGCAGCTATTGAAAAAATTTGGTTTTGAAATTGAATTTCTAACGTTGGTTTACAATGAAACGCAACGCAAACATTTCATAAAAGAGCATTACTATTTAAATCTTTGTTTTGGGGTTTACCACCCTTTTCATGAGAGAGAAAATTAAAATAAATAAATAAGTAAAAAAAAAGCCGAAGTCGAAGACGAAAGTTTTGAAATCTAGGAGTCGGAGTCGGCCATTTTCCTTCCAACTCCGCAGCATTGGAAGAAACACCGTTTTCGGTGTCAGCGATTATTTTTCATTTCTTGAGATGAAAGTAAACTCATTTTAAATTATTTAAAAATAGATGTAATGCTTTAAATATTTGTTTCATTAAAAGATTTCAGCTTTAGAAACTGGTTTTTGTTTCTTTTTGTGTAAGCTTTAGCGCACTCATTCTCAAAAGTTTAAATTTTTTATTAAAAAAAAAGTTTGACTCATTAGAAATATTTGAAATTTTGGATTATTAACCTCAATTTTTTTAACGTTATGATTTATCTGTGAAAAATTTAAACTTTGTTTCGAAAAAGCAAAAGCAATAATTTATTTTTTATATTATTAATTCATTGGTAAATCTCATGATTGAACCGCAACACGTAAAATGGAAACTACCATAATTGTTAGTTGCATTAATCGTAATTATTTATATAATATCTTTTCCAATATGTTAAAACGAAACAAGTCAAAAGCATTTCGCTTGTTTGTTTGTTTAGTTTTTCTCGAATCGTTGGGAAATATTCTGCTTTTGTTGTCGGAATAATTTAAGACTAACCACCTGTGAAAAGGATAGTCAACAGTTAGTAATGATAGGTTTGCGAGAATTGGCCCAGAAACTGGTTTGTGGAACGAGTTCTTCGGGAGCAGTGACATGCGGGGCCAATGTGAGAAGCACCGAAGGGTTTGGCATTTAAAAGGCTATTTGTTTGCCGGGCAGGACTTGTCCCACCCCACACCGGCGAGCCATCTGTAAAAGCGGGACTCAACGCGCGTGCGCCACGTTGGGGGAGTCTGCGAAGCTCAGGAGCGAGCTCTAACTCCGCGCTCCAATCGATATCTGAACCCAAACACTGGCAGTCGAACCAAGCGCTGACCTGGAAAAGCAAGAGGCAAAAAAAACGACCGCTCAGGGCATCCCTCACCGCAGACGATGCAGCGGCCACCCGATGATGCAGTAGGCGGTAGCTGTCGCTCCAAACACCCTCACCGAGCTCACCACCGAATTTGATTTTTGTCAGCGGCAATATGGCGGGACAGTTTGAGAGGGGGACCTCCGAGATCGCATCTGGGACCCTGCCCAAGTAGTGCCTTCCTTGGATATAAAGGTGGTCAAAAGCTCATCTTCCACAGCAGCCCAACGTCCACCTCGTTCCTCCACACCATCCTTCGACGATATTTTATTCTAGAAGGTTATGACTGCTACAAGAATTTATGAAAATCCACAAAATTAGAACTGAAAGCAAGCGTTTGTCCGAATTAGAAGCTTATGAAAAATAAAAGCCACTCAAGGTGAATTTCTGCGGTATGTTTACATGAATTAATATCTACGAACAAAATTTACCATGTTTATTCTTTCATTGCTTAAATGTATAACTATCACGTCGAGAGAGAATTTCTTCTTATTTACGGTCCACACGGATATATGATGAACACTCAAGAACATGAAAAGGTCAGTAATTTAAGCTTGAATTATTGCTGTCACCAACCGCAAGGCAGAAGAGAAGTTGATAAAATGAAGGTAAGATCCTTGATTAGACTATGAATGTGTGCCCCCATTAAATTAGACTCCAATTTTTAGGAATTTCATCTAATTGCCATCTTAAAGACCACATGGCTTGTCCGATTATTTAATCTTAATGAAGAGAGAGCAATCACATGTATCTAAGACATCTCCATCCACTTAATGACAGGCCAAGCAATCGAATATCTTAATGTATTCTCCCTACATCGTGGTCGCCCTTGCTCCGGCGAAGATATTTGAAATCAGTGATTGGAAAGGGGGCTTTCCTGCTTTTCTCCACCCTTTCATCCCGACCCTCAGGTCAAGACGACGACTACGAGGGGAGGAATGAAGAAGCAAAACGTGCGAACTTTGTCACTCATCGTGTGCACGTTTACTTATTTGCTAGTGGGAGCGGCTATATTTGACGCACTCGAATCGGACAACGAGGATAGACAAAAGGAAGCCCTTCAGTACGTTGAAAACCTTTTAATGCGAAAGTATAACATTTCTCAAGAAGATTATAGAATTTGGACAACTATTGTTATTAAAAGTGTGCCCCACAAGTCTGGTATTCAGTGGAAGTTTGCCGGAGCTTTCTACTTTGCCACTACTGTTCTAACAACTATAGGTAAGTTCGACTTAGTTTACTTACAGGTCATTCTCACAAGTATTACAAATCATGTCCGACGATTTTTAATTTTGTTTATTAATTTTTATAATTTCCGACAACTTAACATATTTTATTGATTGATTAGCCATATTTTTATGTAGAATAAAGAACCAATGATTTTTATATGAGTAATTTATAAAAGTTTGACCACTTCGTGTATTGGAGTGGACGAATAAGCATTAAAAATATCGTTTCAATCATAAAGAAAGATTTGCAATTACAGAAAAAGCATAAAATGAATTTATGATTCTGAAATTTATTCTGTCTTTCATTTCAAGAAAAATAGCTATCATTTTCATATCATTAATACAAACGTAACAACAGAGTAGACATATATGAGTTTAAATTAACTGTTCGAAAAAAAAGAATATATATATATATATATATATATATATATATATATATATATATATATATATATGTATAAGTATATACTATATATATAGTTTATTTATATATATATATATAAATAATATATATATGTTACATAATTATATTTATTATTCTTAAATTTATCATAAAAAGTGGTAACATATTTAAAAAGTATGACTTCTTAAGAATATTACCAGAACCAATGTAATTTTTTTTTCGTAAGGGCTGTGACAGAGTGGATAATATAAACCATTAAAAATAATTGGACATGAATAAATAGCAATTTTTCAGCCGGGGGGGGGGGGATTGTACTTCAAGTTGTAGTGCTTTAATTATTTTTTTGAGAAAGACATACTTTAACTGATATTTAATTATATTGTTGTTGAATTTTAGCACAATTTTGAATCACATTTTGAGTCCCAGTCATTTGAAGGGAGGAGAAATAATAGTATCCTTATAGTTCAATAAATAAATAAATTAATTAATAAATAAATATTTTTAGCCCTTCATGTTAACACTTACACCATTGTGCAAATTAATGGAATCAAGCTATTTTTTTTTTTTACAAAACCACCTTTTATACACCATTTAATTATAAAATCAAAACCACCACTTAGTATGCCGCCTCCCTCCCCCCTTTTTGTCCAGCACCATTTACATTCTACTGGGTATAAAGTCAACTGAAATTTTGCACTTTTCTTTGAATCTTGAACTCTGAACCATGCTTTTAGCAAAGCACAAATCATTTTTTCTTTCGTTGTCCAATCAAATTTTCACAATGGTCTGCCTCTTCCGTGGAGAAATATCCATGCCTAACAAAAAGATAAAAAGTGACCGGATTTTGAAAAAACAGCAAAAATATGTAGAAATTTATAACACTTAAACAAAATACAATATTTATGACAAAAAATACGTGAGGTTATAGCGCCTAATCAACTGGCAGGCTAAACAGCTGTTATAACAAAGATTAAACTACCTAAAAAATCCGAAAAATAAAAATTCCAAACTTGAAGCCATTAATTTGCACAAGGGTGTATGTACAAGGGTGTTGAAATTTAAACCTCTTTGTACTTTTTTTTTTTGGTAGGGGAGAGTGTTGTACCTTGGGACACTTTTTATATTTTAAATTTAACGTCAATTACTTGAATCAAATTTAAAATCTAAAAGTCACATTAAAATACCCCAACATATTTCTATGCAATATATTTTTTTAAAATGAGTTGAAAATTAAATATTGTCGGCCATTTTTAAAGTAAAAGTTCCAAGCTGTCCCAAGGTACAATATCCTATTGTACCTTGGGACACATCCTGTTGTACTATGGGAAAGTCTTCATGATTCAGGAAACAACCATATACTTGAATCAATTTTGCAACAAAAAACGAAAAAGTTTTTTTTTCCCTGGTAGTGAATTAAATCATGAATAATGAATTATGAGTCATTAATAATGAAGTATAAAATATTATCTAACATTACATGTGTTTAAAATAATACTTAAGAACATTGTTCCATGTTCGTAAACATGCCTTAATTATTAAGAACCATTCATATGTTGTAGCTTGGAACATGTCCTAAGTTGCAATGCGTTTGGCTGTCCCGAGGTATAATCACCACGTGATTTAAGAAAAACCAAAATAGTGGTCAACCTAGATGCACTATCATTATTTTCTCATAACGAAAATATTTGAAGTACATCCCTTTTATAACAATATAAAATTCAGTTGATTAGTTTTACAAATACAAAGACAGAAAATGAAATAAAAATGAAGAAAGTATTTAATTCGGAGTCATGAAATTTTCTTTCTCTCACAAAACCGTCAATTTTACTCATTTGATGCTGATTTTTACTACGGCTCCATTTAATGGTAAAGGTTACTATTAACGATTACAAAAACATGGCTGATAAAAATAGATTCCTATAAATTGGCAGTCCAACGTAGAAACGTCCCAAGGTACAACACTTTCCCCTATTAATTGACATAAACATTCTATTTCTCGGATTTTCTGGAGAAAACCTCTTCATGTAATTTCCTGAGCATCAAAGACGTCTTCGCCAAATTAAGAGAAGATCCGATGAAAACTGAATTTGTATGAGGAAAACTCCTATGTGAGTTCTTGAGCAACAAAGGACTTCTGTGCCAAATTTGCAAAGATTCGACGCAAACTGGATTTGTATAAGGAACATACACTCATTACACACACTCACATACAGCCACTACCCGGCGTTTCACAGACTAACTCGAAAATAAAAGTTGTGTCAAGTGGCGCATGTTCAACAATCAGGCTTAGATAGAAGAAAAAAAAAGTGTAAAATTTCCCTTCAACTCGTAGAAAAAAGCAATTTCATGACTCAAAATTTAAATTGAGACCTCTTTGGATTTCTTTTAAATTCCAAAACTTCAGTCATTGTTGTTAATATGCTTAAACATTCCGTTTGAAACCCCTTGGGGGGAGGGTCACCCCCAAAGGATGTGGAATACTCCTATGTGAATTCCTGAACATCAAAAGAACTCTTTGCCAAATTTGGCAAAGATCTGATAAAAACTAGATTTGTATGAGAAACACTAGCACACAAATAAACTTTCATTTTCATATACATATCAGATAGCTTACAAAAAAAAAAAAAAAAAAAAAAAAAAAAAAAAAAAAAAATAAATGGTGAATCAACAAAAATGCAGGATGTCCGAAAAGTTCTTGACACACTTAGCCTAAAATACTGTAATACTGTGCAAAAAGCTTTTCGGACACCCTTTATGAATAATTAATGGTAATCATAAAAAATTATTAAAAATTCAAAAATGTTGGGCATGATTTGTACTATTTCCGTGAAAACGACCCTCACACATAGACGTAGAAAAAGAAGGTTTTGCTCCAATTGTTCTCTAAAAGGCAGTAATGTAAAATCCTTTTATGATATGCATGAAAGAATAGTCAGATTATCTTAAATTTGCCTGAATATCGCAGTTTTTTTCATTTAAACTATGCATACCTCTAATTTTTTTAAACTATTTAAAACTACATTTTACTGACTTATTCTCAAACAATACAACGCACGTAAAAAATTTATGATATTATGTTTACTGGTTGGGTTTTTCATCTAAACTAGGAATTCACAACCTATGAATTTCAAGGAAGGCGGGAGTGCAAAAAAATGAAGTAAACGATCCATAATAGCCATATCAAAACCATTTCGTGTTTTCACATAACTATTAAGGTGTTATCAACTTATTAGAATTGCAAAAGTAACTACTTTTGCCCGCTGATTTCACCTAAATTCCAGATTAACTCGAAAAAAAAAATCTTTTTGCACATTGGATTTCATATGATATAACAATAATATGCTCTAATAATGAAATGTTCGAAATAGAGTTATGTGGTGTAATACTAGATTTTGTGTGTGAATTTATCTAGCTTTTTGTTCAATCACCAGCAAAAGAGTTATTATTTGTATTTCGTTTTACAACCAGCTCAGATTGCGCTGCTTGTATTGGCCACATACGGGGGAAATGGGAGGGGGAGAGGGTGCGAGCCTCACATCAGTGTTCAAAGGAGGGCTTGAAAGGTTGTGAGTCTAAACTAATAGTGTACATTTAAAGTTTTTAAAATGTTAGTTTATTTTGTGAAATTATGATTAGCGCTAGTAATTACCTTGCCTATACGCCTTCAAGAAGCATTTATGTAAAGTACTGACACACGCTGTGTGCCAGTATTGTGGCAAGAAAAAGCATTAAATTCAGATTTTAAATCAATAATTATTACGTTTTGTACGTTTTTGAGATGTGCCAGTACTGTGCTACTGAGCGATTTAAATGAAAGAAAATACTTTTTTTTGTTTCATAGAATGTAATGCTGCGAGGGCTCGCCCACAAATGACGTCACGCTTTGAAGGGGAAGGGATTAGTGAATTTGTGACAGGGAGGAGGGATGGGGTAATAAGAAATGCAAAATCACCCGTTTTGGTTGAGCAAAAGCCATTTTTTACAGCTATGTAATAGAGCATGACATGTGACAAGGGGAGGGAAGAAACAGGGTGAAGTGTGACACTTTGTGACAAAGTGGTAAGGAGGGAGGGGATCAAAATGTTGAAAAAAAGTGGTAGCATTTATATATAAGGACTGCCATGTTTTCAAGTTCCATAGAGGTGAAAAGACAAAATGTCACTCCAGGTTTAAAGCAAGGATTAAAATGATTCGCAAAAATCCCATTGTACACTATATGGTAAGTGCGCCAAATAATGCCAACTTAAGGTTTAGGGCCTAATTATTTAACTTTTTTATGATTCAATTGGCTATAATTACTGTACATTCATTAAACGACCGATAAAAATAAGAAAAAAAATCATACCATGTCTAAATTTAAGTTAAAATTATGTTTGTCAGCAGTTTAATAAAAATTGGCAAATAAGCTTTTTTTGGAACATAAGTACCTAATGAGGCCAACTTTGAAGAAAAAAAAACCGCCAAAAAGAACTATAGTTATGTTAAAAAAAGAAAAATCTTTTATTGTCAATATAAAAACATATTAAATCACATTTTATAAAATCAAAGTCATTATAAAAAATTCCATTTTCACTGCAATGGAAGAAAGAAAAAATCAACCGTCCCATTCGGGAAACTGATAAGCCGTTATTTTCTGTTTTTTGGTCACTTCTGCGCACAGTTCGTGCACATGTGTGCAGCATGTGCAGCCCTGGATCAGATCCTCCACCCGATCCTCTGGCGTCTTAATAAAGATATCGGAGTCCTAATAATGCTGATCCTGTTCTTTTTGGGTTCCACTCAATTTTTATAGGGCTTTCAAATCACACGACAGAATGACGGAACACAGCGACTTTGTTCTTTTTGAATTCGTCAACTAAATAAATTAGGCATTCCAGAACACTTAATCTTTTTTATACTAGTAAACTACAGCAAACTGTGAAGAAACAAAATTTACTGCAAAATAAGATCAGAAAATTTTGACAATACTTTTTTGTAATATCGGTTGCTATACTTTTGCCAGTTGGTAAAAACTTGCTTGTCCTCAATTACACTTTCTGATGCCAAAAAATCAGATTTTTGCTATCCTACAAAGAATAAGTAGGATTTGATCTTATTGATCTACATCACCTTATTTGGAGCATCCACCTTAATATTAGGTAGTTTAAATTATTTGAAATTTTTTATACGATACATTACGATTTTTATTAGTTAAAAATCGCTATTTATTGATTTTATAAATGCAGAGGGATGGAAAATAATGCATTACCATAAGTTGTTACAAAATGCCACATTTTTAAAAATGCACTGCAATGGTTATATTTTAATGCACTAACAATCTTAAGTAAATGCTAATTTAGTCATTTAAAGTCATTTCTAGGTTGCCATAAAAAGACTCTTTAAAATTTTCAACTGTCATTATTTTATACATGAATTACATTAAAAAATGTCAATTACTTATATTGTTGAATCTTTTGAATTTCTAATAATTTTTCTCATTTATTTTGAAAATTTATTATTGAGCTTTTTTTAGTTATGCATACCAAAACAATTTATAAATGTAAATAGGGTATTTATGGATGTAAGAAACAAGGAAATACTGTCATATTTTATTCAATATGAATTATTTTGTAAACTAAGATATAATAACCAGTATATTAAGTCCCAATCTATATTATTCTAACAGTTTCCTATAATATTGCAAGATTATCTTTTCTCCAAAATTTTGACAAACTCAATTCAATATATTTTTTTTTTGTCAAATTTCAAACTTTTTCATTTTTGAAATTATGAGACTGTACCTCGTAATTTTAATTGTCTTTTTCTTCACTTCCTGCTCGTATGAAAATTGTTGTGACTGCATTACAAAATTCAAACACCCGTAGTTTACAATATTTTATGTATACATTTTTTTGTTTTTATCTAAAAATAACATCAGCATAACACTAAAACTTCATTAATAAAGGTAAATTTATACATAGACCTTCTATCTATTTTTAAAATTAGAAGCAATCACAATACGTGTTAGATATGGGTTTGGTTGAAAAAGTTCTTTTAAATTACACTAGGAATAAAAAACAAAATTTTGTCGACATCCTGGTTTTGAATAGTCAATAGTTACTAATGTTGGCTCGAAAAACACGAATATGTAAATTAATTTCTTATTAGCTCTTGTTTTCAAGATACATAAAAGTCCACTGGAGAAAGATGCACAGCAACCACGCATTAATTTTTCAGAAAGCAGTGGTTTCTTGCGGCCTATTGCTGTCTGCGCGTCATTTCTGATTGCTTATTGTACTTAAGGATCATCTCTTGTAATCGTCCATTAGTATTTGGCGAGCATTAACTCAGCACAATGACCCCTATATTTGCAAACCGTTAAACCGTTCCAGAGATATCTTGGTGAAACCTTTCCCCATGTTCACGCTCACAGCTCCGCAGTGTTTAGGTAAAATATTTTGGAGGAAGTGGAGAAAATGGAGTTTCAAAGACATATATGACAGAACTTCTGAGCGAATTATTTGACCATTTCGTTATTAGTTATCTCTGCTATTGGAAAATACTTGTAACAAATTCGAAAAAAGTTTTGAGGTGTTTTCCTGCCTTATGCAAAATTTTTTCTTTAAAATTTGTTTTTTCATTTTGCATTTTGTTAGATCTAGTGTTCAAGCTTGCTCATTTGGCTTCCGCTACAAAAAAAAAAAAAATAAAATAAAATCTAAATCTAGCATTTCACTATTGTTAGAATTGAATTCAATGCGGGTTTCTTCAACTATCTCGAAAACTCATTTGTACATGCACTGCTGTTTGTCTGCCTACGCAATTTTTCTCTTCCCTCCGAATGTTTTATCAAAAACAGCAACCTTCATAATTCTGCGTATTTGAAGGGCCGTTAAAAATTCTCTCCTTAAAATATAGCTTCAGTATGTCTTAGGAATGTCCCTGTAAGGAGTTAGAAAACCCCCGATCTTTGTTTTCTTTAGTATTCAAAATAGAATGAGCATGGGTGAAAGCAGAAATAGATGGATCTACCCTTGGAAGCTCATTTTAGACACTTCTCTCCTCCAATTTCTTGAAGTCCATTTGTGTTTTCAAGCTGTCAGATTTTCTATCTCAACCAGGGGTCGAAATGTAATGGACGGTCATTATTTTATACATGAATTACATTAAAAAATGTCAATTACTTGTATTGTTGAATTTTTTGAATTTCTAATAATTTTTCTCATTAATTTATTTTGAAAATTTATTATTGATCTTTTTTAAGTTATGCATACTCATACCAAAACAACTTATAAATGTATATGGTATTTATGGATGTAAGAAACAAGGAAATACTCTCATATTTTATACAATATGAATTATTTTGTAAACTAAGATATAATAACCAGTATAATAAGTCCCAATCTAGATTATTCTAACAGTTTCTTATAATATTGCAAGATTATCCTTTCTCAAAAATTTTGACAAACTCAGTTCAATATTTTTTTTTTCAAATCTCAAACTTTTTCATTTTCGAAATTATGAGACTGTAGCTCGTAATTTTAATTGTCTTTTTCTTCCATGGGAGGTCCATGGAAGGACGTCCCATGGGAGGTGTTTTTATCTGCCGGGGAAAAACAAATCACTGAGATTTCTCTATAGTTGGCTTTGTATCTGGAAAACAAAAGCTAATCTCCACTTTTTATTATAATTTGTTAAACCATACAAATAACACGGAAATACTTATTTTTGAGTAGAATGCATCTTTGGTGTTGAGTAGTGCTATTAGTGTTGTTTTTGCAAGAAAATATTTGACATCTATAATCAGTGACTTTGATTGCTCCTTTTCTACTTTCCATCCGTTAAAATCTGAAATCTGTAAACAATTGCTGCTAATACCTTCTCAGTTTTAAACAAGACAAATACTACGAAAATAACTATTTTTGAGCCGGATGCATCTTTGGTGTTGATTAGTGCTATTAGTGCTGTCTTTGCAAGAAAATATTTGACTTTTATAGTCAGTAGTTTTGATTGCTCCTTTTCTAATTTCCATGCATCAAAATCTGTAAACAATTGTTGTGGATACCTTCTCAGTTATAAGCACTCAGAAGAATACATTAATTTAACATTAAAAACGAGATTCTTCCCAACGGGCTCTCCATATAAAATATGTCACACTTTTTTCAACATTTTTGACCCCCTCCCTCGTTTTGTCAGAGTGTCACACCTTACCCATCTCCCCCTTTTTGCATGTCACGCTATTTTTCATGAACAAATAGTTATAACAAAGTGTGTAAGGTTCAACTTCTTGCTATCCCTTCCCTGTGACTTATCACAAACTGTCATAACTTCATGAACCCGCTCATTCCCAAAGTGTTACATCATTTGTAAACGTCCCCCTACTCCATAATAATCTGAAAAGAGGACGTAAATAATATTAATCAACTCCAGTAATAAAAGAAAATATGATTAAAAAATTTAAAAATAGCCTAAAAAGTATTTAAAATCGATAATCATGAGCAGTGCTATCAAGAGTTCTTTTCCAAGTTTCAGAAAGTTTATCAAAAAAAAAAAAAAAATTAATTTGAATTTTGACATCTTGAATTCAAATTATGTTTTTCGCAATCACGAGTGTGTGTATGTAGGCGTGTGTGTTTGTGTGTGGGGGTATGTGTGTTTGTGTGTAGAGGTATGTGTATGTGTGTAGGCATGTATGTTTGCATCTGTGTGCTGGCATAAGTCTGTGGGTAGTTTTGTGTATTAATGTGTGTGTGGGGGGGGGGTATGTGTAATTGTGTGTTGGCATATGTGTTTATGTCTGTGTGCAGGCATGAATGTGTGGGCAGTTGTGTGTGTATGTGTAGGTGTGTGTAGGTGTCTGTATGTATGCGTGTGTGCATGTGTTTGTGTATGTGCGTGTATGTGTGTATGTGCTTATGTGTGTGTATGTGTGCGTGTGTGTGTGTGTAGTTGTGTATGTATGCGCGTGTGTGTAGGACATGGATGCAACCTGGAGACGGCTTTCGCTATAGGAGCAGCATCGTGAGGAGCCGGTTGACGGAGATGGTGCGGAGGATGGCGGTGGGAAAATAAAATGATAGGACGCCAAAAACAGTCATGTGAGAACAATAAGCAATCGTGATTGCTCAAAAATATTCACAAGTGACTTAAAGTTTTTTTTAGCAATTTCAGCATGTGCATATAGTATATTATATAATATTATAAAATTGTTCGTTGTTCATAATAACTTAAAATTAGCATCTATATATCTACAGATAAGTAAAACACTGTAATTGGAAACGTGTTTCTATTAAAATCATTGTAATTTATACTTAAAATAATTTTGATTTAAGAACTTAATTTCTAGCAATATCTTCAGTTTAGGAAATGTTCGTAATACTTATTGCTTTTTCATTTGATTTTAACTATCACTGGTAAGTTTTGCATTTTTTTATTTTATTCACTCCAGTTATGAATGTTTTAGCAATAATTCTTTCGAAACCAGATTAAAACTACTTAATTATGTTTTTAAATTTTAACTAAAAGTTTCTTTAACTATCAACGTCGTTGAAGTTTGTTATTAATAATGTGAAATTTGCTTCAGCTATTTATTTTTTATATGTCCTGTGAATGAGATATCTTGCCTCATTCACATGATATATATATAATGCCAATAACTGAAAACAATATGTAAATTAAATTTGTAAATTAAAAAAGCTCTGAAGTTTTAAATTATGGATAATATATTTTCATAATAAGAGTGGTTTCAAATACATAGTAAAAATGCGAAAGGTTTTTGCATGTGTTTGTACCAAAAATAAAGAGGGAAGGATGTCTGGAAAAGAGAAAATTTCTAATCTTGAAAGAAGATTTTTAGTAAGAAAAAGATTATTTCGGTGATCACATTAATGACCTTACTGTCTTTAAAAGCTCATAAAGATGCACTTATTATTTGCAAATCAAAATCTACGTATGAATCATAAAATAAAAGTAAGGAGCTGTCCTCAGATGATGTCACTCTTTGAGGAGAGGGAGTTCATAAAACGGACAGTTTGGGACAAGGGGCAGAGAAGTGGCAACAAGAAATGTGGTAGCACGTATTTTAAAATAAGAATACGATTGTGAAAAATAGTGTGACAAGTACCAAAGAGCGGGGGGGGGGGTCAAAAATGTTGAAAAATGAGCCATCAGTTATGGTCAGCCCCTAAGATGGTGTCTTCATTTCATAAGAAAGCTAAAATGAATGCTTTCAAAACAGTATTATACCCCTGTTTTACAAAATAAGCAGCAGACAGGTAAACTATAGTGTGTCATATGATAAGGGGAGATGGTAGGTTGAAGTGTGGCAATTTCTGACAAAGGAGGACGAGAGAGTGATCAAATGCGTTGAAAAATAAGTGTGACATCATCTATGGTCTGCCCATAACTTGTAGGCAAAAAGTTACAGAAAAAAATAGCATACGTACAGTCATGAAAAAAAATAAGAAAAGCGAAACACTTATAGTTTATCGGCAATTATAATTGATAGGGAAGTAAAAAAAGGATGGATGGATATGGATGAATGTTTTCTTTAAAAATAAATAATGTTTTCTTGCGAAAATAACCCTTTGATAAAGGATCATATACAAAGTAAAATGAACATAAAGTGAATTTTCGAATAGGGCTCAAAATTTGTTTCTACATAAATGGTTTTTTGAGGCTAAAAGCAGCTAGGGTACCCAATTTCAATGCATTCTGACGAGTAGAACAAAATATGTTAACAAGAAACGGATTAGGCACTGCCACCGCACATATAGGACAGGAAGTGGGTAAAGTGAGACATGTAGAATAGCGAGACAACAACAATTTATTTTCTGTTTGGATATTTCAAGCCTGTTAAAACTTTTGAAAAATCAAGTCGACGTACTGTGAACAATATTAAAGAAAAAACGTAGGCTTTAAGTATCACAAGAGAAAAATAACTATGTCATCAGAGTTTGAACCAATCAGCAATTAAGTTGAAACCAAGGAATCTGGAGGGGATTTTAAGCCCTAGATTTACCTTACTGCCTCTACGGTATGCTACATCAAAAAAAAAAAAAAAGCCGGGAAATAATCGAGAGGAATATTTACTGTATCTGGATCACCTGTTTACTTTTTTCAAGAAATAGGAATACCCGATTATCCACGAATCAGTCAAAAATCAAAAACTTGTATTCTTGAAGCGAAAAGCGAATGCCAATGGCTGTTTTTTTTTCTTTTTTGTCGAAAAGTTAAATTTAAAATCAGTTGCTTTTTTTTAATTTATTTATTTGCTTATTTATTTATTTATTTATTTATTGTGCTTTCTTCCTCGAACACACAGTTGTTTTTTTATTGATATTAAGTTTTGTTGGACAAAAATACAAAACATTTTAATCGTAATGTAGTGTATATTTTCATTGTTTATAGAAAGATTATGCTCCAATACAGCCTAGTTTTTGAGGAAGAATAACTTTTACCTTATTAGACTCTCGTTTTAGCCTTTCTACTGTTTATCCGCGGCACTTGTGCCACTCAATTCCGTGGATAATCGAAAGTTTACTGTAGTTACCCTAAGTTATCTGCATTAAGAATTGCTCGAATCTGAGTTTGCCTGTTTTATAACGCCAACACATTTATAAGCGATTTAAATCTGATACTGAGTCTTTGAATTGCATGCATCTCATTTTCTTCCCGAAAAGCTCCAAACCTCCAGTAACGATTGGCATTGAAATAAGTATTTTGCAATAATACAGTACCGTTACCATTGTTCTGTTGACCATTTTTTTTTGTCTATACATTGAAAACTTAACTTCCATTGTTTGCAGTATGTATAAGTATACGGTCCCTCAAACGAGAGCAACATTGACTTTTCAGCAAATCATAAAAACATGTTTCGAGCTAAAATTTTGGATGAGTTCAACTCGGAAGTAATGGGTGAAAAGCTGGAAATTATTTTAATTCATTCAGTATGGGTCTGGAATAAACCTACCAAGTTTTCCCACTCCTGCTGAGTGAGCTTCAGTCTATGCGTACAGATTTGTGTCAAAATACATACGTTATTTAATAAAGATGACAATATCTCAAAATTAGATTTTACAATGCCTCTACATTTTGAGAGATAACTTGTAGAGCTTGAAACTTAAAACAAAATGAGTACCTGCAACATATATCTTTGATAAAGATCAAGCTTGACTGTATATCGAAGTGTCGCTTAAATCACTAACGAAGCGCCTCAAGTCCACTCCCATAGGCCCTTCCCCTCTCCTACAAAAACTCTTTAGTCAATCCCTTTCTTCCATTACATCTTCGTTTTCCAGGGTGAATATGATTTGTCATTCTTAAATTTCTTGATAAAAATATGTGATAAAAAAGGCGGTTGTTTTAAGGGGTATTTTTCTCTTTGTTGGGAGAGAAAAAAATGTCCAATTTGGGGGAGGGGGGTTTTCTTTATGGTATTTGGGTAGGTGCCTTGCTCTTGGGGGAGGTGGGATGGATACCCTTACTTTAGCAGCTACTATTTATTTTGTTGGGTTGGATTTTACGCTTGTATAGTGCTCATGTTTTTATTTCTTTGTTTGAAACTTCTGAAAATGAAACTACATCTCTAGTAGAGGTACTCACACATCCTACTGATAATTATTTACAATTTCACCTTTTTAGCCCGAGTCAGGAACGGTATTGTTTGTACTGCTTATTTGGAAACTTCTTGTTGTTTTCGTATGTTATTTTACACATCATTGCCTCTCCTTCGGTTCAACAACCTGTGAAAATTTCATTGCGTTTCAACAAATTGTTTTCATTTTATTACGGTTTTTCTGTTTGTTGTTTATTTTTTGAGACGGAATGCGGAAAGATAAATATGAACGAAAAAATGCCTTTCAGAAATATTTTTGTAAGTTAATATCACCTTACATTTCATTTTTCAATTTCATATATGGTGCTTACACTGCGTGACGATATATTGAGATATATTTTGAATAACATTTTTTAGTAAGATTTTTCTCTGCTATAAATACGTACTATTTTAATACGTATAAATATTTTAGAATCGAGTGACCGAGACCTATTTCGTTGTCAACCTTTTTATAGAAAATAGATGAATTTAGGGCAAAATAAGGATACGGAAAAAGATTTGGTTTGAAATATTTTCGATTAAATAATTGTTTTGAAATAAATAATGATCACTTAAAATATAGTTTGCGTGATTCAAAATTTAAACTGAAAGTAACTGTTATATATTTGCATTGAATTCATAGCTTGTTTATCAAAATAGCTATTTTTTCCCCATTTAAAACTTTTAAATTGGGTTTGTGTTCGGCTGAAGGGTACTTTTTATTGTACATTGACATATTTAAATACGTCATTGTTGAAATAAAATATTTTAAAAATTAATCATTTTCCAGTGGAAAATATGTTTGAAGCAATTTCCTTAAATTAGATATCACGCACAACTAGGAAATTGAAAAAGTTTATGACAGACAATATTTGTTTCCCACATAAGCTGCTATTTTCATATGAAAATTTAAAAGTTAAAAAATAAATAAATAAACGCAGAATTATATGCCGACTTAAAACTTTCAATTGCATTCAAACTATGTAGAATAAATAACGTGTTGTTTCATATATATGAAGTTTTTACCTACATTGGTATTGAACAATATGCTTATCGTACGTATTAAACTGAAAAAAAAAATCTGTATTCCAAATAACCTTTAGAAATGAATTATTCCGCATTAAATAGAAAAATATAATACGACTTTAAAAAGCTGTTTTGAAAGTAAACATTTGTTTCTCACTTAAATTGAGATTCATTTATTATATAAAAATATAATTGCATTTCTTTAAATTTATTTAATTGTTGATCTGGATCTTTAAAAGGAGTTTAGAGTAAACTCGTGGTTATCAAATAAAATATTTATATTCAACATAATTTAACTATTATGCAAAAGTTAAATTATGTTGAATATGTATATTTTAATTAGTTAAATTAGTTGAATATATGCAAAAGTTAAGCATCATTAAAAAGTTGCACATTTAAATTATTATATGCTTGCTAAATATGATATAGCTGATCAGTGCGAAGCATTTACGCTCGAAATTTATAGCCCTACTGTGAAAATACCATGCACAAGTAAAAACGCCCTATGCAAAAATTCTAACATTCGCTAGGTAGAAAATTGCCGGACTCAATAACCCACGAACTACATTGCAATAATGACTTTAAAATCCATAATCTGTCGTAGTTCATTATGCTTAATGAAGGCTATATTAAGGAGTCAAAAAAGCGAAAAACATTCCCGCTGTATTAATTTTAACGCCTAAGAAAAAAGACCGACAGAGAAACAGGCTAGAGAAATGATATATAAAATTAAAAGAAATGGGAATCTTGATTGTCAAAAAGAGGTTGCAGAATTCTTTTTGTATTTCAGCTGAATGGCACTTACTATAAGATTCAATTGACTTATTTTTTAGAAACAATTACACTGGATTTTGGAATAAAAAAGAGAATAAATATTGCATTTAAATTTACGTAATAACCTTTATCGATTTAATACCAATTAGGAATGTTTATTTAAGTATACTTTTAACCATTAAACCCTGGTTTAAAAACTGCATTATTTATTACTCTAGGGTGTCCCCAAAAAAGCGAAAGACGGTTTTTCAAGTCGCACACCCTGTTATGGTTTTCCTTTTTGGTCAAAGCAATTGTTAAAAAAAAAAATCGAATAATTTGAACAACGGCAACCTGTGCCGACTTGCGCCTGAAAGTGTAAACCAGCCCTGTGTACTATGCCGAAAAAAAAATTTTTTTTTTTTTTAAGTTCAAAATTTTAAGTTGATGAAATGTTGCCCCTATAGCCCCACATGTACCACAAAAATGGTTATACGAAGTAAAAAAATATTTAGGCGTCCATCAGGAGGCCTAAAATTCCTAATTATCTTCAAAAAAGTGATTTTTTCGATTTATCTTTTAAAAAGTTAAGGAAGACTAGGGCTAGTTGTAACACTTTTGTCATTTTAATATTACCGTAAGTTTTGAACTGATGTGAAACATTCAATGCATCATATTATTAGAGTAACTCTTGAGCAATATATTTATAAAACAATTATCCACATTTTAAAAGTTTTTCATGACATAAAATTTGCGTAGCCTCTAAGTTTGTCTCAACTTACCCCGTAGCGGGACTAGTAGTGACATGCTTGGGGCACATTGTGACACACAAAAAAACGCGTACAAATACGTTGTAACATGTACAAATTATGTAAGAAATGCAATTAAATGGTATATTTTAAGCTAATAATAATAAAAAATGTTCATTTATAAGGATCTTAACATAAAAATGAACGTCTTCATGTTGAACTCTTTTTTTTAGAGACATATTAAAAACTGTATTAATCAGGAAAGATAAAACGTAGATCAAGGCTAATTTTTGTCTATATTAATCTTTGACTCGGTACAATGTGTCAGCCAATATCCTACCCTACAAGTCTACCTATTTTTATAATCACTCATTATCATCGTTTGTTTCAACATCCAATGTGCTGTTAATGCAAATAAAATAAGTTTTATTTTTTGGTACATTTGACATAAGACCAGTTTTTAACTGTCATGTACTGTACACAGTCTTCTATGGGTCTAGAAACCTTGTATTGCTCTAACAAACTAGATATAATCAATTTTTATCATCTCCATATTCGAATCTTTCTTCTTTATTATTTTTTTTATTTATTTATTTTTTTTTTGAATAACGTTGGTGTAATTTTTTGTGCACTTTTTGACCTTTCCGTTTTTCTTCTTCAATTTGTTTCTTGCGTTCTCTTGTTTTTTTTGTTCTGCTCGAAATTTCTCTTTAGGTGCGATTGCTAGAATGACAGGTTTTAAAACATTTACGAGCGGAATACTTTCACTTTCTATTTCCAGCTTTATGTGGCCGTCTTTTTTCTACAAAACGTATCGCAGTTATCATGCTAATATCATTTGTCATAGACTCGCCTAATTCAATGAGAATTCTCACTTCTGAAGACTGATCTGCATTCTTACTTCCTTTGACTAAATGAATTGCTGATGTGCTGGGTTTGAAAACAACTTCATATTTATTATTTTTACTATCATTTTAGTCATCAACGTTCTCATCTCTGACTGATAACGGACCAGGGCAGGTAGTGACACTCACAACGTGGCCCATTGACTGTGTCAGAACTACCCCCGTGTTACGTCATTTTGAACTTTACTCAATAGTTTCCGAAATATTATCATAATCAACAAATGAAATGCGTAGAATAACAGCTCAAATATAGGCATTTAAATGATGTTAGAAAAGTTTTCACACCTCAGTATCCTTAGTGGCAAAGACAATTCCAACGCATGTCACAAAATTTACTTTTGCTGTAGAAAACACAATAAATATTTTTATCTTGTAAACAGTCTAGCGCTATATTTTCAAACTTACACAAGGCATTGAAATCATCAACCTGCTCACTCACATGACACGACACATGTTGAAACTTATTGGCTCAGTCAGGAGGCTCGTTGGCACAACTTGCCCCTGGCACAACTAACCCCGATCTCCCCTACATATACATTAAAAATTAAGTTCAAAATTTATTAGCTAACACATTCTCAAATCAACATTTGCAAATGAATTTAATAAAAAATAATGCATCAAAAATGAACAATCTAACTTAAAATTGAAAAAAAAAAGAAACATATTTTACGTACCATGTGGGACACTTAAATAGTGCAAGAGAGCAAAAATTACTAGTTAATGCTAATTACCAAATCTAAAGTTTACATTTTTCAGCTTGATAACTTCTTAAAATTTACGTTAAATTAAAAAAATATATATATCGAAAAAAAAAATCAATTTTTTGAAGAAAATCGCAAATTTTAGGCCTCTTGCTGGACACGTAAATATTTTTTTATTTAGTTGTATATTTTATCTGAGTTTAAGTGTGCTTTATTTTATTAATTAATATGTCACAACATATTTCTGTACTTAGAAGGTAACAATATGTCTTTTTTTAGATGATAGCTTAAAATTTCTTTTTTTTTTTTTTTTTAAATTGCTAAAAGATTGCTATCATCAAATCCAAAATGTTGAAAATCCAAAAATTACAAAAAGCAAATTTTCATTTTAAGACCTTAAAATAACAGTCCGGTAAAAAATCGCAAAAAAAAAAAAAAAAAAAAAAACCTTTAAGCACCACTCCTGGAAAGTTTAAGTTTTGTTATATTGTGTCCTTTACCTCCCACTTAAAGACTATGTTTTGTTTTTCCTTCAGCAAATGAATCAGTTTCTAGACATGATTTTTTATTTCGTTATGCTCGCATACCTACCACTATTTGTGGTTTAACCAGTTGAATAAGACTGTGACGACAGTTCTGATTTTTTGATCCAGACCAGAAGCGAACAATCCCTGGTCCATACCCCCAGAGGTATCATTTCACTTGAAGGACTTTGTGACCACGAGCATATTTAACGTCCCCCAGTCACCATTAATGAAGACAGTGGATTTTCGACCGGCTACGACCGAACCCGGGACCCTGTGCGCTCTGCAGGTTGCTGAGCCAAAATAAATAACGAATCACTGACCTAAGGAAATTTTCTTTCCATTCAGACTTACCAATTTACAAGTCTGGAATGTTTGTCTATCAAGAACCAACAACACTTCGATAAAAGATGATATCAACTATAAGAAGTTTTTGCTCCTGCTATTGCAGTTAAATAACTATCAACACTTGATTTTAGAAGTCCTCCCTTCTTAAGGCACTTTCGATTTTATCGAAGGAAGTTCCATAACTTTAGCTTCAATGTGAGAAAATTCCAGCCTCTGTATAATAATCCTCCGTATTTTATTGAACCATGAACTCTTATACTTTCTTTATCAGAGCACTCTTTATTTATACTTGATCTTTTTAGAGCTGGCTCTATCATTTGCCTTGAGAACTAACTATCCGCTATCAGCACAAAATGCGGAGTAAATGCCAGAGGCAGAGCGTATGCGACTAAAAATATGAAGGTAATAAAGAAAAAACGAAAGCTCATTAAGCATTAGAACTGAATACATATTCTTTCTTTTGGGCATTATATCCGGATGGCTGGCTTTTTCTATTTATCTCTTTTCTATTTATTTCTTTTCAGTAAATACTTTGAATTCGTTCTCTGGATATTTTCCGAAACGGTTTCTTTCGGGAACATAGGCTTTAATCTAAGTTCAATTCTTTTGTACGGAAAACTGCTTCATACTTTTGAAGGTAACAGGTATTTAAAGACAGGAATGTAAGTGAAATTTATATTTATGTTTGTCACACATATATATTGTTTTATACACGTTTTCATGAATAAAAGTTTTAGTTTTTATTCTAAAAGGCTGTTTCTTTAAAAATAAAGTTATGTTGAAGAATTCTATTGCGAGGAAATATGTTATAAAAGGGCAGCGCGTATTTAAGATAAGAACGTAAATATAAATTGTATTTACGTTTTTCTCAAATGTCGATGATATTTTATACATTTTTACTTCCTTTTACAAAAGAGGAAGTATTGTATTCACGAAAAAAAATTCACTCAAAAATCGGCCTTAATTTCCATTTTACGCACCCCTGAATGAATGATGAGTTTTTTTTTTTTTTTTTTTCAACCCGACCACACGTGGATAAGAGCCTAAGAACGTATAGACCCTCGAAATATCCATTTTGACCATGCCCGAGGTAATTACAACGAGTTTTCTCGTGACGTCCGCTGTACGTATATATGTATGTGCGTATGTGTGGATATGCGTATGTATGTCGCATAACTCAAGAACGGTATGTCCTAGAAGGTTGAAATTTAGTACGTAGATTCCTAGTGGGGTCTAGTTGTGCACCTTTCCTTTTGGTTGCAATCGGGTGTTTCTAAAGGGGTTTTTTGTCCCTTTAGGGGGGAAATCATTGTTAATATCGATGCGGACTCAAGTGGAGTTATAATTTGGCGGACACTTGGCGATATATAGCCAAGTTTTTGGTCGCCAAGTTTTGTCACCAACTTGGTGACAAATTTGGGGAATAAAAAAGAATATATTTATTTTTTTTAAAATCATGTTTTAATTTTTGCCACTGTTGGTGATATTAAGAGAGTTAACTATTGAATCACATTAAAATTGCCAATAATGGGGAAATAACTTTAAGTTGGTGTAAAAGGAAGTCATGTGATGCACACATCAGCTCGTTATGTATCAGAATTACACGTGGCTGTATCCTTTGCATAGAGCTGTTGACTATCAGCACGAAATGCGAAGTAAATATCAGAGCGCAGACGAATTAAAATACGAAAGTAAAAAAAGAAAAAAAAAGAGCTCATTAGGTATTGAAGCTGAATCCATTCTTTCTCTTGGGCATCATATCAGAGTGGCTGGCATTTTCTATTTATCTCTTTTTGAGCAATCACGATTGCTTATTGTTCTCATTTGACCGTCCTTGGCGTTCCGGTTCCTTTTTCAGCTTGCACCAGGGGCGTCTGCAGCACCACTGCCCACCGTCCTCTGCAGGCGGCGCGGCTGCTCCGGTCCTGAGCTATCCGCTTCTCCTGGTCGGAGGCGTAGATGTCCTACACACACGCACGCTCACACACACATACACACATAAACACATACACACGCACGACTTCACACGCGTACACTCACACATGCCTACGTGCATGCACACAGGTTTACGCACACACACAAGCCTACACACTTACACACAAAACTATGCACACGTAACCGCCCAGGAGGAGAGGCAGGCTTGGGGGACAGGAGCCGTTTCTACAAACAATAACTCCAATGAGTAGGGTCCTGTCGCAGTTCGTGATTGCGAAAAACATAATTTGAATTCAAAATTTCAGAATTCAAATTAATTTTCTTTCTTTTTTTTCTATTCATTTATTTTCAGTAAATACTTTGAAATTCGTTCTCTGGATATTTTCCGAAACGGTTTTCTTCTACGACATTACCTTTAATATAAGTTATCTTCTTTTGTACGGAAACTGCACCATATTTTGCAGTAAGTTACTGCCCTAAGCTGGGGCTAAGGCAGAAATACATAAAATACGCCGCCAGCTCAGTTATTCCATCCGAGGACTGCAGTTTCGTGCTTTTTAACACTCATCAGCCCGGAATAGGAAGTAACTGAGCTGGAGGCGGAAAACCTTTTAAAGGAGACAAGAGAGCCAAACAAACTGGTAGCTAATGTAGAATTAGCACAACCAGACGAATGACTGCAGCAATGGTGCGGTTCAACTCAAATATTGAAGGCAAGGGCTAGGTATTTTGTAGTAAGTTACCCCCCTAAGCCAGGGATAAGGCAGAAATACATACGTCTGGTGTGCTAATTCTGCATTAGCTACCAGTTTGTTGGGCTCTCTTGGCTTCCTTATGAGGAATTCCGCCTCCAGCTCAGTTACTTCCTATTCAGCGCTGATTCGTGCTAAAAAGCACGAAACTGCAGTCCTCGGATGGAATTACTGAGCTGGCGGTGTATTGTATGCTGTACCATATGGGAGGGGGAGGGGTTTGAAGGTAGAGCGTATTTAAAAATATGACTTTAAAGCAAGAATTGTTTTTACATTTTTTGTCACATCTAGATTTTTCTTTCTTTACGTTTTTATACGTTAATTTTAGTTTTCTTTTTTTTTAAAGATATCAAAGGAAAACAAGTTTGTGTTAAAGAATAATAGTGTGGTCCGAAGGTTTTCACATGTTAATTTTCGTTTACGCAAATTTTAACACATTAAAGAACTCTTAAATGTGAGAATGCATTATTTCTTTTCAGTAAATTCTTTGAATTTTCTCTCTCGTTATTTTCCCAAACAGCTTCTTTCGGAAGCTTAATAGCACATTTTTTTTTGTATTTTCTTGGAATATTGCTTGATACAGATCTCTAAAAATTAGGGTACTTCTCTTTCGGTATTATTGAATTATTTATATGCAGATGAACCTATTGAAACTTATTTCTTGAAACAAGTGAATTAGTACTTTTTGTTTCCCTAATTACGTTAAGACTCATTTTTTCCTCTGTCATTAAGACAATGGTTATTCATAAAGGTTTCTATTTAGAGAAGATTACGGAATTCATTATTTACTGAGATTTTCGTCCCGGCTTTAAGTGAAGCTCAAAATGAAATCTTCAAACATTAGATTTTTTTAAAAATCTTACTCACCACAGAATTTCATGTAAAAATATAGAATGCTTTGATATGTTAATCTGAAATAAAATGTTTCTGGCACTGCACAATCTCAATTTTAAAACTCAGAAAAAAAGCAAGAGAAATAATTTTTATGCTGATTTCAAATCCAAATCTTTCTAAAAATCAATACGTGTAGCTTCTGCCTTATGAAAAGGTTAAAAGATGCTACTACAGGAGGACATATACCACAATGACATTCCTTGAGTGAGGAGTCTGAAATTACCTTTTTGGTTTCTTATTTATTTATGACGTTAGAGATAGTCTTTGCGAATAAAATTACTGTGAGCCCTAAAAAGTAATATTATTTAAAAAATAAAGTAAAGGAGACTCTGCACATTCCAACAGAATAACGAAAAACAATCTAGTTATCAATTGTTTTGCAAAACTATTCTGTGTAATTGTAACATCATTTGTTAAATGTGGATTTTCATTGCAGTTTTACTTTATTTTTTAAATTTAATACGCCATCCCTTTGTGCATATTCAACAATGTTAAATTTAACAAATTATGGGCTGACGTACGTGAAAATTTATAAACATCCCACATGGGTAACATTCAATTTTGATACATACAGAAGAAAAGAGTTTTGTTCAAAAAGAAGAAAAAAAATATATATATATATATATTTACATTGCAGTTTTACTGTTAAGCTTTAACGTTATGCAACAATTTTGACAAAACCAAAAGGGCGTTTTACTCAATTCGTCCTTATAGGGTCGGAGAGATTGCGCACATGAGTAGGAGAGATTGCTCTTAACAATTACTAGACAATTAAACTGTTAACAACAATAATTACACATAAAATGAAATTATTGTAATTTTTTTGCATGAACTATTACTGTAGTGGCAGTAAGTACTTTAACCAAAACCTTTATTGAATCCAAAAATAAAATGTTTAGAGAGGACACCGAAATTGTAATTTAAGAAAACAAAATCAAGAAACAGAACAAGAAACGTCAGAGAATTTAAAATTACATTAAGTTTCTTTGTAACTCGTTTATTTTAAAATTTACCTATTTTCGTATTAAAGTAACCAATATAAGCTGCGTAATCTCTACCATGTGAAGGAATGAGAACTGCGCCATCTCTCATAAGTAGCAGATGCGCGAACATTCTTATTTTGGTAGGAGAGATTTCAGGGTCTTTTATTCAAACAAGGCCACTACTAGAAAGAGCTACTAGTATTAAAAATATTTATCCAGAGAAGTTTCTTCATTAGAAACCATTTAAAACAAAATTATTGAGCAATCACGACAGCTTATTGCTTTCATTTGACTGTTTTGATGTGTTATGATTTTATTTTCCCGCCAGCACCCTCTGCAGCATCACCGTCGACCTCACAATGCTGCTCCTCTAGCAAAAGCCATCTCCAGGTTGCGTCAATATCCTACACTTACACGCATACATACACGCACGTACAAACAAACACATACACACACATACATACAAAAACACATACACACGCATACATACAGACACCTGCACATACACACACACCTACACACACTCATGCCTGCACACAGACACAAACACATATGCCTACACACACATACGCATTCCCCCCCTACCACGAACACTCATACACACAACTACCCACACACTCATACCTGCACACAGACACAAACACACACGCCTACATACACACACACACACACACACACACACTCGTGATTGCGAAAAACATAATTTAAATTCCAGATGTCAAATTTCAAATTATTTTTTTTTTTTTAGTTTATTGACGTTTTATAAAATTTAGAGATGAAGGTATGAAAATTCAAGCACTTTGCTTGGTTAAACAATCAAAGTAGAGATATTTAATCGCATACTCTCTGAGCAACCAGCATGCACTTTCATTTGTACACTTGAATTCTACTCTTGTACCGACTCTTACCCCCCCCCCCCTGCAAAAAAACCCTTGTGCGCAATCTCTCCTTTTGCGCAATCTCTATTGACTTTATCTTAGTACAAATTCATTTGATCTAAATGTCTCTGTCATGGATTTTAAAAAAATGTTTTTTTCTTTATATATTTAAATTACATCAAACACTCTAGAGGGTATGGGAAACAACATATAAAAATATTTTAGTTATACTTCTCGAAGTGAGATTATCATCATAACAGAAAACAGACAAAATTAAAAAGAAAATTAGGCATATTTACTTAACAGGGTCCTAGATTACGAGCCATTTTTGTTGAGTTATGGTCATTAACATTTTTCTCATCACATCAAGAGTTAATGACGTCCTTAAGACTAAGGTATGATAAGAGATTGGGGATTACAGATCCCCGGTAAGACTTATTAAAACCTTCCCAATACATATGAGTTTTTAATCTTGCACGTCGCTGGGAAATCTGCACTAGTTTTATCCGGGCATTAAAACGACATGTGCTTTAGACACAGATAAATACAGCAAAGAAATTTTAGGGGCAAACGAAAAGAATGGACTTGGAATATGCATTATGGGGAGAAAAATATGAGCTGAATTTTCTCCCTTAGAAGGTATTTTCTAGGAAAAAAAAAGAAAATGATAGTAATAAGGAAACCAGGAACCATAAATTGAAATTGAAAATTTCAGTTTTATACTATTTAGTTTTAATATTAAGTTAAAAGATTTATATTGCCTTTAGCAGGTAAATGGCAGCATCTGTAGAAATGAGTTTTCGAGATATTTGAAGAAACACGTTTTGGTTTAATACTAACAATAGGGAAATGTTTGAATTAGACGTCTTTTTCGCGCTTTTTTTTTTCAGTGGAAACCAAATAAGCGAGCTTGTATAGTAAAGGTAACGTACAATGACAAAAATGCAAAAAATAAAAAATGAAAAATTTGCAGTTACTGCACACGGCAGAATATTGCATTCTTTCTAATTAGTGCATTTTATTGAAGCATTACAAGAACATACAGGTCGATTTTATTGCGAATTTATTGGAAATAGTCTTGTTAAGGCTGTCCGTAAATGATGTCACACTATTTTTTGACTTTTTTGACCCCCCCCCCCCCCTTTATACCAAAGGGTCCCCACGTCACCATACCCCTCTTTTGCCACATGTAACGAAAAAAGAATTTTAAAAAAGTTAAAAAGAATTAAACTTTTAAAGTCAGTGGAAGGGGCAATCCCCCCTGACCTCTCCCCCCCCCAAAATGACGGACCTATTTCTACCGTAATAATGCTAAAGAAAAAGTGTTATTTGTTGAGCAATCACGATTGCTTATTGCTTTCATTTGACTGTTTTTGGCGTTCCTTTGATTTTATTTCCCACCGCCACCCTCTGCACCATCACCGTCGACCGAGTCCTCACGATGCTGCTCCTATACCGAAAGCCGTCTCCAGGTTGCATCCATGTCCTACACACACGCGCATACATACACAACTACACACACACACACGCACACTCACACACACACACACACACACATACACCTGCACACTTACACAAACACATACACACACGCATACATACAGACACCTACACATGCACACAAAAACATACACACACACACACATTCACACAACTACCCACACATTCATGCCAGCACACAGACACAAGCACATATGACTACACACACATACGCATACCCCCCCCCCCCACACACATTCATACACACAACTGCCCACACACTTATGCCAGCACACAGACACAAACACACATGCCTACACACACATACACATACCCCTACACACAAACACACATACCCCCCCACACACAAACACACACGCCTACATACACACACTCGTGATTGCGAAAAACATAATTTGAATTCAAGATGTCAAAATTCAAATAAAATTTTTTTTTTAAAATTCATTACGCCAAAAAATCTAGTTCTTCTATGATCATGTCGTATTTACATGGCTTCTTACTGTTCCTTCATTCGCGTTGAGAACAAAAACGACATAAGACCAGGACACTTTTGCCCTTTCTGCTCTAAACGAATATTGTGGCCCCTACATAAAGTGCTTTGTTGTACAAGGTTTCACTTCCCTTCTACACTCCACAGCTAACTTAATTTTTCAAAAAATGGGATTCATGCCATTTCTGAAATAATCGATTAATATTTGATTCAGATTCCAGTTTTTGAGATAAAAATATATCCCATACACAAATGACCATAAAAATTGTACATAGGTATAATGTGTTATAAAGAGCCACCTCGTAAAAAGTGTAAATACGACTTTTGTGCGAAGCACGGAAGCATTGATTTTTGAAAAATATATGAATGGAAGTTTTTTTAGTTTGAATCTCAACGTTTTAAAAGTTAAAATTTTATTACCTTAAAATTACTATACTTAAGAGAGAAATTATTAAGTTTCAAATCTCTTTGAATTTGTTTTGCTTATAATTTACTATTTTAGACAATGTTCGTTGACCCACCATTAATTTGAAAATATAATGAACCAGTCGGTATACTGACAGATGCTATAAATTAAAAATTATTCAAAATAGGCAAAAGAAATTGTCGACACATGTAGCTATTATTACCGAAAGCTTTTACAATAATTAAGATAGCTGGTTGCCAATGATAGCTGTTTTTCAATCAGTCAGGAAAGTTATACAAGTAATCGCACCAACTGAATAATCTATCAAAAATGTTAATTCGAGTTATAGAATTTCTTGATTACTTTAACAGTGTTTATTTAAGTCAACAACAATAAACGAGCTGATGTGTGCATCACATAACTTTTTTTTTACACCAACTTAATGTTATTTCCCCATTATTGGCAATTTTAATGTGATTCAATTGTTAACTCTCTAAATATCACCAACAGTGGCCAAATTGAAACCAGATTTTAAAAATAAATAGATCTATATATTTTTTAAATTGCCAAATTTGTCGCCAAGTTGGCGACAAAACTTGGCGACCAAAAGACTGGCGATATATCGCCAAGTGTCCGCCAAATTATAACACCACTTGAGTTTGCACTGAAATTAAAAGTGATTCCCCCCCTCAAAAGGGGCAACCCCCCCTTTAGAAACACCCGATTGCAACTAAAAAGGTGAGGTGCAGAACTAGACCCCACTAGGAGTCTACGTACCAAATTTCAAATTTTTAGGACATATACCGTTTTTGAGTTATGTGAGATACATACACACATACGCATATACATACGCACATACGTACATACGGACGTCACGAGAAAACTCGTTGTAATTAGCTGGAGGATCGTCAAAATGGATATTTCGGGGGTCTATACGTCCCTAGGCACTTATCCACGTGTTGTCGGATTGAAAGAAAAACTCAGCATTCTTTCAGGGGTGAACAAAATGGGAATTAAGGCCAATTTTTGAGTGAATTTTTTTTTTTTCGCGAATACAATACTTCCTTTTTTGTAAAAGGAAGTAAAAACGAGCTGATGTGTGCATCGCATGATTTTCTTTTACGTCAATTTAATGGAAGTAGTGCCTTGGATTAAGCAAAGAAACACTTTAAATATTTTTACCCCAAGTTTGTGTCGAACCGGTGGAAAAAAACTTTTATACAGATGAATTTTCCCAATATCAGACATTTTAATGTGACTCAATGGTCAACTCTCTAAATATATCCAATAGTGGCCAAAATGAAACCGGATTTGAAAAAAAAAGAAAAAATTGTAGCCAAATTTGTCGAGAATTAGGTAACAAAACTTAGCTACTAAAAGCTCGGCGATATATCGCCAAGTGTTTGCCAAATTATAACACACTTGAGTTTTTATTGAAATTCACAATGATTTCCCTCCCAAAAGGTGTAAAAGACCCTCTTCGGAACATTCGAATGCAACCAAAAAGGGAGGTGCACAACTAGATCCCACTAGGAGTTCATGTACCAAATTTCAACTTTCTAGGACAAACCGTTCTTGAGTTATGCGACATACATACGCACATACGCACGTATCCGCACATCCGCACATACATACATACATACATACGGACGTCACGAGAAAACTCGTTGTAATTACCTCCGGGATGGTCAAAATGGATATTTCGGGTGTCGATACGTTCTAAGGCACTTATCCACGTGTGGTCCAGTTGAAAAAAAACTCAGCATTCATTCGGTGGTGAACAAAATGGAAATTAAGACCGATATTTGAGTAAAATTTTTTTCGCGAATACTTCCTTTTTTGTAAAAGGAAGAAAAATCGTCGAAACTAGAGAAACAATCTGACCCTACCGAAGTAATGGTTTAACATTTTCGAACGAAAATATTTTAAAATGTAAATGCATTGTATTAACTAGTTGAATTTTTTGACAAAAACATCGATAATACTTTGTTGTATTTTTACTCTCAAGGCACAATTTAATTTATATCTTGAATAAGAAGTTAAAGAATTTAGTGGAATTTTATTTTACCACGCGTCACAGAACTTCCGTTGATCGTAATTTAAGAAAAATATTTTTTCCTTCTATTAATCTAATTATTATTTTTACAACGAATTTCATTTTATTATCAGATTATTTTAACTTTTAGATGATCTAATAATATTTTGAGCACATTTTAAAGCTAAACCATACGAGCATTAGTTTACGAAACGATAATAAATTGTAAAACTAAGCTAGGAATTCTTACTTAAAATAACATCGAAATATACCAATGTTCCGTCTTTAAAGCATGACCTGACCTCAGAATCGGAGTCATAAATTCAGAGTTGGATTGATTTTGGGGTAAAAGAGTCGGAGTCGGTCATTTTCTCTCTGACTTCGCAGTCATGCTAAAGCATGGGCACTCACCTAAGGAGCATACTGCACCATTGAGTTTTCTTCTTTTCTTTTTTTGGGAGGGGGGTGGGGGAGGTGTTAAGGGGTATTTTTCTCCCATAAGGGGTAATCCTGATTTTGGGGGGTCTCGATGGCATTTAGTACTTTTACTCTGCACGTTATTGTGTACCTTTAATCTTGGGGGGGGGGGGGGTTAAGGTGTATTTTTCTCCCATTATGGGGAGCTCCTGATTTGGGGGTTCTTGAAGGTATTTAGGGGTGTGCTCCTTTACTCTTGGGGGAAGGCACCCCTATTCAAAGTGCACAGTTAATTCAACGTGGAAATTATGCAAAACCGTTAGTGACTTCTCCAATAAAGTTATTGTTAGTTTTTACTCCAGGTACTATCAGTATCAAAAACAGACTTGATCAATTTATCTTTTAAAAATAAAATGCGATGAGAAAGTTAAACATCATTACTGCCTTTGCTCTTGTAATGACGATTCATTCCAGTTTAGCTGTCCCTTTTTATTTTTTAAAAATCAATTGTTCGTGCAGTTTTTCTGTCAAACCAACGGAAAACTAGATTAAAAGTGAAGCTATTTCGGGACTTTTTTCGATGTTCATGACTGTATTAAGGTATAATTTTTTCTGTTACTTTTGCTTCAAGTAAAATTAGAGATTAACTTTTTACTTTTACCAATAGCTTATGTTGGAACTAATTATCTGAGTTTCATTAACTAGCAAGTAACAGAGTATTTTTTTTTTTTTTTGCTATTCTGAGCATGATTTAAATACAATTTAATTCGGAAAATTCAAGTGTTTAAGTTATACTTGTTATCAGTTAAGACTGCGGTATACAGGGAGAAAAGTTCAATTTATTGTTGACGATTAAATCAGCGAGAAAAAAAGAAAGAAAGTTCAAAATTTTCGGAACCACTGGTACCGATCATAGAGTTACAATAGAGCTAGAATGTGCACTATGGTTGTTTTCTGGCTATACGGATGAAAGTGGTTTGTCCACGACAGCTTGGTGAGAGGAAAGCTCTAACTTTCAGCAGAACAGTTAGACAGTTTGGCACTTGGCTTAACTTCCCCGTGATGTGACGAGAAAGATTGCAGGTATAGTACCTCCTCTCCTTTATTGACCATGACTTCCTTCTCATGTTGATAGTCAGTTTCCGCAGTTCTTTGAACGGTGCACGTATTCTATTGCTTATATTAACTCTATAGTACTGATATAAATGTTACGTAGTATTGGTTTGATCTGCATCTGGATAGTTAGCTGACTTCTGAAAATAGTTTACAACACTATTGCATAAGTTTAAGTTTGCTGTTGGCATCGCTATAGGAGGCATCCTTTTTTCGTTTTCGTGTTGTTGGTTTAAATACTGATCAAAGTAATGCTTTTTAGCTTATGAATATAAAAGATTCAGCAAATACGGTGTTGTATAAGTGCGTTGCTAAAGTACACATTTCGCATATCAAAACTCACATGGTCAGTCACAATCCAGCTTGCCAAGTGCGGCGAAAATCGAATCGACACTACCTATGAAATGGGGTTTGTGTTAGGCATCATAATGGACGCCGGCTCGCCAAAGCAGCGTCGTCTATAAAAGGTTTTTCTTGTATCACCGGATGTCTCGAAGGTGTTAAATCGCTGTTAGTGACGACGAATGGTCGATCTTATGATTGCGGGATCGTCGCTTTCATTTGTGTTCCTAGGTTTCCATAACCTCCGCAACGGTGGTCTACACTTTGTGCGTGATTCATTGTCACCAAAACCGAGTTACTACCATATAGTTTCGACCGAAATGGCGACCGATACTTGTACAACCAATATGCTTCTCAAAGTTGAACAACTGATCTTATCGCCACCGGTCACTTCTCAAAGGTCACCCAAGTCACAATAGCGTCCATATAAGTCGACAGTTTCGCTTGAATGACCCTATGGCAAGATAAATCATGCTTAGAGCATCTCGTATGCGCATAGCGCGTCTATCCTTGTCTTACTGGCGACGAATTTTAAATAATTTGCATATCTCTTACTAGACAACATATATATATATATATATATATATATATATATATATATCTTTTATTTAAGGTTGATTGTTGAATATATGTCACTTAACACAATTTTTATTCTCAAGATAGACCGGGCAAAGCCGGGCAACGCAGCTCTTTATATATAAAGATTTTAAAGCTCCTGTTAATGAGATTTTATACTGTTTTGTTTGTTTGGCGAAACATTTATTATTGACAAAGAAAAACATCCGCCTCACTCGCAAAGGGGCTGGGTTAGGTGCTGAGCAGTTCAGTCTAGGATTATTGTTTGAAAGCAACCATAAATGTAATTCATTGTTTTGGCGATTTGTTTTGAAAGAAAAGAAACTTTTGATTTGTTTCTATCCGTGTGAAATGTACGACATTTGATTCTTTTTTTCTGACGATGAATTTTAAATGTTCCATTGGATTTTTTTTCGTTAGACGGATGGATTATGATAGATTGGTTGCTGGGCGAGTTTGGCGATAAACAATAGAGTTGCGGAACTTTTTTTACTTTGAAAGATATTGTTTGATGTCTTTTTTTGTTTATTTGGCGAAATATTTTAAATTGCAGTAAAAACCGCTTTACTCACTAAATAGAACTTTAAAGCAACTGTAAATCTAATTTAATGATTCGACGAAAAGTTTTAAATTCCAAAGAAACTTAAAAAATATTTTTTTTTGAAAAGGTATGTATGCATTTTATACAAAGAAAAATGATCATTTCACATCAGAGAGGGAGGGGTCGTCAATTTTTTTTATTCAACTGACCTCCATTGAATTTTTAGCACGGGCATCGCTGTGCGGGTACTGCTAGTATATATATATATATATATATATATATATATATATATATATATATATATATATATATATATATATATATATATATATATATATATATATATATATGTATAGATAGATAGATATATAAATCGCTATAATATATATAATCGTTTTGAATGAGTCCTCTAAATTCAAAGCAGAAATGGAAAGGTTATTTTGAATTAAAATAACTCGGGGCATATTCACGAATCATTTTTGTAATATTCAAAAATGCTATTTCTAGAAAATAAAAGTAATAAAAACCTGAAAATATAATGTTTAGGATAACACCAAAAGGACACCTAAGTGGAAAAAGATTACTTTTCGTGCGATAATGGAGATCTTTGTGTGAGCTACTTTCATTATATATCTGGGTGTGGCAAAGGTTCCTTACGTGCGTGAGAAAAAACGCAATCAGAGGAATTTGACGCAATTTCATCTTTCTATGTTTGTATGGATAATAACTTTTTTCTATTATTAGAAGAATCGGTGCGTTAACCCAAATTAGTTTTTAAGCACAAAAGTAATACATTCTCATTCATCAGGGATTACTCTGATAAATGTAATTATTCCTTAAATAATATCTTACCAAAATTATTTTTTTCGATACGTTTTTAAAAAAAGCTTTTATTCGTGTGTTTTCGACTTAGGTTGCACTTGAAATAACAATGAAAACTAATAAAGTCGTTTGTTTGCAATGTTTATTAATTTTTTTTTATATGCATCAATTTTGTTGGTTAAAAGTCAGTCTCCATTATTTTTTTAACATCGCTATTAATGAAATCTTTTTTAGTAATTGTACTTAAAAATGAGTAGGGTCTGGTGGGGGAAAGTGGTCAATGGGGTAAAGTGGTCATAATTCAAATAAATGGCTATACCTTAAAAATAAATGTTCGAATGAATGTGAAAATTTTATTTTAGAGTAGTGCAGTTAGAAACTACATTTTGAATACAAAATTTTACAACTGGCAAAATTTTATTTGGTAAAAAAAAATATTTTGAGTGATTATGAATTTTTTAAAAATATAAACAACTTTTTTAACTTCTTTGGGAAATTTTGTTTGTTAGAATTATGAGCAGAGTGACTGCACAGGAAGCTTCCTACATGTCTCAAGAACTCATACTCATTAGCAGTTAACTGAATCTCTTTTGAATAATTTTTTAGAACAATTTTAGTAAGATGGGGTAAAGTGGTCATAATATTAGGCTTAACGAATATTGTTCTTTTAAAATCACTTAATCTTTAAGTATAAGGCAGGTATCAATTAAATATTAATTTCACTTAATATGTATTGTTTTTACAATAAAAAAGGTTAAATATATGAGTATATGCGCATGCATACGCATATACTCGTGTAGGCACGTATATATACGTATTCACATAAATGCACCAATAAACACGTATTTGGGTATCTCGTAGTATTTTTTATCTATACAGATATACATTCGACTATACACGTATATACCCGCTTATACTCGTACATATGCGAACACTTATATACTCAGGTAGACACGACGTATATACACGTACATACTCGAGCTGACACTTACATACTAGCATATGATATACATGCATGCAGGGTGAGTTTAAACTCTTGGGCAAATTTTTAAAAGGTGCTAGAGAGGAGGATAAGAAGTAAGAATCATAAGAAACATATGGCCACAAACTCAACGCTGACGCGCTACATGCACGCAAAGCCAGAAACTAATGAATGCAAAACAGGTCACAAATTTATTACAAAAAAGACAATTTTACACAACGACTTAAGAAAGTTTTAAAGTCATTGATGAAACTTGCGGCCGGCATCTGTAATACATGCGTCGTAATCACTCTGCTGCAATTACGAGACTCTTCAAAAACTTTCATCAGTCGCTGCGCCTTTGTTGCGATGCGTGTATTAGAGTTACTACAGGCCTTACTTTTTAACAACTGTCTAAATATTTCTTAAGAACTAAAATGTCGGGTAAAATCATCTTTGTGTAACAAATTTGTGACCTGTTTTCATTCCATCGATTTCTGGCTTTGTGTGCATGTAGCGCGTCAACGACCATAAGTTCCTTACGATTCTTTGCTTCTTATCCTCCCCTTTCACACCACTTAGATTTTGCCCAAGACCTTGAATTCACTATGTAAGCATACATGTATATTAGCGGATATACTCGTAGATATACGTGGATACATGTACAGATGTTTACACGTAAATGTACGTATATACATCTAACAAGTATATAATCGTGTTTACACGTAAGCATACGTATATACTCTTGCTTCCACATATATATATATATATATATATATATATATATATATATATATATATACGTGAGTAGGCACGTACCAAACACGCACTGGATATATCCACGAATTAACTCGTGTATACCCGTATATGTATGTAAGTACACTACTGGCAGTTAAAATTGCTACACCAAGAAGGAATAATCTGAATGAAACAAAATTTTGCACACGTGATGGCAACATTGACACTGGAAAAGGATTACAAAATGAAAGCAAAATGATCATTTATTACAGGAAAAATCTCACATGAATGGAGGTTTAAGTACCCTGTTGCGCCACCTCTAGTTGGAATTTAAGAACCGATACGGTCGAGCATTGAGGTACAGCAGTTTTGTACGATGTCTTACGTCTTCTCGTACCACAGTTGCTGTAAACGCGCCACTAATTTGATCAAATTTACAGGCTGTCCAATTTACCGTCTCAAGTGATCCCAGATATGCTCAATTTGTGACAAGTCACAAATCGCAGACCAGAGCATCACGCAGACCAGAGAAAGTGATAATGCGGAAGAGGAAATCCCTTTACACCTTGCTGTGTTTGACCGAGCATTGTCATGTTAAAAAATGGTTCCTGGGAGCCCCGTCGTGAGTGCTAACACGTATGAGTTTGATCGAATGAGTGGCACGTTTACAGCAACTGTGGTGCGAGATGACGCAGGATATCGTAGGAGACTGTTATGTCTCAATGCCCGATTGTTTCGCTTCAAGTACATCGTACATTCACGCTAGAGGTGGCTTAACAGGGTACTTAAACCTCCATTTATTCGAGATTTTTCCAACCATAAATGATCAATTTGCTTTAATTTTGTAATCACATTCTAATGTCAATTTTATTATCACGTATGTAAAATTTAGCTTCATTCTGGCAATTTCTTCTAGGTGTAGCAATTTTAATGGCCAGTAGTGTATCTATGTACACTTATATATGCGTATATACGTCGACTATACACGTATATACTCAGAAACTCAGGTATGCACATATATACTCGAGATACATGTGCAAACACGCAAATGATGTTCGTTTTGCGCGTATATACTCGCATATACACGAGACTCGTATATACTCGTGTAGACACGTATACACTTTTGTAGGCAATCACGTATACATGCTTATACGCTCGTGTATACACGAATATACTTGAGTAGGCACATGCATGCATGTATCTGATGTATACATGTATTTATTCATATATGAACATGTTTACTCTTGTTTAAACCACACGTATATACTCGTGCATATTCGCATATACTCGTACATATACTTGTAACTATAAAAATAACCAAAATATACAAATAATAGGGTTATTTGTAACAGTTTTGTAGCTGTTTTTAACTATGACCACTTTACCCCATGCTATGACCACTTTCCCCCACCCCATGGGGTAAAGTGGTCATAAATACAAAGGGAAATGAAAATGTTATAAAACTACTTAAATCAATATTTTTTTTCCTGAAATTCAATGTACGTGTTCTTTAATAATGCAATGTAAAATAATAACAAAAAAAGTTGAAGTATTTAAAGAATTTATTGTATTTATTATCCACCTAAGCTGAAAACCTACGATTTTATGACCACTTTACCCCACCAGACCCTACTATTATTATATATATAAACATTTCGGATAATGAGGCGAAAGAGTTTACAAAAAATAAACATGCAAGCCTAAAATGCCACTTTTTAGAAAGGCAGAGTTATTCAACCTAGAGCTAGATCAACATTCAGTAGGATAAATCTATTAACTTTTTGAAGTACAGATACATATATTGACGAATAATTATTTTTAGTGCCTTTATAAGAATACTAGCTGCGTTGCACAAAATTCAAAAAGCAAAATTTTCTTTTTCTTTTTATTGTTTAAAACGATAACTTTTGTACACTTGTTAGCAGATCTGCGTTTAGTAATCTGTGTACCTTCACGTTAAAATCTGCTATGCTATTGTCATATGTATGAGTTTCTAAGGGTGCTCTGTGAAAAGAAATTTAAGACCCAATCGCTCCATTTCTAGTATGTATTCAGTAGTTGTTAGCATATGAAAGAGGAAAACGTAGGACCAACGACATCCTTTGTAGTGCCTTTTAGTCGAAACCGACGTCATGTGTTTACCTATTATTGATCAATATGACTAGCCAATCAACTGCCTATAAGCACGCATCTGTGTTTGCTGAAGATCGCAGCAACATCCTTAAGAATGCGGTTTAGTTCGGTTGTTCATATGTTATTCAAAATTTTTAAAGATTAGTTTTGTGTAACATTTTCTACTTTTCTCTCTTTGGCTTCCAGCAAGATAACTTACACCCCTTTGAAACAAAATAAATAACGGATTTTGTCACCTTCGCCACTTACGAAGTAAAAAGAAAAAAACCTGTGAAAATAGACATGTAGTCTTGCTTTTAGTCTTGCCTTTTTACTCCGTTTTTTTTTTTTTTTTTGAGTTTCATTTATCTATCTTTTATACTTTAACGTTTTATATACCTGGTGAAAAACTGAAGGCAGAATGATTCATATTTGTATTTCCTTGTTTATTAAATGCTTTCGACACTATTTGTCGTATTCTTATAGACAGAAAAAGTTTTTATTAACAACAAATAGCAGACAGCTTCAATACTTTATCCCACATTTAAAATTTTTGCATTTGTCTAATACCTATAAGATGTAGCTAATATAAAAAAGACGAAATTAAAATTTGCAAACCATTAAGCAATTGTTTTTTTTTAATTTAACAAATTTTGAACATTTTTTACAAATTTTCCCCGTTTAAATTTTGTAAGTAGATCGCTACTTTGCGCATTTAAACCAGTTGAAACATCAAATACATATGTTCAGAGGAAACCGGTCCACACATGCATTCACTCTATTGATCGATTAAAAGGATGGCTTATTGTTCTCACTTAGTAAGGGGGAAAACTATTGCCTTTTTGATTGGCCCGGCCAGTCATAAAATCATTTTCCTTGAATATCTACTCGAAAACATAATCACAAAAACTTGATTTTTATGTCAAAATTCATTGAAAGTTCAGCCCTTTTTTTCGACATTAGAAAAGCAAAAATTCTGTAAGGAACTTCAATGACTCTGAGAAAAAAAACCAATTGAATTTGTGACAAGAAAATAATGAGTTTAAAAGTTTTTGAGCTTATAATTTTGTCCAGCAGTATATTTTAATATTTTCACTAATTTTGAAAAAGAAAGCAACAAGCGATTACTGATGGCAACATTAGTGCATGTCTTGGTTTTAAACTAAATTATTCGGATAAAACTTTGAGCTATACTTTTACCTAGCTTTTACGTAATGATATAAAATTAAAGTTTCACATTTTTTAATTGCGTTAATTTTTTAACTAATTGATGCCTCATATTTAATTTAGAACTACTTACTCAATTATTCTCCTGCATTTTAATGAAAACAAGTTAAACTGAGTTAAGTTATGAATAGAAGAAAAACAAAAATGTTTGTGTTTTAAAATTTGTCCACCCGTGTATGTGTAAGGGAATGTGGGGCAAAATGAACTAGTTAAGACAACTTACATTTTTCAAAATAAACAAATGGTAAATTCGTTTTGAAAATTACAGTACATAAAGAAAGAACAATATATATATTTTATTATACAACTTACATTGAACCTTTTTTTTTTAATTTTTGGCAATTAATTTATACTTTTAAAAGAAAGTGGAAGGGAGTAAATAATTTAATTATTAAAAAAATACGTAAGTGATTTAATGAAGAATTCAATAAGTGAACAAAATGAACTATTTCACTGCGCCCCGGATGCAGTTGACTAACTGCACGAAACATTTAAAATACAAATAAGTTTCATATTAAATGCATAAATACTGCACCGAAAATTATTTGGTCTCAATTAGTATTTAAACTATTAACTACAGGAACTTTTACAATAACAAAAATAAGTTTTGATTTGCAGCAGAATCTTACACTACGAGTATTAATTTTTGAAAATTTGCGTGTATTATCATATTCTTCGACTTTCAGAAGAAACTTTTACCTGACTGGAATAGACTACATGTTTTTCTTCATAGTTAAGATATTACCAGATAGGTGATGTTAAAACCAGAGTAAATATTTCACCACTTCACTTTGCCCTACATTCCCCTACTTTACGTATATGGGCTATGAAACTATGGACATCACAGTAAAAAAAAAAACTTCCTTGTATCAGTAATTTTATTCTTTCATATGAAGTAAAAAAGACTGTATTTTCATAAAACTATGCGAAAAAAGTTATCAGCACATTTTTTATAAGTTTTATAGGCAAATTTTGACAACACTTCTCAGTGCCCATGTGTCGTTGCATTAACGATTCTAAAAGTTACTCTTTTTTTTTCACTTAAGAAATTAATTGCTATGTCTACAATCTTATTTTTTCTTGAAATGTGGTTAATCTAGGAAGAGATTAGACCAACAAAGAAACTTTAAACTTTTATAATTGTCTTGTAGCAAATGGATTTAAACTAGGGCTCATACTAATGTAACATCAGTCACAAAATTGTATAAAAGTTTGCATTGCTTAAACAAAAACTAACCCAAGTTTAAAAAATGTCATATTCTCTTCATTTATGATGATATCTTTAGTATTAATCCTTTAAATATTTAGAAATAGTTGAATTTAATTATTTAAAACTTATTTAAATTATTTAACATCAGTCACAGTTACATCAGTCACATTTCTGTTTTCGTTAATAAACCTCAAACAAATTGCACAAATAGCATTGACTGCTGCAGAAAGGCAAAAAAGAGGCGATATAAATTAAGAAATAAAGGAAAACATGAAAATCACAAAAAGTAAAACAAAGTAGAAACTGAAAAGAGTGGATGATAAAAAATATTTTTTTTTAATCTAGCATAATTACCAAAGTTGGTTTAGAATAAAATTAAAAAGAGAAATTAGGTGAAGAAATAGAACAAGTATAGAACAAATTTAAAGTATTGAAGTCCTAGGTTTAAATTAGCAGCTGCATTGCCTCACTTTAAAATAATGAAACTTTGGTAAAATATGTCATTCCAAAGCGCTCTTTGTTATATCTTCACAAAAGAAAACAGCTGCTGTAAAAGATTTTCTGGCATGAAATTTGATAAACAGATACTCCTAGTTCTTCATGCAGTACGTTTGAATAAAAGTGCTATATCATCGATACAGAAATATTTCTAAATGTCACAGCTTCATGCAAATTTCAGAGCTATCACCATCCGACTTGCAATCATGTTATAAAGAATTATATTCGAGTGATACTTTTTTTTCAATTCGAAATCTTTATTAGGTGTTTAGCAACGACACTTTTTTTTTGCAGTAAAGGAGGGATTCACTTCCAGCAGAACATGTTCCAAAATTGTTGATTGCAACTGGAGAACGGGTTCTTGAAGAATATCACTAACAATTTTATCACGAGAAGCATTGAAATTAAAAACTAAGAGTATTTAGTGACAGTCAAGATTAAAGCAGAAAGACATTGGAAATGGCCTGTCAATGTGAATGAAATTTACTATTCACATGAGAAAGGAATAAAATATTTTGCACACTAGATGTAATAAATTCAAGAGGACTTTTTATTTTATGAAATACATCAAAAAATATCTTTCAAAACTTTATAAATGCACTTTTCTTGTAATTTAAATAAAATTTTAAACATAACATGTGCTAATATCATTTTTAAGGAGAAATAATTTATAATTGCAACAATTTATTTTAAATGTAACATCAGTCACAAAATCATTCTTGATTACAGTCACGGGTGTTAAATAATTTTTATACTCTCCGTTTTTAAGTTTTTCCAATAAAACAAAGTGTTTTCATCAAGTCTAAAATCTTTACTTTAAGGGGGAAAAATATGTTTAGATTTTACGTTATTAGTTTGAAGAGAATTTCAAATTGTATATAAGTCAATTTTCTCAATGTCTCTTCTGCGTAACATCAGTCACGTTTATTTATTCCCTTCAATTTCACACAGAAAAAATTTCCTCAAGTCTGAAAACACGTGTGGGGGGCAGTGATGTACCATATCATGATATTTTCGATCAATTTCAGAAGAAACAAAATTTAATTTCAGACAGCGCTGAATTTGTAAGTTAAAAACAGAGTCAGATTGTAACGTCAGTCACCGTGGACAGACCCATATATATCATTAAACTGCATTTCGAACAAAATTTTGACATTGCATTTCAAAGCAATTTATTTGAGGAAAAAATGATAGCTTTGTGCTGAAAAAACGTCAACTAACCTGCGTTTTAAAGCACCAGAATTTGAGGACAAGTGTTTGGAGACTACACTAAACTTCTTCATCTATGAAAAAAGTTGTGAGTTACGGGATATAACTAATCCGATTGGAAGCTTTAGCATTGTGAAACTTAATTTTTTCAACCTACTTACACAAGCTGAAACTTTTCGATCCCGTTCTTCCCAAAATTATGATTTAGACATAACACTTCTTATGCAGAATATGTGATAAAAATGTTCTCATTCAACAAATTATTATGTTTTTACTTTTTATCTCACAAAATATTATTAAAAGATGGAAAATCTTTTAACGAAAACATGAATAAGCTGTACACAGCATTAAAGTTGAACAAAAAGTTTTTAACATTTTCCGAATACTAAATTTAATTCCTTCACAATCATAAATCACCTATAATTATCCATTGTAAGTATTATGTAACGTTAAAATATAAATAAAAGGTTTTTTCACGCGTTTTTCTACTTCAGAATTTATGTTCATTCACAACCATAACGTTTCCTTAAAGTATAAGTATTACACAGTATACTTATACTTTACACACATAAGTATACTTTTTCAAGTATAAGTATTACACAGCATTACAATACACCCAACCCTGTTTTTGTGCGGTCTTTTTTTTTTTTTTTTGCGGTCTATGAAATTTTCACACAGATAATAACTCGATTGACTAACCTATCTTTAAAACAAGTGCTTAATAGTGCAATTTTGAGCATTTTTTTTATGCGGTCCCTATCTACCGCACAAAAACAGTTTGGGTTTTATATCAAAAAGTTCTTTCAAATAGTTTACTGCTACTAAATTCATATTTATTCATAATCTTGACGTTTCCTAAAATTATGAGCAATTATCATCAATTGTACGTATTATTTAGCATTAATACATATTAAAAAGCTCTGCCAGATATTTTTAAATTACTATGTACTGAACTTCATTCACAATCATAACGTTTCATTATCTGCTATTAACATCAATTTACAGAAACATTTCCGTGTCTTTTAACCTTTCATAAAACTATTGTATGAAAAAAAAAAAGATAACGTTCTAAAATATATAGATGAAAGGGGGGTACATGTGAACACGGGGCACGTGTGAACATAGTATGTTTAACTAGAATAACGTCAATCAAAATTTCGTTAATATGTGAACTTCATTCACAATCATAACGTTTCACTATATGCTATTAACATCAGTTTAGAGAAACATTTCCGTGTTTTTTAACCTTTCATAAAACTATTGTATGAAAAAAAATATATTACGTTCTAAAATATATAGATGAAAGGGGGGTACATGTGAACACGGGGCGCGTGTGAACATGGTATGTTTAACTAGAATAACGTCAAGCAAAATTTCGTTATGATGTGAACTTCATTCACAATCATAACGTTTCACTATCTGCTATTAACATCAATTTACAGAAACATTTCTGTGTTTTTTAACCTTTCATAAAACTATGTATGAAACTTAAACGGATTATTTCAATCTTATGAGTTTTTTTCTTGTCAATCCAGTAATTAGAACATGATATGAAAATTTAAAAATTGACAGTGAGCAGGTTTATGCAGTTCAGAAAAAAGTCAGTTAAAACTGACAGTTATTGCACAGTTTAAACTGACACAGTATGGTTACAAACACTTTCATGTAATTGGTATGTTTTATATTAAGGAGTTTTTCGTTGAAATATGATCCTTGTCCTGCATTTTTCGATCGTGTTCATAGGCCAGGCTTGTTCACATGTAACCCCTATAGGGGCATATGTGAACAACTGAAGACATTTTCTTAAAATTCCAGAAAGTAAAGAAATATTTTTTTAAAAAATCTGAAAAAAATCCAGGCCACAAAAAATAATACACTTTAATCATAGGAGCAATACATCTGCTCCAAAAATAATTATAATTTTTTTGTGAGAAATTACGAAATGAAAAAAAAATGTTCACATGTGCCCCTCTTTCCTCTAACTGCCGACAAAAACTGAAAATGCTTTATGGAAAAAGAAAGCAGCTTTACCTTTATTCTAATAATGTAAAGTTTGAAAATTTATATGAAGTAGTAACAGTAATATCCGTCAACAAAGCAGAGAAAACGCGGTTTTTCGCGACTACACGGGATCTGTGCACAAATTTACGCAAAGAACGCAGATATGTAATAAAAATGCCATCATTCAACAGACAGTTTTTTTGTACTTTTCACCGTACAAAATGTTGTTAAAGGATGAACAACATATTAATAAGAACGTTAACCAAATGCAAGTATCGTACAGCATTTCAGTATAATAATAGTTTTTTTTTAACATTTTCCTACTATTAAATTAATATTCAGTCACTATTATGACATTTCCTCCAGTTATCAGTTATTATCCTCCGTTGCTAGTATCACGCAGCATTAAAGCATAAAAAAAATGTTTCCTCAAACACTTTTTCTACTATGGAATCGGTATTCGTACATAATCATGACGTTTTCCCAAATTATTAGCTATTATAAAGTATCATACAGCACTAAAGTACATTAAAGAAAGTGTTTTAAACATTTTCTACTACTGAGTAAATATTCATTCATATAATCGAGGCTTTTTTTTCACAAATAATCAACTATTAACGTCAGTTGGGGGGGGGATTATTTAGCATTAATAATAAAAGGTTTTTCAAATGTTTTTCCACTGCCGAATTAATATTCACTCACAATCACGACGTTTTTATAAATTATCGGAGCATAAAATGTAAGTATCATTCATTCTGTTTTAGATTATAAGCCAGAGTTTTTCAAACATTTCTCTACTACTGATTAGTAGTCATTCACAATCATAACATTTCGATTTCAAAAACTATCAGCTATTAACATCAATTTACGAGAAATACTTTAATGTGTCGTTATCTTTCACGAAACTTTTATACTATCGCCGAATAAAAGAAGATATTTTTTAAGAACGTGACGTCATATGGCATTACTGACCACTGCCTAAATTATAAGCAAAACTTTTTCAAATCCATTTTAACAATTTAAAGTTAGCAAAAATGAAAGTGGGGATTTTAGAAACCGCTTGAGATTTTCATAGAAAAAAAACCCACTAATTTCCTTAAATCTAAACTTTCTAATTGGTTTCACGAATATAACATTCAGTTTTCGTTCAGAAGAGAGATTAATCCTTTAAATTGATGTTCAGAAAAACATAATATAGTACTTATTTTGTATACATTCTAATATTACATAATTATATTGATTCTTATCTGTTAAAATATGCCAATCCACTATCAGAGATTCTATTTCAGCAATCCACTTTCAGAATTAATTCTTACTTATGTTGTTTTTTCTAAATGATATGAATCTCAAACTTGAGTACTCCTAAACCTGTTTTTATGCGGAGCATAAGGACCGCATTAAAAAAATCGCATAAAAAAATTCGAAACTTTACGAGTAGCTTTAAAAAGTTGTTTTCGCAACACAGTTATTTTTTATGGGGGATTTATGCGTGGATAGGCACCGCATAAAAAAAGTCTCACAGAGAAAAACCCCAAAAGCTTACAAAATTGTAATATTTAAACTAAATCAAAATGAACCAAGTGATTATTTTTGCCGAGTACTCGGACAAAATTTCCCGAATAAGAAATTTTTGAGAGGTCACAGTGACTGTGTGCTATGTCGTCACTTGAAGACACTACCTCGCACTCGTTTTAAATATAATTTTGAAAATTGAATCCCACGCTGATCGAAATTTTAATATACCGCACAAAAATAATTCGCACAAAAAGTCGCATAAAAGAAAGACCGCATAAAAACAGGTTTGGGTGTACTCACAAAATAAGTTTTTTTTTAAATTTTACCAACAATATACACAATGCGACATATGGAAAAAATTATAATACCTAAATTATATTCCTATTTGAATATCTATTTTAAGTCTTCTTTTTTATGCTAAAAGCAATTCAATCGTATCTTGAGAAACAAATTTGTAAGAGTATCACAAACGCTAAAATGGAACGTCATTTTAAAGAAAAATATTTTGCACTGTGGAAAGTAATACTCTTTCAGTTATATGTCTTATTTTCTTTGTAGTTGGCATTTGGCCATTATGGTGGAAGTATATTTTCGGACATAAAATTCTTCATGGAGATTTGGGAAGGAAGACATATTCAGCTTTTAGTCCTGTCTGAAAGATTGCCAAATACTGCTTGAGATATTAAGAAAGAATTATTCCTATCAATAAGTCACTTAGTTAAAATTTTTAAAATAATTTCAAAAACTGCTCATAATAAATAGATATCACTATAATTTTCTAGTATTTGGACTCTGCAAGAGTAATCGTTATATAAATATGATTTTTATCCTACCAGTTTTTTGCTTAAATCAATGTCAAACAAAAATAATGTATTGCTTATATTAAATTTGGAGCCAAAAAAAAAAAAGGCAAACAGAATTATTTACGGTTATTTATTTCTTTAATGTATTGTAAATTACATCTCCTATAAAATTAATTGTACGTAAGGGAATGTGGGACAAAGTGAAATGGTGAAATATTTATTCTGATTTTAACACCACCTATCTCATCATGTTTTAATTACGTAACAACACATACAGTGCAGCGCAAAAGTTTAAGCACAACCGAAATCTTTTGATAAAAAGAAAAGCTTTGAAAGTATATAAACAATCAGCTTACAAATTTATGTTTCAAATTTGGAAACAATTCATAGAAATTAAAATAAGATTTTATAAAAATAATTCAAAATTTTGTTGTCGCAAAATTTTAGGCACAAAACGAAATATTTACATTTAAGAAAACTTAAAAGTCTTTTAGTAGTCCATGGTTTTACCATTGCATCTGATAAGCTCGAATACGCGATTTTCCATTGATGATACGAGACATTGGAATGTTTCGGTAGTGTGTCTGTACCAGGCTTCCTCGATTGCTGGTTTGAGCTCTTGCACAGAGCGATACTGCTTCCCATTTTGATATACGTCACGTGAAAGAAGTCCTCAGATGTTTTCTATTTGATTGAGATCCGGGCTGAGTGCTGGCCAGTTCATTACGCTAATATTCTGAGACGCAAGCCATTGTTTTGTGCTACGGGAAGTGTGTATTGAAGCGTTGTCTTGCTGGAAAATCCAATTAGGACACCCTAGGACTTCACTAAACGGCAACAAATGCTCGATTCAAGTATTTTGATGTGCTTCTGAATTTCGTCTGCCCTTTCGAAAGATAAGGGAAGTTTGTCCGTTGAAGCAAAAAGCGCCCCCATACCATGAGCGAGCCACTACCGCGTTACCTATACGGAATATGCACTTCGGATCTGGACTGTCTTAACTCCTTTTTTTTTTTCATCTGAGAATATAACACTAATCCATTCGTCACTATAATGCATGTGGTGTTTTACCCACTACAGTCTTGCTTGTTTATGACTCTGTTTCAGAAAAGGTTTACAAGCTAACTTTCGTTTTTGTTTTTTTTTTTTTTTTTTTGATAAATCCTGATTCGGTTATTCGTCTGCGTATGGTGTCACGTGATATTTTTGATCCAAGTCCAGTTTTTATCTAATTAAGAGACAAATTTTAAGTTAGAGCCATTCTTTTAATCATTCTATCCTCACGAAAGGTAGTTTTTCTCGGCTTCCTGAGCGATACGCAGGTTTGAATTCTTTTCTACCTTTCAAACCATTATAAATACCACTTTTAGACCGATTTAAAATCTCTAAAATGTCCATGATTTCAGTTTTCAGAGTTTCGCAACTTCTTCAGGCGAGAACTGTAGCGACCTCGGCATCTTGATTGCACGTTATGCCATTGCTACACTTTATAATTCGTTGAAAAGAACACTTCACGCATCACGTTTCATTAAATATTTGCATAAACTCTGATTAGTGCATAAACTTTTGCGACAGCCAAAAAAAAAAAGTCGTTTGTACTTTCTGATTTTTGTTACGGTTGCATTTTTCAAAATTTCAGTCACATATTTAGGACCATACTAGTCATCTACAGTAGAAATTTGAAAGTATTCCGTTGAACAGTTTTCTTTTTATTTAAAAATTTGCAATGTGTGCTTAAGCTTTTGCGCCGCACTGTATAGTCTACTCCAGGGAAAAAGTTACGTTTTATACAAATTGATACTCATATTGAAATGTTTCGTTATTACTCCTAAATTTTTTTATTAAAATAAAATGGTGAAGTTCTTGTTATAAATGTTTTATATATTAATTGAGACCTTCTAATAATCGGAGCAGAACCTATTTAATTTATATTAAGCTTATTTGAGTTTTTAATATTTTTTACAACTCATCAAGCGCAGGCAGAGAAAGAGAAGTAGTTCAATTCGTTTATTTAATCGATCATTTATTAAGTCACTTTCATTAATTTACATTCAGTTAATGACTCACTTATTTACTCATTCATTCAATTATTTTCTTATTCATTCACTTCTTTGCTGGCTCATTTATCCCTAATACATTAATTAAATAATTGATTAAGTTATTCATTTATTGTTTTATTACCTTTGTATTTATTCATAATTTGGCTACTCATTTATTCGATCAAAAATATTTTTAATAACTAAATAGAAAATTAAAAAAAAAAAACAATATTATGTTTTTCACATTGCCCAATGAAAAAAAGCGATAGTTTTCACTATTTTTTTGTAAGTACAAATTTTCTGAAAAAAGTCAAAAAATGTTTCAGTGCAAAAGAAATCATAATATATATTATTCACACTTTACGTACTGCAATTTTTTAAAACAAATTTCTAATTTGTTTACTTTAAAACAGCTAAATTATCTTATCTATTTCACTTTCCCCCACAATCCCCTATATATTTTAAAAAGTAATCTTAAAACAAAATTAAACTGCAAAAACATATCAACCGCATGAATATGCCAGTTGTTAACTTTAACTGTCAAACAAAAATAATTTTCATTGAAGTACCTGTAAAGAAAAGTAACAAATTAGATGCTAATACGGCATGTTTAAGATTTTCATTAAGGGTAAATATGGAAAACAGAAAAAAAAGAAGAAGTAATTATTGTTAAGAAAAAAAAATCTGATTCGTTTATAACTTGATCTTGAGAGTTCAAAAGATAGAATATGTTTTAACGTGATTCAAAGTTACGTAGTATATTAAATTTCTAAATTCAACTCAATTGCAACAAGTTGTATTAAATTTAGAATGAGAAATAAGAATCAGATTTTCTTTCCTAAGAGAAAAACATTCTTAATTATTTTAAAAAATCGAAATGCATTACGTATTCATTTTATTTAAGGCCATCATCTTTACTAGCCTTTTTTGGGTGTCAGTGTTAGGGCAATTTTTCTTAGTTATTTTTAAAAATGCACGTTTAGTTAAACTTGCCCCGTGTTCGGAGCAAGTTTACGTAACCGACTTGGACACAAAAAAACATTTTTTTACGGTTAAAAACACAAGCTGAGCAACAACTGAATATACTAATTTTGACTTCATTAACTGCTTTATAAAATCACAATGTCTAAAATTTCCTAGCCTCAAACATAAAAATTAGAAAATTCATTGAAAAAAATCCTCGTAAATGTACCCCGGTCTACCCTACATAAAGAAAGAACATTGTATTTTATAATAAAACTTGCGTTGAAACAGTATTTTTTATTTTTGGCAGTAATTTTGAGCGTTCAAAAAAAAAAAAAAAAAAAGTGGAAATCGCCTTTTTTTCCGTGGAGTAAAGTAAAAAATAAAATATTTTTCGAATGAAATATTTTCTATTCGATCATAAAACATATTTTTGATGAAAAGAATCAGTAAATAAAAGTTTGAATGAATAAATGAAAAGATAATGAAACAACAAACGAATAATTAAACAAATATATCAATTAATATATGAAGAAAAATAAATGAGCGAGTAAAAGAATGAATGAATATGAAAATAAGTAAATGAATGAATAAATATAAGTGAATTACTAAATGAGGGAATGTAAATGAATTAATAAATGAAAACGTAAGTGATTTATATTAAATGATTGAGTGATTAAATGAAATAAACTATTTCACTTTGCCCCATCCATTTTGCCCCGTATGTACTTGACTGATTGTACAATTTGTTTAAAATACAGATAAGCTTAATATTAACTAAATTAATACTGCATTGAATATTAGGAGGTCTCAATTAATATTTAAAATGTTAATAAAAAGAACTTGATCATTTTATAGTTATTTTTTCCTGACTGGAATAGATTAATATGGTACTATATAGTTAAAATAATACCAGATAGGTATCGCTAAACGTTGAGTAAATATTTCGCTATTTCACTTTGCCCGTATTTTAACTTTGCCCCATGTTCCCCTACTAGTAGTTCTGGTAAGTGCTGTTATACAGCATTAATTTAAAAAAACTTTCCAATGCCTTATCTTTGAACGCGTTTTTCACAAAATTTGAAAATGTCTACTTACATCTCTTTGTTTCTCACTACCTAAATTGATCAAAATTTGTTAATATATTTTAATTTGAAAATATTTTCAAAACATTACGGCTCAGACGGAAGTCTTAGTACGCCTTTTTCTTAAACTTAAAAAAACAGAAAACATCTTCACTGTTGATTTACTGCCCGTTTGAGTTAAGAAAGCAATAGTGATTGATTTATTTTACGAGACAGAAGGGAAGTATTTTTATTTCTCAGATTTCCACTTGACTATCGGAAATGCTTTCAATCTTTCTGTTTATCCTTCTAAACCATAATTGGAAAATTACAATGGTGGCATAAATAAAAAATATTACGTATTAATATAGGTATAGGTTTGGGTTCGTATTTAGCTCCTTTTGAGAGCACCAATTGCACAAAAACATATTAAATTCCCACTAGGAGTACACGCCGGCCGCCTTGTCTAGTGGTCAGAGCAGTCTGCCTGCGATAGGGTGATTCTGGGTTCGAATCTCGGCTCGGGCATGGATGTAATTTCTCTCTCCTGTCCTCGTCCTTTCTTTGTGTGAATGTGTAGTTGTTCTGTGAATGGTTGCCCACCCTATAAACGGGCATACTGTGGAAGTCGGACTTCACACCAAAATTTCGGTACACTTGGAAAAGTGAAGCAGCGCACCCCAAATTGTCAGCCTAGCTGACACACAACAACTAGGAGCACACATTTGGATTCCCAGTAGGAGCACAATAGGGGCCGTGGTAGCCCGATCGGTAGAGTGTCGGATTCGGGGCCGGAGGGTCCTGAGTTCGAACCTCGATGGTCGAAGATCCACCGTCGTCATTAAAGGGGACTGGACGACGTTAAATATGCTCGTGGTCTCAATGTCCTCCAAGTGAAACGATACCTCTTAGGGTGCTAGCACCAGGTAGCTATTAGCTCCTGGTCTAGTTCTAAATTCTCATTAACTGTTCGATCCGGTGATGGTGCTGCCATCTATCGGTATAAAAAATAATGGAGGCAAGGCACTTAGTATGCAGTCCTCGACATAAATACAGTTGTAGTCAGTTGTGACTCGGAATCGAATAGGAGCACAATAAAATTGCCCACTAACCGAAACTGCGGTATGGGTGAGATGGCAGTGAAAGAAATCAGTTTCATGCCGCTAATTGAACCAGTAGCGATAATTTTCTGCCATTGGAAACATTACTTACTCATAACAGTCTTTGCATGTTCTCACTAACTGCGTTGTCTGGCATTGCACGATCTACTTTGAAAATAAAAGTTGTGTCAAGTGACAGAGGATGATTAATCAGGCTTAACTAAAAGAAAAATAAAGTGCAAAATTTCCCTTCAACGTTTAGAAAAAAGCAATTTTATGACTCAAAACTTAAATTTAGACCTCTTTGAATTCCTTTCAAATTTCAAAAATTCAGTTATTATTATTATTAACAAACGATATTCATTTCACGGATTTTCTGGCGAAAACCCCCTATGTGAATTTCTGAGCATCAAAGGACCTCGGCGACATGTTTGGCAAAGATACGACGTAAACTCTGAATTTGGACAATGACCCTCCCCCTATATGTGAATTCCTGGGCATCAGAGGACCTGCTCACCAAAATTGGGAAAGATTCGTCGTAAACTGCAAATTTGTCTAGAGAAAACCCTTCAAGGTGAACTTCTGAGCATCAAAAGGCACCCGCGCGACGCAATGCAAAGTTCCGACACAAACAATATTTGTACGAGGAGCACGCACCTACAAACACACAGCCATTTTTTGTTTATCTAGATTCTTTCTCAATCTTAAGAAAAAATGTGATGCAAGTCATTTGATGCTACTTTAAAACAAGTTACAAGTAACTTTTCATAAAAGTTAACGCATAATCAAAATAGGTTATGGAGCAAAAAGTACCTATGCTTAAATGCAAATACTTTTCTTGAAATTTAAATTTATCCAGTACTGATTTTTTTTGGTTTTGTAGACGTTTTTACAAAATCTTCAATTACTGGAAAACTAAGTTAGGATAATGCCAGCAGCTTCCCATCTAATCACAATTATGGGAAAAAATATAAAAAACCAACTTAACTTAAAATAAATATTGACAAAAACATAAAGAGCAAAATCAAACTTGCAAAAAAAAAAAAAAAAAAAAGAAAAAAAAAAGCAGCAGTTTTCTGCCAAGCAAGATAATCATTATCTTTTCTAAAACACAACAAATCATATTTTTATTCTTAATTATCTTAATAACAGTCTCCTAATAACTTGATTTAACTGCATAGTATAATGATTGATACAGTCATAATACTGATTCAGAGCTTGATAAGTAACACACACAAGTAGTTACGTGAAATAAAAAGATTTACTTTATTGTAAAACTGATTCGTCTCACTTTTACAACTGATCTTAGTGCCTTAATGTTTTTGGTAAGTTTATTATGTCATTAAAATGCTCACAATGTTTTGAAAGAACAAAGCAAATGCAATTGTGTTTTTATGGATGTAACTTAATTTTAAGATAGAGGTTCTTATTTCAGGAAGATAAAAACTTTTCCGCTAAGAACTGAATTTTAGTAGCTCTTAAAGAAAGGGGAAAATGTTATCAAAACAAAATTACTTTTTTGAAAAGTAAGTCCAAGTAGCAAAAATGTAAAATAGCTTCAAAATTGAAGATTTCATATTTAAACATATGTAATATTATATTGATAGTTGAAACGCCCAAAAGAAATTTGAAGTTAACACCTCCAATTATCCGAACTCAGACTATCTGGATCTTTTTCAGAACTTCAGAAAAATTAGGGCGGATTTTTGAAAAAGTTAAACTACAAAAATAATGTAGACGCAGCGTGAATATTATTGGGGCGATGATTCACCGCCTCATATAGGGCAGTTCTAATACTTCTCGTTTTCTTTAAAAAAATGTTTTTTTTCTCCAATTTTCAATGCACGTACAGTGATAAATTAAAATAGACAATTTAATTGAAATATAAGTATCCGAATTTTTGACTATCCAAATAGAGGTCCGGTCCTAATTGATTCGGCTGGTTCGAGTTCCACTTTACATATGTTTGATCATTCTAAAAATGTAATCAATTAGCAGGTCTTAATAGACATATGTAACTGAAACTGGCATTAGTTTATTTATAAAATCGTCATTCATATTCTAAGTTCATTTTTCAACTGACTTTAAGTGAACTAGTACTAGCTAATATTGAATCGTTTTTTAAGATATTAAAAAAAAAAAAAAAAACATTGATAGAAAAAAAAAAGAGCCGTTTACTTTTTTATATTTTTTTTATCAGTAGCTGACATTAATTGTCAACCTTCTGGAATTAATATTGAAATCATTTTAATTAATTTTACAGACTAAGTACGAAGGCTTAGGTTTCAAACATTAATTTGATATATGTGAAATACATTTAGAACAAACATTAATTGATAAATGAAGCGTATGACTGCAAAAGTAGCAAAAGTAGGTATCTCCAAAAAAGAAAAGATTTTTTTCGGCAAAATTTTACATATCTGTCGTTATAAAAGAGATTAGTCACATTAACTTTTCCTGTTTTGTTCAAACCCTTTAGGGGATCATTTTGGAACTTGCTGACTGTCTCAATCTGCTGGCCTACCTAAGTGTTGCAAAGAAAAAAAATGCAATTGCGAAAAAACTGAAGACATATACTTTTGCAGCTACACGCTTCATGTGCTCCTAGTTATGAATCTTTAACTAAAAATTTAACTATTTAACAAATGATTTCAATCCGCTTTGAAAAAAAGTTATTAGAAATAGTAGAAACGATACCGGTAAATGTTTATTAATTTCTAACTATGTGTTGATGCAAGTACACGACTTGATATGTTGATATGTATGAAACCCACACGAAAATATTGCACCAATGTTATTGATGGAAAAAATTGGAGGGGGGAGGAGATGCACCAAAAAAATAATAATAATAAAGGTTTGAGACTAATTTACACTACATTTGAAAATATTCTTACAATAAAAACCAAATGTTTTGGCGTACGGCGTAAGATTTATAAAAAACAATAATTAATTGATATAATTTCTATTAATACATAAAATCTGTCAGTTAAATGTTATTAATTTGTATATATATATATTGTAAATTGGCATGAAAGCTCCGTGAAACTGAAAAAAAAGAAAAGAAACAATGCCAATTCAAAAATGAGAGAGTTTGAAAATGACAATTAGTGCTCAGAAAAACAACCATATTGAAATTTTTATCGAACAGCGGAGATCAGAGTTATTGAAAGTGTTTTTTCAAGGCCTGAATGTAGACTTCGACATATTTTAGAGGAATGAAAGTCATTTTGGAGGGGTGAAATATACGAAAAATGAGAAGATCAGAATAGCAACCATTAAAGGATGACATGAATGATGGCAGGGAAAGAAAAGATTAACACTATTTTGAGATTTAATATTCAGAGCGTTAAAATGAAAGAAAATATATATTTAATTCTTAAAAAATGTATTACAGTAGTAAAACAACGTAGAAATTGCACAAATTTGCAACTGATTGCAGAGACATAGTTTTCAGATTTTCAGGTAATCCCTTTTCCAATACAAAAGAAACGTAAGGTTTTTGAAGGAAAGTCATCCACGAGAATTTTAAATGACTTCACATCCAAAAGCTTATACTTTTTGACATTGAAAGGTAAAGGGGGGGGGTGGATTGCTTGAAACAACAAAACACGTGTCTGCAATAAGCTGCCAAATCGTGCAACGCTGTGTTTTAATTCCTTCTCTTTATTGCACAGAGGTATTTATTAAGTTTATACCCTAATGTATTATTTTAAAATTCTATTGTTCCCAATTTTCGCGGTGCTAAATTTCATTTAAAACAGAAGGTACGCTTGGCTATAGCTTTGAGGCGTAATTTCGATTTTCAAGGGGGAATACGATTGCAGACGATCACAAAATAACTTTGATAGGAAAATTAAACTGATTATGGCATTTGAGCCGCAAAAGAACTTAAAACTATGCGTCAGAAAAGAAAATGGTTACGAGCAATCTGTGATTTCGATTAACAAAACACGTTTTTATTTATAAAGAAATGCATAGTAAACAGAGTAGATAGGTTACTTCAACAATGACTCTTATTTTTCTCTTCTTGGCAGTATAAACCTAGCTTAGCACCTAATCGTGAAATAAAAGAATGATAGTACGCTTAACTAAATTTTTGAGTCGTATTTCGGATTTTCACTGCGTTAAATATGGTCAAAGAAGCGTTGCAAAATCTCTAGTGGAGACTCTTAACTGGAAATGGCGTTTGAGACGCAAAAGGATCTAAAAACTGACGTCAGTAAAAAAAGAAAAAATAATAATTGTGCTGATCAATCTGTTTTATCGATTAACAAAACACCTGTCATTATAACGAAATGAATGAGTAATAGATTACCTCAATAATGACTCTTATTTTTTTCTTCATGGCAGTATAAGCTCAGCTTATGTTACAATCGTGAAATAGAAACCGTGAAAGCAGGTTTGACTAAATTTTTGTGGAGTATTTTCGAGTTTTGCTGTGTTAAATACGATTTTAGAGGCATTGAAAATCTCAACCAGATATTTTTAAATTGGTAGTAGCATTTAAGTGCAGGAGATCTAAAAGTATACACTAGTAAAAAAAAAAAAAAAAAGTAATCATAATCGGTCTGTTTTCTCGATTAACAAAACACTTTTCCTTATAACGAAATGAAGGAGAAAATAGATTATCTCAATAATGACTATTATTTTTCTCTTCTTGACAATCTAAGCCCAGCTTATGACATAATCGAGCCACTTGCACTGTTCTTTGTGGAAGATAAGCCAGGTATTTTAGCGATCGTTTACAGGGAAACAAAAAACAAATAAACCAAAAAAAAAAAAAAAAAAATCCCGCTCCCCAACTGTTGATTTACTGCTTACTCTGCATATAGAAAGGGAGTAAAAAGGTAGTATAAATCTATAGGACGTCCTTTCTTTTGTCTCGTGACTATTTTTCCATCGCTGGACACAGACTTTATTGATCTAAAAGCGAACTTTATTGCTTTAGCTCCCGTTAAGACAAGAATAACAATCAGTTGATTAAGCATTTTTCTTCGGAAATTTAATTCTTTAAGCCTTCCTTATTTTTCGAAAGCGCGAGTTTTTTCAGCTTCTAACTTTTTGCTTGTTCGGGTTTTGAAAAAGAAATACCTGTAAGGTAAATGGAGATGAATTATTTATCTCGTTCAAATGAAAAAAATTTCTTAGTTGGCTTAGTTAATTTTTTGTTGTTTTTCAGAAAATATTAAGTGCAGTTTAATATTAATTGCCATCTTATAAGGCAAATATGTTAAATAATATTACTGCGTTTCTTTAAATATGTGTTTATTTGATTGAGCAACAAAAGAAAAATCTTGAAAGATAAAAACGAAGCCGCTCTTGTCACTAGCGTAGCCAGAATCACTTTCTGAAGGGGGTTTTATCACAAAAAAAGCCTTTGCGTTTGTATAAACTACTCAGACTACACCAGAATTAATATAAAAGCTTAAAGTTTATTCAGCAAGGTTGGCTTAATATTTCCCTTCTCTTGAAAAAGAGTAATTGTTTTCCAAATTTCACTAGTTTTATTAACCGTATTTTACTTCGTTAATTGTGCGTCAACTTCAGCCAGATATCTTGACGTAGTATAAGTCTTGGGCCATAAAACTCCAGAAAAACAGTAAACTAGACAAGAGCAAGTAAAAGTTGTCTTTCGAACATAATATAAGGCATGCCAAATTTCTTCAGTTTCAATAACTTTCTTCCGGTGCCTAAAGGCAAAAATCTTTTTTATGCGAATTTCGAATTAAAAGTCATAAAAAGTAATGAGTTTAAGAATCGATGTTACAAGGGCAAACGTAGAGACTGAAAAATTAAAAAAAATATATTACAAAATGTACAGTTTTTAATATTTAGCGCTCCGTGGCATTTATCTTTCTTTTCTGTATTTGACACGATTTTACCGCACTTCAAAGACAGCGTACCATTCTCGACTTATCCTACACAAAAATACGTTCATCATCATTATCACTGGCTCGACAACCCATTGTGGGTCCTGGCCTTTTCCATAAGTGAATCGATTATCTCAGAAAGGGCATAAGCCCAATAGCTTTCCGTAGGACTTATGCCCTTTCTGAAATAATCGATTCAAGTTTCTTCCAGTTGGATGTATTTTTTGCCTGACTTCTCCAATTTGAGGATTTGATAGTTTTGAAAAACACACAAAAATACGTTGCTACTTCGAAGTTAAACAATGCTTGATTTTATTCCTTCATTTAATGAGTGAAAGAGTCAAAAAAATTTGACCCTGGAAGGGGGGGGGGGGTTGGAACATCCCTGCATCATTATCATGATACGTAAAAAAACAGGAAAAAGCATTGTTTTGTCTTTGTTTGAAGGAAAGTGAGGCTATTGGATCTTGACGACTCGTTTACTTTGCCCTTTCGCAAAAGCAGAAAAATATACATGAAATACACCGCCAGCTGAGTCATTTCCAGCCGAGGACTGCAGTTTCGTGCTTATTAGCACTCATCAGCCCGGCATAGGAAAGTGACTGAGCTGGAGATGGAAAACCTCTTAAGGAAGCCAAGAGTGCCAAACAAACTAGTAGCTAATATAGAATTAGCAGACCAGACGAGTGACCGAAGCAATGGTTCGGTTCAACTCGAAGATTGAAGGCAAGGCTGGCTAATGGGCGGTAATTTACTGAACAGAAAAATATAGTTTGCGTCACCACAACGTTTTGTCCTCACATTTTAATTATTTTAAATTCTTTTGGAACTTTTAATGTTTTTAAATGAATTATCCAAGTTTGTAGAGTGTTATTTTGCTTTGTAATGGTTTTTAACGGCTTAATTTATTCAGTTGGTAGATTATTTCATCTAATGCAACTTTCAATGCTTCTAATGGCTCGTTTCAGTTTCTTGGCGCATTATTTTACATTTTAATGATTTCAAAGAGTTATTTATTTGGCAGATTTACATATGAATGGAAATTTTAATCTTGTTTAGTAATTGTTTTTTACTTAAATGTCCAATAAAATGACAAAGTAACGTAAGGTTTCTTCAAAAAAGTAGTTTTCATGAAAAAGACCTAACATGTTGGTGAATAATACGGTTGCCATGCAGTTTCAGAATGGTGCAGAATTGAAAATCCTTCGTTTCCACTAGCAATTAATCCATTTCATCGCAAATGATTAGTTATGCTCTGATAAGTTGAGCTACGACCTTGACTATATTTACTTCTTTTTGAGGAGTTCAGTGTAAAGACAAGTGTTATTGGCATGGATTTGAGATTTAATAATTTTCCAAAACTATTACACTAATAACCAAATTCAATTCAGCTTCAATTACTCTTACCTATTACCCTAAATCAAGGTAAACATTCTCAAGGTTTTAGCTTAATTTATCAGAGCAACACTGTACCCTCGTTGTGTGTTTTATTCCAAGATTTTACTAACTTGTAAGCTCCATACAGGTTTGGATTTACCTATAAGCTAAAGAAGCTGTAGTTTAAAGCCCTCGCTTTATTGGAACTCCCCTACTCCCGAAAAATTGCATGATTCCTTCCTAAAAAATGAAAAATTCCTACTTGAAAAAGAAAATTTCATTTTCCAGTACTCGAAAACATTGAGAATTCGGAAAAATGCAGTTGTTAACCTCGATTTTTAAAATTTGTAACAAAATGCGTGGAAGGGGGGGGGGGGGGGGGGTAGGGGAGATGGAATGTCAAATGGTGCCAAATGCAAATACTTGATACATCCTACATCAAAAGTGTAAAAATTTTAGTTCTCACGTTTCTGTTTCATATGCTTGAGAAAAATATTTGTGACTCACATGCTTCATGTCTTGCTATTTATTTAATGCAGAATTCAATATTTTGGAAGTTCTTTCGTTATTGCTTGCGTTTATTCTACCTATACTGAATACTGTCAGTCTCTTTAGCAAGAAAAAATATATTAAACTGCCTCTATGCCTGATCATTTCTTGCACTACTTGTATTTGTAAAAAAAAAAAAAAAAAAAAGTGAGATATCTGTCGTTTATAAATTTGTTAACTTAAAATGGGTGTTTCATACTAAGTTCAAAAAATTATGCAAAACTATACAGCTAAGTACTAAAACATCAGAGACTGGAAAGTGAAAGTAAAGTGCTTTAAATAACTTTAATTGGCCTAGAGATCTTGAAAATTATTAAATAAATCTTTGAAACTCATTGAAATGTGCCTTAACTTTATTTCTTTTTAAATACCTAACTCTTTCTTATATATCATTAGTTGTCTAAATGGTCAGGATGCTACTTTCTTGTTACTTATTTTCTAAATCTCTACACTATTTCTTTTAAAGCATTTTATGTATTTTTTTTACTATTGATCACTTTTCATTTTATTGTATTTCTGTTTGTCGGTGAGCAGGGGATGATAAAAAGCTAACTATAATGAAAGCCAAATGCTTGTGACGACACATAATCTTTTCTCCTCCCTCGCTCTTCCTCTCTGTCGATAAATGTCAACGATTTATTGAACAAAAAGTTAGTTTTATGTTGATCGACCCCAATTTGCAAATGGCATAACAAAACTTTAAACACTTTAAAACAATAAACAAAACTTTAAAAAAGTTTTGTTTGCCTATTTTTTTCCGATACTTTTGCAGTACCAATTAACCGCTTATAAAGTCTCAAAGTGCATGATTTTATATCAATTTTATAAATTTTTCCCGGGAATTCCCGAACCGCTAAAATTGGGATATTCTATACTCCGCTTAAAAGGGGTCTTTTTCTCACTCTGCGTACTCCCCCCCTCCCTCAAAAGGTCAATCGACATTAGATTTAGTAACCAGCATTAGATTAGTGGTAATACTTATTATATTTTCATTCCCAAGGAATGCCTGAAAATATAAAAGCAAAATTAAAAATTGCAAGTAAAACGTGCGCCAAAAAGCTTCAAAAAAAGGAGGGGGGGGGGGGAGAAATGAAGAACAAGTAGCTGCCAAAAAAAGTGATTTTGACCCAAGAGCCACTAAAGACTTCTGCATAGCTCTAAGTCCATATTTGTTTTTACTTCTTCCTTCTGTTTTATTCTAAATTGCATTTTTCTACTTTAAAATAAACCGACTCCTGCAAAAAAAAAAAAAAAAAAAAAAAAAAAATCTAATTCATAAATAGTCTGCTGGCCTCCTCAAGAATCTGCGACTGGTGCTGCACCGCCTCGCTGTTTCTGCTACCGGGTAAATACGTATCCTTTCATAACGAGTTCTGCGAAATAGTAACTTTAGCTGAACACAGAGAAAATTCACAAAAAATTCGGAAAAAACCAAGTGTTGTACCATTCATTGCATAAGCTTTGATTTGACAAAAAAAAAGAAAGAAAGAAAATCACTAATCTCGTCGATAATTATTACACCTGAACGTCAAATTCTTTGCACAAAAGTATTAGAAAGTAAAATTAAACTAATGAAAATATCATTACGACGAAAGAACCATACCAAAACTCCTTTTTTTTTACGTATTCAATATTTTATTCAACTACTACAGTTTGGGGAGCAAAAGTACTTTCTCAAAAGTTTTGTACTGATTAATCCCGAGAGTCATAAAAAAACTCCAAGTGTCATAAAATGACTTATAAAAAGTGAGCTGCAGCGAAGAGTAACTCCCCCCCCCCCCTATTTGAAAAGTGATATGTCTCTGGCGATCGTGAAGAGAGTGTTATCGCAAACTAGTTCTCGTATTCAACTGCTCAGTTTCTTTCAAAATGCTCTTAAAAATCCTGATTTACTGGCTAGGCTGCAGCATTTTTAGAAATCATTTTTAAGATCTTATGCATTGCCTTTCACATGTATGTTTCAATGTTACAAATGCGTTTGTAGATGAGAAACTTGTCTAACTGCATTAGATTTGATGAGCAGTTTTAATGATTTAGTTAAAGTACTCTAAAGTTATTTTTGTATTTTCAAACCCCACACTTTCGACAGATAAGAGATTAGTTTTATATAAAAATGTCATGATTTCGATGGGCATTATATACATACAACACTTATTTTTCTTTGTACATTGCAGTGTTGTCATTTTCAACCTTTGGTATCATTGTATTACTTTAACTACACAGCCAGACATAAAAATAAAAATGCACACAATTCAAAACATTGAGAAAATAAAATTTCAAAAACAAATAAATAAATAAATAAATAATTAAATAAATAAATAAATAAATAAAAATAATAATGATAAATTAATTAATTAATAAATAAATAAAACCATCCAGCATCCAGTCTTTGGCATTCATTTGAGTTTTGTCGTTTTTAATTTAAATTATGTTTTCTGCCATTGGGATAGGACTCTACTCGCTGGGCATCGTCTGTGAACCAGAGGACATGGACACCACCGCCCAAGAGAAGGGGCATGATCTGGGAGGCATGTGGAGCAGAAGAGTTTGCATCATATGCATAGAACAATAAAGTCAAAGGAACATCAACAACGGTCAAGTGAAAACAATGAGCAATCACGATTGCTCAAAAAAAAAAAAAAAAAAAAAGAATTTTCTACTTTGCTAATCAAATTACAAATCAATACTCTTTTGAAAATTACAAATCGGTTTGAAGATAAGAAACTTGTTAAATTACTTTAGCCTTGATGATTAGTTCAAATGATTCAATAACAATACTTTATTGATTATAACTTAGAAAAGTTAAAACTCAATATCAAAATAATGAAATCATACCAACATAGGGTCATTCCATGTCAACTCACACACCTAAAAAGTGAGTGCTTACAGATTATAACAGTATTTTGCAGGTTCATACCCATTTACTAAGTGGTATAAAAAAACAAAACAAATTTCGACCTTCTAGCTGTTGTACAGTATTGTGGCAATTAATTGGAAAACTTTATTTTTTTTTCACTTTATTACACGTAAGCGAATGAATAAGCGCTCAGAGTTCAAATTGCAATTATTTTCAAACTAGTGGTTGTTTGTACGCATCAGGTAAGTTTCAGGCAGATAAATTCTTCCGCCTAGTGGCTAGAAGTTGGCAGTGTTAGTTGCTCGCTTGCTGTGGGAGTAATTAGAGTCGTGGATATCAGCCCTGAAACACGTACTAAAGTGATTACGCTTAGAGAACACACTTCTAAAACGTTAGAAGAGATAGGCAAAATATATTGAGTGAGTAAATCAATTGTCAGGAGGATATGGCAGCGGTTTAAGACAACAGGAAATGCTGGAACCATCCGTATTGAAAAATAAGCCGAAAAAGATTAACTTAGGCTCGTGACGACAAAAGTTTATATCGAATGAGTGTTATGAGTCCTCGATTAACTAGTTTTGATCTGTCCAAATCCATGGTGACAGCTGGTGTTGACATTGCACCTTTAACAGTGAGATACAAGCTTTCAGAACGTGGGCGGAGAGCACGTCGATCGAACAAGAAGCAGCTTCTCACGCCCCGTATGAAGATAAAAAGGTTAGAATGGGCACGGAAATATAAAACATGGACTGAGGAGGACTGGGAAAAGGTTTTATTTTCTGTGATTCAGGGAATTAGATCCAGGTTCGTGAGAAGGAGCAAAGGAGAACCTTTTCGTCCGCACCATATTAATCAAGCACCCAAGTATCCACCCAAAAATATATTTTGTATTTGTTTCTCCTTTTTAGGGACATAATCCCTTGTTCCCGTAGAAGGAATGAAAAACAGTGACAGCTAAGAATCGATATGGACCCAAAATGTGCTTCCAACCATGTCTAAACTTTGGCCGAACGGAGATTACATTTTTCAATAAGACGGCGCGATGTCACACAGTGAAACAAATTTTTAATTTCTGTTCTAAATACAAACTTACTGTACTGGGTTAGCCTGGAAACTCCCCGGACTTAAATTCGATTGAAAATTTGTGGGCTATCGTTAAAAAACGTCTTCATAAGTTTGACAGTACTAAGACGGAAAAGCTAATTTCGTCTGTTTTCGACATATGCTATAATGACGTTGAAATTAAAACTATATGTGCCTGTCTAGTACATTCTATGCAAAACCTGTCTGATCTTATTAAGTCTCGAGGAGGTCATATTAATTATTAGTTTCAAATGTATTCATGAAAAACTTGAATAAAACTGATTTTTTGAAAAAAAAATACATTTCCCAATTAATTACCACAGTACTGTAGTTTCTTAGATATAAGGGGTCGAAATTTTAAGGTTTTGTTCCACCGGCTCATACTTGCCTGACCATACCTCTGGAACAAATAAAGTTAGAAACTTGAACTTTATACATTTTGAAAGTTTACGTTCAGAGCTTTAAAATGATACATTACTTGATACAAAAATACAATTTTTCATTTTAAAGGTCATTTGAATTGACCTTTGACCATGAGTATTTCCAAAAGTTATAATTTTAAAAATCTGAAAAAAACATATTTTGTATACACAATTGTTTTCTTTATTTGTGCCAAGTTTCATGTTTGGACAACACTGGGATCATGCATAATTTAACAATTTTTCATTTTGAAGGTCATTTGAAATTGACCTTTGACCTTGAGTATTTCCAAAAGTTATAATTTTAGAAATCTGAACAAAATATATTTTGTATACACTATTATTTTCTTTATTTGTGCCAAGTTTCAAGTTGGGACAACACTGGGATCATGCATAATTTAACAATTTTTCATTTTGCACGTCATTTGAAATTGACCTTTGACCTTGAGCATTTCCAAAAATTGTAATTTTAAAAATTTGTAAAAAATATATTTTGTATAAACTGTTACTTTTTCTTTATTTGAGCCAAGTTTCATGTTGGGACAACACTTGGATCATGCATAATTAAAAACTAATGTTACTCCGAACGGCCAAAAATCAATTGCGATCAATTGAAAGTCAAATATGTGTGCCCAAATGTGTCATAATCATGCTGATAATACAACATTAGAAAAATGAAAAATTCATTCAATGTGATGTACAATGAGTAAATTACATAAAATATTTATACAAGTTATCCATGCAGTCAAACTTGACTTAACAGTTATATACTTCTTAAAAATGCTTTGCTATGTTACTTTCTGCTTCTACAATTTTACATCTCCTTTCAGTTTCTGACTTGAGTAAAAACTGGTCTCAAGTGCACACAATGTTATGGCAGATGAAAAGGATTACAACCAGGTGCGCCCAGATGGAAAGTCACTGGAGGCCAATATGAGCTTCCAAAAATGTCCTTATTCAACAAATTTTGTCAGATGATTCAGCAAAATTATCATTTACTTGTAGCAATCTATTAAGACTTTACAAACAAGAGGCGTTTAGTTAAATCAACTTTTCAAAACAGTTGCTTGTTAACCTGTTGACTGGAGTATTCCATTGTCTTCACATGAGGCAACTTCGTAGATTCAATTTTTCTTCTAAAAATACCCCACAACGCTGTTAAAACTGAACCGAGTTGACTCAACAAATTTACTCGTGTATGGAGCGAACGCTTGTCAATGTCTCTAAGAGTTGAATTAACTAAAATGGCCATTTGGGGTGCGCTGCTTCACTTTTCCAACTGTACCGTAATTTGGTGTGAAGTCCGACTTCCACAATACACACATGCCATAGGGACGCGGTTATGGGGTAGGCAACCATTCACAGCATAACAACACATTTACACAAAGGGAGGACAAGGACAGCAAAGAGAAAGTACATCCATGCCCGAGTTAGGATTTGAACCCGGGACTACCCCATCGCAGGCAGGGAAAATAGCATCTGTAAGTCAATCTGCAGACGATATTTAAAAAAGGGCAAATATAATTTTAAAATTGTTTTACATTTCTAGTTTATCGTCTGCCAAACGTTGCTATATCATTATTTTTCAATTTATCGTCAAACATCCCTTGCACGAAACATAAAATTGTAGCCAATTCCCTAATTGTCCCAAAGAACACAAAGGTGTGCATAATATATATTCTTTTCAGATTTTTAAAATGATAACTTTTGAAAATATTCAAGGTCAAAAATAATTTTGAATGACCTTCAAAATTTAAGATTGCATTTTTGTATTATGTAATACATCATCTTAAAGCGCGTTTTAAGAGCTTTAAAATGGTATCAAGTTTTTGCATGTAGTGCAATTAGAACAAAAGTTATATGTGCTCAAAATCTACTCCGTCTACCAAAATTCGATTTTTTGTAATGACCCCAATCAAAGAATATTTGTATTAAAAATATAAAAATTTGGGTTTTTACTTTTATTACCAAACACTATCTCTGTACAAAATTTTAGAAAAATCCGAAGGGGTCAGCTCGAAAATCTTACTTTTTTGATCGATTTGATATGGAATGACCCCAATACCGATGCAGGGTAAAGTCACCCAATATGACGGTACACAGGGTTTAGCACAAAAGAATATCCCGGTTTTAAAACTTTTTATTTCATAAACTATTACACTTAGCACTGTAAATTATACATAAAAATAAAGATAAACTGTGAAAGTTTTTTTTTACTCACAAATGTTCGATGTGTGCGCCTTTCGTAATGCATCACCATTGATGTTCCTATACATTTTTCTGAGGGTATACTCCCAATAATCCATTACGCACAGAATGTGTATGCGATCATGTACTTAATATGTCATCATACGAAATTTTTTGAAGCTTGAGGTCTAAAAAATGTTTGAGAGTATATGGCGCATATGGAGTATACCCTACGGGTACACCACTGCGCGTCACACATCTATAACATATATTTTACAGTGTTTGACTGTCAATTTTTCGTAATGCTACACATATGCGATCTTTCATATCTTGCAATGTTGCAGGCAATGGCGGTGTATAAACACTGTCTTTGACGAAACCTCATTTAAAAAAAATCACATGGGGTTAGGCTTGGGGATCTGGCTGGCTAACGCATAAAGGGTAAATCATCATCACCTGCACGGTAAATCCAGCGTTGCGCAATGTGAGTGACGCAGCGAAATGGGGAGGGAGGTAAACCCTCCCCCTCCAGAGTTCTTGGTTTTAGCATTGTTGCCAATCCTAATATAGTAGTTAATATACTTGTAAGGGCTGTTGTGACCAAAAAACCCCTTCCAGAAGGAATTTCTAGCAGCGCTAGCAAGAAACGTGCACGTTTAAGAAGTGTTATTTATAGTTGTAAGTGTAATAGTTTATGAAATATAAATGATTAAAACCGGGATATTCTTTTATACTAATCCTGTACTTCCTAGTATGGTGTACCTATGTATTTTATATATATGCATCCGACATCTACGGAGAATCTCGGAGTTTGTTGACTAAAAGTTGATGCTTTGTGTTTTGACTAGTTATTGTAATACCGGACCAAAAATTAAATACCGGTATTCGGTATTCTTAAAATATGATACCGGAACACCAGTATCAATACCGGTATTTGAAATTTCTCTAAAAATGTTTGAAAACGTATTGTGTCCTTACCACATTTCATAATTTTGGACCAAAATTGCATTATTCATAAAAACGTATTGTCAACAAATATAACAATGAAGGAATAAATATCAGAAGAAAAAAATCAATAATAGTAAAACACATAATGCATTTACTGAATTGTCTCTAAGGCTGCAACTCAATATAGTGCTCAATTTTCTTACAGTGGAAATACTCCTTCTGAATTCATGCAAATCGGTAGACCAGTTAACAATGAGCGAGACACCTAATCTGTTTAGAAGTCTTCATCTTCAAATAATTCAGTCTCTTGCGTGTTATTTTTGGATAAATCCTTTTGTATGTCTGTGTGTTTATTTTGTACTGAGTTTATTATTATTATTTAAATTTATAGCCAGTTGTAATTTCTTTCCGAAAGACGACACTTTTCCAATATTAATATCATTTTCTCTTGAACAAGAGAGGTTTGTGTTTGCTTTTTATTAGCCCTTTGATTCAAAATTTACGATAAACTTAACTAAATTCAATCATGTTATTTTCTTTAATTCATTTTCGCTTTCTTTTCAAAACTCTTAACAATTATAACTATGCAAATATCTGAAAATATCTTTTAATTTATAATGCTTTACATTTATGCAAAGGCACTATATAATATTTAAATATTATCTTGCCTGGTATAAAGCCAGATAGCGAGACAGGACAACAAACCAATACTGGTGACAACAAATTACCATTTGTTAGGCTAACAAGATTTTTTTTCTTCAAAATTTAGTACAGTGGAGACAAATAACTAAGAAAGAAATCATAAAGTATTACTGCAACTGAGGCAGTGAGAAGTAAAGGGATGTAAGCAAACATTTTCAAGTTATGAGTTAATCGCCTTTAAAAATGCGATCCTAGGTAAACTTTCATTGAAAAGTTTTTCTAAATCATGATGTGTAACAGCCGGGGTACTAGTACTATCGCTTGACCCAAGACAAAGAAGAGGTTCACCAAGGGGGGGGGGGGAGGCGGAGCAATCGCCCCGTGCGCCATGAAATGAGATTTTCGATGCTGTTGAGTATTTGGGTAGCTTCCCTCTGAAACTAAGTTTTGATGCAGAAAAAAAAAAATCTTTATTTTTAACATATGAAAGCTGGTTAAATTGGTACAAGTAAAATAAAAAAAATCTTGAAAGTAATCAGTGGATTCGAGTCCAAATCGAAATTTAATTGTGATGTAATTTACTTCGATAAATACATTTTCTGTTTATAATCAACATATTATTTATTCGCGTTCTTAGTTCATCAATATGAGAAACTAATTCAGTTTTAATTATTTGTTTTTTATCTTGTGGGATAACATATTACAAGATAAATATTTAGATTTCTAACATTTCCATTTTCGAAAAGATTTTGGGGCATTAATGTAGAATAAATATTAGAAACAGATTCATTGGTTGAGCTTTAATTTGTATTATCTATAGCCCTCTGATTGTTTTGATTGTTTTGTTCATTAATATTTTAGAAATGCAAGTATGACGCGTTCACGCGTATGATGCACTAATGTTATAACTAACTTGATTTTTCTGTGTGTATCGGGGGGGGGGGGGGGGGTGAGGCACCAGGAAACTTTCGTCCCGGGCGCCGTGAGCTCTTCGGACGGCACTGAGGTTTATCTACCATTTGTACTGGTTATCTCCGAATTTTTAATTTTGGCACTTACATCCATTTGCCTCAATTGATGGTTGGAATAAAATGTTCAAGGGACAAGTGCATTCAAAATTATACTCGAAATTAACTTTTACAAAAGGGAAAGTGAGTGATGAGTGAAATGAAAAAAATAAAAACATGGTGCAACAAACTCGCACGGAAATGCGATTCATCTCTCCATCTAGTAATGACAATATCATTTTGCAATCTTTCCGCTACTTTTGTTCAATGATATTCTATTATTTCATGCTTTTTAAGCCAAATTCTAACATCAATTGATTAATTTTGGTTCTGTATTAAGGAAAAATAAATGTAGATTTAAAATATAAGTAGATATTTAATAAGTTAAATTGAAAATTCTTTTATTAAATTTATTTGTTGTTTTCAGCTAATACCGAAAATACCGGTATTACGAAATTGCAAAATTGCTCGAAATACCGGTATCGGTATACCGGCATTGCAATCACTAGTTGTGACTAAAAACAGTGGTCTGAGCTGCAGCTGTTGAGATTATATGTTTTTTTTTGTTTGATTCTTACTTCCGAGAGTCTTTTACAGTGCTTTACAGTGCTGCAGTAATCATATTTTGCTGTTTTAATCCGTTGAAAATTAAATTTTCATACGTTATTATTTCTTATGTATTAATGTTAAGTAAGTGCACTTTCAGCATTTGCTCAATTTCCTGCATAATTGATGCATGTGATTAAGAATGAAATCAAGTTAAAGAAGCAAGTAATATGTGGTAGGAAGCAATATCGTGCAAAACATGGGATATGGGGTGCAACTCTTTCTTCAGAAAATTAAGAATGAAGAAGTAAAAGTGAAGATGAAAATGGTGTTGTGTATTAAATGTAGTCCTTTTCAAGGATCAGAAGGTGAACAGTGGGTTCAGGGTAAAAAATTTCTCCAATCAGCAGAGCTGGTAACCAAAAAAAAAAAAAAAGGTTTGTCATTTGAAGTGCAAATAAATGATTTATGAAATACAATTGGTTGTTTTCTTATGTCATTTTTGTCATACTCCATTATCGAAAGCTAGCTGTTTGAACAAAACTTTTCCGGATTTTTCAGAAAATTACGATAAAAAATCATGATTTTCTTATCATGCTCACTACTGTCATCAAAGGTACCCCTTACTTGGTGCTTTGCCCATACGTTTGAGCTAACTATTGCTGCTAATTAGAACGTAAATCGTTTCCTGGCGCAGAATCAGAATTAAACATCAACTGAACAACGTATCCAACTATTCCATAAAATTACTTCGTACTATTCTCATAACGATCCAAAATTATCATGGACTATATTTTAAAAGAATAATTATGCTCTAGCTAACGTTTTTGCTTGAGGTCAGAGGATTGCGCCTTGGTAGCTTAGAAGTCCACAAATAGAACGAATTAATGAACTATTGCCGCTAATTATAATTTTTAATTATTTATTCTGTAAACTTACTGTAGTTGTTAAAAGACAATCAATACTAATTTTATGCTGACCTAAATATTGGTTTGTGTTATCTGAAAGCAATAGTTATTGATTTAAATAGCTTCTCCTAAAGTGGACAATTATATCTTGGCAGGTTAGAACGCATTAAGTCCACCAATAAAATTGTGAATGAATTATTGCCGCTAATAAAAACTTCTAATTAGTTATTTCGTGTCATACAATTATCTGCAAACCTTCTGTGTCAGTTAAGATTCGAATGCTATTTTTATCATTCTTATACCATAATAAATACTGTGCTTTGCTACCTCAAAATAAGTGACTTAGGCTGAACGCCGAAGGTAGATTCTGAGCGAATTAAGGAAAACATATATATTTTAAAAATCAATTTCCTTACGCAATACTTTTGACTTCTGTTCCAACATATCAGCAATTACTAAAGTATTTGCTTTGCATTTTAATTTTTAGAACGCTGTTAACGATTAATCTCTACAGTTCCAAAAAAAAAAAACTAACATTTTTAGCTTGTTAGAACAATTTAATTGGGGAATAAGTTTTAGTCCATTGCTTAAGAAAACATTCTTTTTTCGATAAATAAGGGTTTTCAAAGAGCTTAAGTATCCCGTAGTAATTCAAACGGATAAAAGTACTTTTATAGATGCAAATTCTTCTATTAATGTTAATTATCTAACGTTTTACTTTATTCAGCAACACATGGTTGTCGAACTACAAAATCAAAAATAAAATCTGCTTCATTTGAGATTTATAAATCGACTTTTTGAGCATATTATATTGCCTTTAATATAATAGTCGTTCTCTCAAACGTTCTTCATATAAGCGATTATTCGCAACGAGTAGAGTGACAGTAGCGCTTGTCAAAAATTTTGCGAATTGAGTGAGACATGCGATGGACTTGCGTTTATCTTTGTTTCTTTACTAGCTGCATTGCCAAGGTTGAACGTTCTGCCTCGAAAATAAAAGTTGTCTCAAGAGATGTATGTTCAACAATTAGACTTAAATAAAAGGAAAAAAATAGTATAACATTTCCGTCAACGTGTAGAAAAGTGCAGTTGCATGACTCAAAATTTAAATTTAAACTCCTTTGGATTTTTTTTAAAATTCCAAAAAATTCAACCATTGTTACTAATAACTGTAAACATTCCGTTTCATGGATTTTCTGTTGAAAACCCTTCTACGTGAATTCCTGAGCATCAAAGGACCTATGTGCCAAATTTGGCAAAGATCTGACGTAAGCTGTTTATTTGTGTGAGGCACACATAGTAACAAGCCATTTTTATATGCAGTAGAACGTCAAAAAGCGTAAAAACGAAAATCCGTAGCGTCAAAAAACTGAACGAAAATTCAAAACTCTCTCAGCAGAAATTCAGTAATTTTCTAATAATGAGTGTAAGTCGAATCTTCATTACAGAAACCAATTCAACTTTCTTTGTGCGAAGTCAATGCTTGCCACAAGTTCATTTAATTTTATTTGTTAAATTACTGTACAACAGTTCTTCACACTGTAAATATTTATAATTTTCCCTTCAGATTTAGTAAGTAATGAGATTTAGTTATTGCCAAAAAATACAATAATTACATATTGTAGTGTTAAGTTCTGTATTGCAGGTTTTGTACTTTTATATTGTTAAACCACACGTTCTCTTGCGTGAAGGTTAATTGTACCGATTACACAAAAAATAGTAAAATAATTTGCCTTAATTAAATAATTTTTGTCTTTTGCTCATAACATTAAACAGGACAATATGTACCGTGATGTATCGAAACCGTCCGTGTTATACGAGCCTTAAGGTGGAAAAAATTTATGAAAGCTGAAACTTCGTTTCAGTACAACCGCTTTTTAAAATCATGAAAAAAAAGTTAAAAAAAAAAACTTTTTCAACTTTATTTACAAAGAACAAAACGCACACTGTCAAAAAGAAAAATCAGACATTTTCTGCATTAGTAAAGTTCATCTGAGCAACAATAACGAATGTGTATATATATATATATATATATATATATATATATATATATATATATATATATATATATATATATATATATATATATATATATATATATATATATATATATATATATACATTCGTGTGTATTTATATATTATTCGTGTGTATACATATATATACATACAGGGGAAGGTTGTCGTCAATGAACCGGTTCCATCATCGTATATCACGGTGAGCAAGACCCACTCATTAAGGGGTAAACACCCAGCTGAGCGGAAGCTCAGTATGGTGACCTTCCCCGGCGCAATAAGCACCAAGCGCGTCCGTAGCACAGACGACTATCGACCGCCGCACTCAGTCCCGCGGGGGGGCCCGCTACGCGGACCCCCCGTGAGATGGAACCTAAGGCCCACGGCTAAGAGGTGGGGTGTGTGCGGAGAAAAGTACCTTCCTTTGTCTGAAAGCAGTCTACCGCAGAGTCGTCAAGTAGCTAAAAATATTTCCTCATATTGTTAATCTGTCATAAAATATTTCCACCATTCTCTTACTAATTAATGAGATTTTCATTTAGTTACAACATGCTTTGAATATCACTGATCAATTAAACGTGAACATTGGCTTAAAAGAATGCCTTTTCAAGTACAATTCCCCATACTTCAAGTTTCACCATGATTCGTAACAACAGTAACACCTCTAAGAATATTCAAAATGATGCAGTTGCTATCATTGGACCATTAAGTGTTTTCACGAATGGACCACTTGACAAAGTGGTTCATTTATGGAAAATCTCGAATATTGTTTTAATTAATTGGTAATTGCTCAAAACAATTGAGCAATTACCTTTGAAAATTGCTCAATTGTTTTAAAATAAATACGATAATGAAAAAAATAATCTTAGTAATTCATGAAAACTCTTATACTTTATTATAATTTCAAGGCAAAATTTTTTATAAAATTTATTAAAAATTTAAAACATAATAAAACAATTTCAAATACTTTTGCTGTTCCAGAAAAATGCAAAAATTAGTAAAATATGGCCAGTGGACAAGTGAGAGCATGTAACGTGCTACAGTAGCTTACAGAAATTGGGGCATAATGAACCGTAACGAAGTCTGCCCACAATATAGAGTCCTGAAAGCAACTTTAAACAGTCGAATGGAAGATAAAAACTAGTTTGTTGTTGCCTTAATCACTTATAAGAAATTTAGGAGGTAAGCCCTCCGAAATAGGAATATGATTAGTGAATCATATTTTAAAACTAGAGAAGACGATTTCGGAATTACTTCCGAAAAATTGGGGGAATTAGCCTTTCAAGAGGCTGAGAAAAACAACATGTCCCACAGCTTTAATTAAGACAAAAAGTCTCTTAATACTATATTCTACTTAAGCTTCTGGTTTCAGTAATAAAGTGGTCAATAAGTTCTCTAACAGTTTAGAGAGAAAGTACAATCTCGCGTCGAACGATAATTTTCAAAATCAATTTACCAAACTTCTCAACAGTTCAAAAAAGGTTGAAAAGATATTAGCTAAGAAATGTATTGCAAAGGGTGGGAAAATATCAAGTGGTGAACGAGATGTGATGACAAGAACTATGTGAGTGCTGTTTTATATATATATATATATATATATATATATATATATATATATATATATATATATATATATATATATACATATATTATATATATATATATATATATATATTTCTCTTATCCGAAAATAAAAAAAATAGAAAATAAATCTATTTTTCTTTATTTTATTGTTATTTTTAGTGTTTATTGATCACCTGTTATAAATACTTGTAAGTTACGCATTGATTTTTTAATTTATGAATGTGGTCCATCGATGGAAACTCGATATCCATAGCAACCGGTAGTTATGAATGGTCCCAATGCTAACATATTTATTCTTTATTTTCATTCTTTATTGTGTATATTTTTCATGAAAGTGAATATTATTATTAAAAGAGAAATATATTGAGAAATTGTTGCTATAACTAACGTAAAATTTGAGCAGGATTTCCTTTCTAAAAAAATCGAAAACTGTTTTGTGGTTCATCGTATATATATATATATATATATATTATATATATATATATATATATATATATATATATATATATATATATATATATATATATATATATATATATATATATATATATATATATATATATATATATATATATATATATATATATATATATATATATATATATATATATATATATATATATATATATATATATATATATATATATATATATATATATATATATATATATATATATATATATATATATATATATATATATATATATATATATATATATATATATATATATATATATATATATAGAAGGTTGCTGTCAATGGACCGCTTCCATGACTAAACCGCGAGGATATTTCCCGTACCAGAGATTGTGCAGACGCGTAATCAGTAATATTTCTACCAGTATCTTACTAATTATTGAGATTTTTGAGATTTTCATTTAGTAATAACATGCTTTGAGTACCACTGATCAATTAAACGTGAATATTGAATTAAAAGAGTTCCTTTTCAAATACAATTTCCCATACTGCACGTTTCATCTTGATTCGTCATAGCAGTAACACCTATAAGAATATTCAAAATGACGCAGTTGCTATCATTGGACGGTTAGGTGTTTTCAGGAATGTACCACCTGACAAAGTGGTTCATTCACGGAAAGTCGAAAATATTGATGTAATATCAGCGCCATTACCTATGAAAATTGCTCAATCGTTTTAAAATAAATATGATAATAATAATGAAGAAAAGTTTCTAAGTAATTCATAAAAACTACTTTATTCAGATTTCAACTCAAATTTTTTTAATGAAATTTAGTAAAAATTTAAAACATAATAATACTGTTTCAAATATTTTTGCTATTCCAGAAAAATGCAAAAATTAGTAAAATATAGTCAGCGGAAAAGTGAGAGCATGTAATGTTCTACATTAGCTTACAGAAATAGTGGCATGGACCTTAACGAAGTCTGCCGACAATATAAAGTCCTTAAAGCAACTTTAAACAGTGGCATCGAAGATAAAAACCAATTTGTTGTAACCTTAGTCACTTATTAGAAATTTAGGAGATAAGTCCTCTGAAATAGGAATATAAATAGTGAATCATACTTTGGAACTAAAGAAGACGTTTTTGGCGTTACCTTCGAAAAATTGGGCGAATCGACCTTTCAAGAGGTTGAGAAAAATAACATGTCCCACAGATTTAATTAAGGCTAAAATTCTAAAAGTTCTATATTCACTGGCAAGTTGAGACTTAAGCCTTGTGGTCTCAAAAATGGTTAATTAGTTCCTTCACATTTTAGAGAGTAAGTACAATCTTGCGTCGAACGAAAATTTTTCAAATGGATTTTACAAAATTCCTAACCGTTCAAAAGAGGTTGAAAAGATATTAGCTAAGAACAGTGTTGCTCAGGTTAGGAAAATACCAAGTGGTGAACGAGGTGTGATGACAACAGCTGTGTGTTGTGTAAGTGTTGGGGTTTTTATCTTCCTCTTATCCTAAAATACAATATTTTCGAAAATAAGTCTCTTTTTTAATTTTTTATTGCTATTTGTAGTGTTTATTGATCGCATGTTATAAATATTTTTAAGTTACGCATTGATTTTTTTTATTTTGAGAACGTGGTCCATCGATGGAAACTCGATGGTCCATCCATAGCAACCGGTTGCCATGAATGAACCACATAGTAAAATATTTGCTTTTAATTTTCATTCTTTATTGTGTATATTTGTCATGAAAGTGCATATTATTTTCTAAAGAGAAATATACTGAGAAATTGTATCTATAACTAACGTGAAATTTGGATTGGATTTCCTTTATAAAAAATCGAATATATATATATATATATATATATATATATATATATATATATATATATATATATATATATATATATATATATATATATATATATATATATATATATATATATATATATACATATATATATATACACACAACATGAGATACATTTTAAGAACAAATTTAAATATAAATTCAAAGACATTGAAAGAAAAATGTAAGAAAAATTATTAAAGTGTGCTGTAATAACGGTAGCAGAGGCGTTAAAAATCTCTAGTGGGGACATCTAATTGGAAATGGAGTTTGAGTCGCAAAAGGATCTAAAAATTTAAACCAATGAAAAATATATAAATATATAAATAAATAATAATAGTGCTGATAAATCTGTGTTATCGATTTACAAAACACTTGTCATTATAACGAAATGAAAAAGCAAATAGATTATCTCAATAATAACTCTTATTTTACTCTTCTTGTCAATCTAAACCCAGCTTATGATATAATCGAGCCACTTGCACCGATCTTAGTGGACAATAAGCCAAGTATTTTGACGATCGTTCACAGGGAAACAAAAAAAAAAAAAAAAAAACAAAAAACAAAACAAAAAAAAAAAACGCTCCCCAGCTGTTGATTTTACTACCTACTCTGCATATAGAAATGGAGTAAGGTAGCATAAATCTATAGGACGGCCTTTTTTGTCTCGTGACTAGTTTTCTATTGCTGGATACATACTCTATTGATCTAAAAGCGAACTTGATTTCTTTAGCTCCCGTTACGACAGGAATATTTGTCAGTTGATTAAGCATTTTTCTTCGGAAATTTCCTTTTGTAAGCTTTTCTTATTTTTTTGAAAGTGCTAGTTTTTTTAGCTTCTAACTTTTGCTTGTATGGCTTTGAAGTTAAAAAAGAACTATCAGTTGGGTAAATGGGGATGATTTGAATTACTTACCTCGTTCAAATGAAAAAAAATGTTCTTAATTGCGCTAGTAAGTTTTTATTGGTTTTGAGAAAATAATTAAGTGCAGTTTACAATTAATTGCCATCTTATAAGTCAAATACGTTAAATAAAATTATTTTGTATCTTTAAATGTGTCTTTAATATGATTGAGCAGAAAACAAGCGAAAAAAAATTAAAATCCAGCGGTTTCAAAAAAAACTTCTTATCACTTGAAACCATTTTAGGTAGACTTACGCCTCTCTCAGTCTAACCACAATATTTTTTTTTCTATTTATTTTATTGTTAACCATTAGTATTGATTTAGAATAAATGATTAACCTTTAAATGTAGGAGCAAAACAATGTAATTAATTCAAATTCTAAAAATGTCCGTTCAACTTCATGACAATTATCTATAGTTATGGTTTCTCGTTCATAAAACTAATGTTTTACATTTTCATCTTGCCATTTTTCCCCTGTGAAGAATAGTTTTTAAATCATAAAAATTCCATTACAGTTTGTGAAAGGATTTTAAAAATTTGAAGTCCTTTATAAATTAAAATTCTATAAACATTCATCAATCTCGTTTTTATCCTTGATAAAGCAATGAAAAGAAAATGTTTGTTTATCCAAGCACTATCAGGACAATCAACACTTTAATTCAAAAGCTTGGATCAATTTCATTGCAATCATCAAAACTAGTCGCTTTAGTTCGTTAAAGATATATCATTTCCAATCATTTTCCCATTGTTATGTAAAACATAACGGTAAGATTGTATTTTTAAAAAGAAATGAAATTTACTTTGAAATTGACTGAATGTCAGGCCACGTAATGTGATTTGAAAATACAAAAGAAGCTAATAAGTGCAGAATATCACGTTCAACTTGCACCTCAATGTAGAATTTGCGAAGGTGTTATTATCTCCTACGCTTTTCATAAGGTAAATGCAGCGCAAAGGAGCAAATGGGTGTAAGTGCCAAATTACAAATTTGGAGATAACTGGTACAAAATGCGAGAAGAAAGCTCATTTGTTTTGGATCAAAAGATGAGAATAGTAGTCCTGGTCAGGGGTGTTTCCCCCGAGATCAAGTTTTCAGGAGACTACGGGTTCTTTTTATTTAGTTCAAAAATCTTGGGTTTTGAGTTTATTCATGAAAAAGATACACTTATTAAATGTTTTACAGATAAAACATAATATTTTTCGTAAAACATAGTCTTGACTAAGCAATTTAGAAGCTTAAATGTAAAAAACAATTGTGTGGATCAGTGATTCTCAACCTGTGGGGCACGCCCCCTAGCGAGCACACTCAAGGGGGGGGGGGGCGAAAGTATCCAAGAGAAAATATTATTTAAAAAAATTGATTAACTGACTTAAAGGAAAAGCAGACATAAAATAGAAAAGAAAATGCATTTCAACATATTTAATAATTATCTTATTAACGTAAATAACTTCTGAATTATAACTTACTTAATAATAACATACCATATTACAAAGAAATTTCTAAATAATTAGTGACTTCCCAGGACCTGTATTGAAGAACAAAGTATTTTGAAGGAAGGCTTAATAAGAGAGTGGCTGAGAGTGGCTTGAAATAGCCACTCTCAGTTATGTTTCTATATTTGGCCGAGATCTATATTTTGTCTTCAAAGAAGTCACAGCAAAAATACCGGTTTACAAAGGTAGAATATTGGAAATGGTAATATAATGCAAAATGCTCTTGTTTTTAGTGCGGAAAAAGAATTCTGTACTCCTGACCGAAATTCAAATAGTTATTTATTGTTTGTATTTTGGTTTCGATACTTATCGTAAAGTCTATGAATTTTTCTTCCTCATCAGTGGAGAGTCTTACGGAAACCTTATGAAATGGATCTCTAACCCACTCGTAATATCGTTGCTATCGGTATGTAACTTGCTATCTGCAAGAAAATATATATTTTTTTAAATTCTTTGCCAGCACGGCTAAATGATTTTCAATGGTTACAAAAAACAACTTTTACATGTTCTTCTTCAGCTTTATAAATTTTAGTACCGTTATAGAGGTTGATAATCAACCTCATCTAGGTCTTAAATAGCTTCCATTTATTTACATGCAGTTCTTTAATTTCCTATGTTCTAATAAGACTATGCTCAAAACAAAGTTATGCGTAGTAATATTGAATTTGTTTAAGAAATTATCAATATTTTTATTTAATAATCTGCTTCTGCTATCTCAACTAGCTTCAGTTTCAAAGGAAGTGGGGGCGCAGAGCCTAAAAATTTGGGAAGCCCTGGTATAGATATCAAAAAAATAAAAAATAACTCTCCGCTCTAGCCCTGTGGATGTTATTTCTCTCTTTATGTTGTAGAAAATTATTTTATTTAGAATGGCAACAGCCCTTCAGCGCTACCTAGTATGAACTCGAATCAAGCGTTCAGCCGCCACTGAATTACCGTTGATGAATGTAGGACTTCGATGCTTTGATGTGACGAAAGTCACCCCTTTTGATGGGACGTATGTTCCCAAAATTCTAAATAAGTTACTTATGTGCACTGTATATAAGTTTCAACTAACAGTTCTTAATTAAAATGTTTTTCTAACCTTCAATAAGCTTTTGTTGATTTTTGAATTTGATGTGGCAAGGTTTAATCACTGAGTCATGTTTGGCATGGTGTATGCGGCCGGGAAGTAACGCTTATATTCAACTAAATTCGTTGAGTGTGACATTTGTTGATTTAGAACAGTTTTGTATAGATTAGTATCTAGTGCGAAGACTTCAAAAGGTAAGGGAGACATTTTTGTTTACTAATATAGATTTCGATAAGCTAAAAAAACGAAAAAAAAAACCGAACTGTTATTAGAACAGCAGTCACGAAAATAACAAATACTATTGAAGGTTTGATTAGAGTAGATCAAATAGATTCAGAGCCCTTAGAAGAGCAATTAAATCAATTACATATAAAAGCAGAACTTTTAAAGAAAATTGATGAAGATATCGAACCGTTGTTAGAATTAAAAGAATACGAAAAATAACTGAGAGATATCAGGATATGAATACGCTGAAAAGGTTTCAAACACAATATTTCGCGCTCAAAGAAAATTAAAGGAAAATAATTCCTCTAATAATGGCCAAGTGAACATAAGTTCGAACAAGAGCGAGAAATTAGTATACGAAACAAAACATGTGAAGCTTCCGAAGTTGAACATTCAAAAGTCTAACGGTGATTACACCCAATTTTATTCCTTTTACAACAGTTTCAAAGTCTCGATTCAGGAAAATAAAACGCTTTCAAAAACTGAAAAGTTTCACTACATAAAAAGTTATTTAGGATGCCCTGCATCTAATGCTATTGCGGGTTTTGAAATTTCAGATGAAAATTATTACTCGGCACATGTGTGTGTGTGTGTGTGTGTGTGAAATATTAAAAGAACGATTCGGACAAAAAGAAGTCATAATTAACAGCCACATGAACAAAGTGCTTAACTTATCACCTGTTTACAAAATCACTGACATCCCAAAGCTAAAACGACTTCACAATGAAATAAAAGTTAACGTTAGGTGCCTTTCCTCTTTAGGATTGGAGTCTAAATCCTATTTTGCAATGTTGTTAGCAGTAGTATTGAAATAATCCCCCATGAATTGCCATTGGAATATAATCGACAAAATAAGAAAACCCCTTGCATTCTAGACATAGGTCTATTATTGAATTTCTTGCAAACAGAAATCTTTACAAGAGAACGAACTTATTCGTGTAGGTCGAAGCCATTTCAATCAAACAGTAGGAATAAAAAATCAACTTTGTCTAGTAGACAAGCTAGCGCTTGCATTTCCACCAGCGGTTTTTTCGTTGCTGCGAAGAATGGGAATGATTCTTTCGCTGATAAGAAAACAGATTATTTTTTAAATATATTTAAAAAGAACACGATGTTCTCAACTGTCGCTTAAGTGTTGAAAAAAAGAAAAACGTATTGAAGAATCAAGGTAGCTGTTTTTTGTGCCTTGGATTAAGACACCGTTTGAAAGATTGTTTATCGGGAAGGAATTGTTGATACTGTTCCGGTAAACATAATGAAAGTATTTGCTATAACTTTAACAATTTGGTTAACGATAAATCTAATAAAAAATCTTTTGTGGGTGATGGGACGGAAAAGGTAATTTCTGCTGTAACGCATATGGAAAATAAAAATAGGACTCTTTTGCAAACGAGTTATGTGTTAGCAAAAAATGAAATCTTAGATTCAAACTGTGGTACACTTGTTTTACTGGACTGTGGTTCGATGCGTAGCTTTACCACGCAAAACATAGCTAATATATTAAAATGCAAAATACTAAGGAAAGAAAAATTATCAGTGTACACATTTGGAAATAAAATCCCGATCGAAAAACAATATGATGTCATAAAACTTACGTTAATCAACAGAAACTCTCCCGACTAAAAAATAGAAATTAAAGCGTTGATTACAGACGAAATATCTGGATCAAATATTCCCCCTCCCGAAGTTGAAGACTTTAAGGGCATGAAACACTTAAAAACTATGACATTCGCGGATTTTCCAGAAAGTAAAGAACCCATTACAGTTTTAATTGGTGCTGATCATTATTATAACGTTGTTACGGGAAATATAAAGCATTTGAGCGAATCACTAGTTGCAGTTAAAACAATTTTTGGTTGGTGTTTGCAATTGAAAAAGAGTGAAAATTACTTTTCTTTAATGATGAATGTAGTCGTCTAAGATGGCGCGATTTCAGAACAAATTCAGAAGTTTTGGGACTTAGAGACTTCAGGTCTTATATATTCGAAGAAAGATACTGATTCCACGGAAAATGAAATCATGAGACAACTTAAATCTCAGATCAAATATGAAAACAAAAGGTATACAATGGGATTACTCTGGAAGTTAGAAAAGCGGGATGTAAAAGATAATAGGAAGATAGCTAAACAGAGATTTTCTAGACTTAGAAAAATATTTTATAGAAGCCCCGAGTTGCATTTTGAATACAAAAAGGTGTTAAATGACTATGTACGACAACAAATTATTGAATTAGTTATCAATCCAGATGAGGAAGACATAATTAAAGTTAACTTGCCCCACCGAGAAATAATTAAGAAAGATCGTGAGACGAGTAAATTGCGCATAGTTTTTGATGCCTCCTCTCATGATTCTAATTGCCTATCTTTAAATGACTTCATATAGGTCCAAATTTAAATTCTGAAATATTTGATATTTTATGGAAATTCCGCTTTCATCCCATTGCTTATACCACGGACATGAAACAAGCCTTTTTGCAAATTTCGCTTAACGAAGAAGATAGAGATGTTACTCGTTTTTTGTTTACTGATGACCCCTCAGACGAACCTATTGCATCCCAGGATTATAAGTTTACGCGCGTTCTCTTCGGGATCAATAGCAGTCCGTTTTTATTGGCAGGAACTTTGAAATATCATCTGAAACAGTATGCTGAAAAATATGCGGTGACTACAAAATTTTTGAATAATAATATTTATGTCGATGACATCGTCGGTAGTCATTCATCAGTAGATGAAGCCTTATCTCGCATGTTAGAGTCTATAGCAATTTTCCAAGATGCTAGTTTGTCACTACATAAGTGGCGCACTAATTCGAAGACCCTACGCGAGTTGTGGGAAAAACATGAGGTAATTTCGAGTGATAATACCGAACCCCTCTGAGAAGGAAATATGACTTACAAAGTCTTTGGTATAGCATGGGACAACTTAAAGGACATTCTTTATTTTGATGTTGGAGATCTAGTCAAACTTGTTTCGAAAGGAACCGACAATAAACGATATGTACTCCAGATCTTAGGACGCATCTTTGATCCTATCGGAATTTTAGGTCCTTTTGGAGTGAGAATTAAATCTTTGGTGCAAAAGATTTGTGCGTTACGTATTGACTGGGATGACAGATTACCCGACGATTTCAGTTTGTTATGGAAAAGCTGGTGCGAAGAAGTTCCACAACTGACGGAAATTTCAATCCCCTGCCACAATTTTTCCGAACACCCAGATTTTGATATCACGACTCTTGAACTGCCCTTCTTTTGTGATGCAAGATGAAAGAACTTGGAACAGTTGCAAAAAAAAGGGGGTGGGGTATTTTAATGTCTTGACTAGATAGAATTACAGGGATAGTAAAAGATAGGCAGGGAAGTCATACAACATTGTAGCAAAATGACTCAGTGGTTAAACCTTGCCAAATCAAATTCAAGAATCAACAAAACTAATTGAAGGTTAGAAAAACATTTTAATTAAGAACTGTTAGTTGAAACGTATATCATCATCATCCTCATCAAGGATTAGGCATATAGCCTGTTCCGGTTTCTTGGTCGCCCCACCGCTTCCTGGGCCTACCACGGTCTCGTTTGCCCCTTGGTTTGTAATAAAGGGCAGCTCTTGAAAATCTCCCTCGTGCCATACGTCGAACATGGTTTTTCCAATCGTTACGATATTCCGTAATTTTTTTATTGGATTTGAATATCTGTAATTCCCTTCGAATAAATTCATTCCTTATTTTGTCTAGGATAGTGCAGTTCTTCAGGGGTCCTAAATGCTTCATTTCTGCTGTTTGAATTCTACTAGTTTCTTGACTGTTCAAAATCCATGTTTCAGAGACGTATAGTAAGGTTGGCACCTCCATAACCTTAAAGAACTTCAGTTGTGTTTCCTTTCTTGTTTTTCCCTTTAGGGTTCTTGTAAGGGTTACACATAAGTGTTGAAATGTATACACAGTGCATATATGTAACTTACACTTCTGTTTGTGAAAATTGCAACGCCATGACGGAAGCATCGTAGTTAAATGAAATTTAATACATAGTTGAGTGGCAATGGTACAAATAAATGATTATATTTTCAAACCAAACAAACAATAAGAAGAGATAGAAATTAGTATTTTGTGTGGCCACCACGCGCCGCAATAAGAGCTGCTACATGACTCGGCATGGAATGAAACAAAGTTTAATTATCTGCCTGCGGAAGAGTATTCCATATTGTTTGTATGCGCAACCCAAGTTCGTCTGTCGAAGCAACAGGTCGAGGATCACGAGCGAGACGCCGTCCAACGAAATTCCACAATGTTCAATCGGTGACATATTCGGGGAATATGCAGTAGGGTGGGCCGAAAAAACTTTTTTTGGAAATCTGTTTTTGGATAGTGCGGAAAAGTTGCTATATGGGTCCGTTATTACCCATAAAAAATTTCGCTAAATTTGCTTAATATTTAGCCGGCGCTATTTGACCTTGAAAAACTGAAAAAAAGGGCAAAAATGCACTTTTTTCAAAAAAAAAAAAAAAAAAGAAAACGGAGGGGGGGGGGGGGGTTAAAAATAAAAGTTTGAAGCTAGTTTCAGCAAACATTAGAAGTATCTGTCAGTGAATTAGTTGAAATCCTCAAAGACTTTTATACATTTCTTAAAATATATTTAGCTACGCTCCTTTAAGACTGACACATGGCAAAAATGAAAAAAAAAAAAAAATTAAAGTACTTTCAAAATAAGAAAAATACTGAAATGTTACGCAATACGTTACTTAGAAAAAAACAGTGAAAATTCAATCAATTTTATGCGACATTTGTACGCCAATTTTAAAAAATGCACACACTCAAATAAAAAATAGTTACATAAGATGCTAATTTTTTAATCTTCGGTTCCAATTGTTTCTCCTGGATAATAAACGGCGCTCAACTGCTTCTATTATTCCTAAGATTATGTTACAACTATTTTATATATGTTTGACAAATAGAACCCTTGAGTATTAAAAAAATGTGAATCCTCTGAAGTCTTTTAAACGGGAGCCGGACATTTCGAATGTCATTGCATTATTATCTTTGTTTAGGTATACAACACGACTGTTATGTGGAAACGCGCGAAAAAGAAAGTAACGCGAGCAAGCACAAGTAGTCTTCTATTTGAACCTGGAAGAGATTTGTCTTCTCCCGATTCCTTATTTCTTCCAACATATGAAGACATTATCAGATGTTATCAAATCACTAACTAAGATGCAAATAAAGGGAGAAGGAAGTAAGCAACCATCTTCAGCAAGTGTGGCCGCTGTAGTTGCAAAAAAAGTTATTGATATTTGGGGGCGTGCTTCCCTTCCCCTTGTTTCGATAAGAGTGATTACCATGATTTTATCTTATTATTCTAAATATAATAGCGCAACAAAAAATGCTAAAAATATAAAGATGCAACTTTTACAATTAAAGCTAGGCAAATTTAAAGCAGAGGCTACGACTTTGTTTGACGTTTGTGTCTGCAAATGCGCAGATTTATATTCGTGTAATTGCAGAAAAAAAGCAAAAGTCCCTGACAGAGAAAAACAATTTCTAATTGATCAAAGGACAGTAAGAAAAATGGCTATTGGAAAAGTGGATAAGGTAACAAATAATGCATATTTCACTCATCCTGAACAGCTACTGTTGACAATGTTGTTTGACTCAAGAAAATACATTCGGGAATTAGCTGTTGGGTGCATTCTGAACTCTAGCAATAAGAAGACGAAGAGCTCGGATGCTTGCGATTTTTTAAGCGTCCTAAACTCAATTTTGAAGCCATTGATTGTGTTGATTTAGTTCATTGGGCAAACTGTGTTGCAACAGAGCCACCTCTTACAATGCATCTAAAAGACCAACAATTGAAAGAAATGTGCAAAGAACAGCCTACAGCTGTTTCGAGAAATTTCCCTGTCACACGGAAGCTGTGAAACGTTGTGTGAAACTAATAACCGAAGCTGCAATATAAGTTCGTGGTGAAACTGCACAAGATGGATACATTCGTGCCAAACTTCAAGCTAGGAAAGAACTTCCATCATTTGATAACAAGGGACAATATTGTTCCAAAAAAATGATATTCATTATGCATGAGGTATTATAAATCAAATTTGAAGATTTCTTTTTCAAAATTTTATTATCTTTATATGTAATTCTAGAAAATGTATGATATTATTGCGTGATAATAATTACTATGATTAATAGTGCTATTTAATTAATTAGTCTACGATTTAATTTTGAAAAATAATTTTCACAATGGTTTTTAAAAAAATTCAATATTTTTTCATTTTGTTTCCAATTTTTTGATGTCCGAAAGGAGCCGTTAAATGCTCATTAAAATTAATGAAACATTTTATGGGCTCGAACTGGCTCATTATATAACATTTTCGGTGCATTCCAGCAAAATATTTGAAATTTAGTTTTTTAAAAAAAATTTCGACAAAAATTCATTTTTCTCATTTTTTTCCGTTTTTTAGTGTCAAATAGCGCCGGCTAGATATTTTTTAATATCCAAGAAATTTTTTGTGAGTGCTAACTAACTCATCACGCAACTTTTGCGCGCTATCCAAAAATTGATTTCGAAAAAAAAAAAAAAAAAATTCGGTTTATTTCGGCCCACCCTAATATGCAGGCCAAGGAAGAAGCTGTACCTGCTGTGTATCAAGGTAGGCTTTGACAGTCTTGGCGACATGTGGACGGGCATTATACTGCTGGAATACAGCCCCTGGCAAACCTTGCAGGAAAGGAATAGCTTGGGGCTGCAAAACTTCGTTTATGTATCGGGTACTGTTCTAATTGCCACAATCCGTGGCAATTGTGATCGTCCATGATATGCTATGGCACCCCAGATCATAACTCCGTGTGTTCGTCCACTGTGGCGTTCGATAATGCACTTCGGATTGTGCCGTTCACCGGCATAGCGCCTGACACAAATTCGGCTATCACGGTGCCACAAATTGAAGCGGGATTCGTCAGAAAAGACGACCTGTTGCCAATCAGCACGCCAGCTCCTATGCACATTGGCCCATTGTAGCCGCAGGCAGCGATGGTTTTGCGTGAGAGGAATCCTGTATAAAGGAAACCTTGCGCGCAGCCCACGCTACAGCAGACGTCTCCGAATTGATGAAGAACACAATGAAACATCTGTAGCTGTCGACAACTGCGTTGCCAATTGTATAGAAGAAGCTGTGCGGTCCGTTAGCGCCATACGCACCAGGCATTCGCGAGCTGACGTCACATTTCGGGGTCCACTACCAGATTTCCGAGCTGTCCGACCCTTGTCCGTCCACTGCTTCCAAACACGCATGATTGCTGCTGTTACGCAGCACACGAGCGGCTACTGCACGATAATACAATCCAGCTTCACGAAGGCTGACGATTCTGCCTCGTTCAAACTCCCAAATTTGCTCAAATTCCGCTTTCTTGCGTCGAAGAGGCATAGTTAAGATTCAGTTAACGTTTACTCTAGCATATAACCACCGATAATCATACACGCCTCGCTATTTATATTCGGTTCGATCCGCCGTTCAGAGGGCACTGCTCAGCATACGCATGCACTACCGGTCTGCAATTCTAATCATTTGCATATCATGCCTACTTTACATTTCCTGCAATTTTCAGCTCACTCGCGTAAGTCCTTCGTGGTGTTGCAATTTTCACAAACAGGAGTGTATAATTAGAATAATTTTTAAAAATGTAATTTTATTCAAAGACATCGGAAGAATATTAGTAGCGATCTAAGTAAACAAAGTTACATGCTAGTTAAAAATGTTCGACCTAAAAACTAAATTAAAGAATGATAAAAGAATGCTCATCATTTACTCCATTCAGCAGACGATAATTAGAGTTAGTAAATATAGTCAAAGGCTTAATACCTTGGTCTATCGATATGGTAATTATGGAGCATTAAGGTCGCCAACACATTTTACATATTTTAAATAATTCAGTACGATTTTTAATAACGTAATAAAACAATGAAAAAATAGTTTGTTCTAGAGCCAAATGTAGAATTGTTCAGTGATGTAATAAATTGATAGAAAGATTGCTAGATTTCAACAGGTTATTTTTTCATTTTTCACAATAATGTAATAGATTATGAAAGTATTCCTATACGTTGTATCAAAATTAGAAATGCTTGCGATATCGTATTGAATTATTGAACTTTTAATTTCTGCTTCTGTGAATAAAAAAAAAAAAAAGATTCTCCTTTTCAAAAGGTCACAAATATATATTTTTTTAAATCTAAAATGATGTCAGGCATTGCGAAATGAATTGTATGTATTTGTTGCTCAAAATCTTTAAACAAAATTTTTTGGTACCCCATTTATTTTACTTAAATATTAAAAATTTCGTTTCACCAGTGGCGTAGCGAGAAATTTTTCATGTAGTAGATGGGGGGGGGGGGAGAGATTAATTTTTACATCCACGCCGGTAGATGGATATAAATAAAGAGATATATACAGATGGATATGATAGATAATAAGATAGCTAAACAGTTTGTTAAGAGATATATAAGAATAGATATAGGTAAATAGATATAAAGAGATAACTTGGATATATAAAAAGATAAAACTAGCTACTTAGATAAATAGATAGATATAGATGTATGAATAGAAGTAGAATAAATTCAGAGATGGAAGTACATAGATATATAATTAAGGAAATAAATAAATATAAATAGATATGGATAGATAGCTAAGATAGGTATAAATAGATATACACTGGTGTGCAAAAATTAAGCACGAAGTCGAAAAATTAGCATATAAGCTGAACGAAGAGGCAGCGCGGACAGAAAGACCAATCAGGAGATTAAGTAAGGTGATGTACGGTAGCACATGCGCAGGTATGCAGGCAGACGTAATGGGGGAGTGTCTGAGTAGTAGAAAGCATGTTGTCGGTGTAAGATCAGTATTTCTGGCAAAGAGATTGCACGCCGTGTAGCAGTTAAAATCACACCGAGTTGCTGCCTCAGCGAGAAATGGCGAATAATCAATCTGTTAGACGACATCTGGATGCTTTTACCCGAGGTCGAATCATTGGGAAGTTGGAGGAAGGCCGCAGTGTGACAAGTGTGACTGCAAAGTTCGGAATTCACAGCATCGTTTTACGACTTTGGAGACAATTTCAAACTACAGGAACAGCTATCTGGGGGTTCAGTAGTGGTCGTCCACGAGGAACCACACCCGCAGATGACCGGTATATTGTCTTACAGGCCAGAAGAAACAGGCGGCAGACAGCGGGAGAAATCGCTAGACACACGACACAGGCGACTGGACGACCGATATCGCAATTTACCGTGGCCAGAAGACTGCACGGTGGTGGTCTGTTTGCACGACGCCCTATACGGTGTGTACCTCTAACGCCTGCCCATCGGAGAAGGCGTTCTCTGTGGTGCCGGGAACACCGGAATTGGAGAGACAATGAATGGGGACGAGTACTCTTTACAGATGAGAGCAGATTCAGTCTGAGTAGCGATTATCATCGCATACTCATCTGGAGAGAGCGGGGAAGCCGCAATCATCCCTCGAACATCATTGAAAGGGACAGGTATGGAGGTCGCGGTGCTCTCGTTTGGGGAGGCATCATGCTTGGTAGTCGTACAGACCTTCACATCTTCGACGCAGGTTCAGTCAACGGGACCCGTTATTGTAACGAGATTCTTCTTCCATATGTGCGTCTTTTAGAGGCGCTATGGGTCCGCAGTTCCTTTTCATGGACGACAATGCACCATGTCATCGCACAGTAGCTGCCGAACAGCTCTTAGAGAGTGAGGATATTGAACGTATGGATTGGCCGGCACGATCTCCGGATCTCAATCCCATCGAGCATGTATGGGATTTTCTAGGCAGACGCTTGGCAGCTCGTACCTTACCACCAGTAACGATTCGGGAGCTTCGATTGGCGCTGCAAGACGAATGGGCAGCAATGCCTCAACAACTCATTGACACCCTCATTCTCAGCATGGACAGACACTGAAACCTGCCTCGCAGTGGGACTACTAAAGACCGGATGTTTCTTGCTGGACACCCATCACAGGGATGTTTCGGCCTTCAATCGCATTGCACTCCATGCTACTTTTTCAATAAAGCTTCTTTTTATCCCTCTGATTTCTCTTTTAGTAAGTGTTGCTTACATTACACATGTCCTTACGTATTGGGGATCTTACGGTATTAAATGTGTTGATTTGGAAAGCTTTTGTACAAAGTTATATTGAAAAAACCGTCTCGTCCTTAATTTTTGCACACCAGTGTAGATAGATACCTAAAATATATATAAATAGATAAGTAGATGGCCAGATAAATAAATAGATTGATAGATAGAAATATATATGTATGTAAAAGAAAGTTATGTTGGTTACACTATTTAAACCTCAAGAACGGCTGAACCGATTTGGCTGAACAATGGTGGGGTGGTAGCTTAGAACCAGGAGACGGAGGATAGGATTTTTATCCCGTTCGACCGCGTTCTCGAAATGTTTGCAATAGCAAATTAAATGTTTAATTAATTGTTTAGTTTTATGAATTCCTAATAGATGGCAGGGTAAGTTAACTCGAGAGGGCGCTGGCCCACAGTGTTGATAGCCACGCTATTGTGGGACTTGTGGTCAGCGAACTGATTTTTGAATTCTTTTTTTTTTTTTCGAGAAACAGGTACATAATTTGATTTAGTAGGTTTTTTTACTTGGGTTTTGTTTTCCTTATTTCTACAACCTTTGTTTTTGTTTTTATAGTTGAAGATAGTTACTTATCTAAGTAAATAATTTCATTTGACGTATTATTCAATTCTGATTGTTCTTTATAACCTTTTTATTATAGTCTTGTTTATTTGGCGAATTATTTTAAATTGCTAAAAAAAAGTAATAATAAAAAAAAAAACACTTCACTCGCTAAAGGGCAGGGTTACGGTAGCGTAGTTGCTTGGCGCGTTAAGCGATGAACTATACAGTTGAAAAATTATTTTAAGTTTTAAATCTAGTGTTAATCTTTTTATATGTTTTAACGAATAGTTTTAAATTTCAAAGAGACTCGAATAGGTTTTTGAAAAATGTATGTACGCATTTTACTTGAAGAAAAATGATCATTTCACATTAGAAGTGATGGAAATGATTGTGAATTTTCTTTATTCAACGGACTTCTTTTAAATTTTTAGCACGGGCATCGCCGTGCGGGTACTGCTAGTAGATAAATATAAAGATTTTAACGTTAAGCGGTAGACACACACAGAAATTGTATTCTTTTAAAATAGCTCTTTTGATTGGTGCCATAATGCTATGAAGTTTGTTTCTTCATGGGATGGTTTATATCCCTTTAACCCCCCCCCCCCATCCCTTAGCTACGTCTCTGCTTTCCACCGCATAAAGATTTTAAAGCATCCGAGCACCGTGTGACTGCCTATTTTGAAGCTACACTCACACACAAGAGAAATTAGTTTTTCGTTCACTCCATTCTTTTCTACGCGTAGTTAGCTCTGATTTACGGTTACATAAACCGTAACGGCTGATGTGATGTATTCATAAATGCAAGCATAATTCCAACGCATAAATGCAGGCGCGGCTGTCTTGCGTTTTGTAAACGTAGACGGAAAAAGGAGTACAAGGTGACAAGAAGATGTGAAGAGCTTCACGAACTGACAGTTTCAGAGAAGCGAAATTTTCTGCAATTACCCAAGATACGGCTCTTGCATTACCCATGCCTCTGTGAATTATCGATCATTTTTACGGCATGATGAAAGCTGGCTACTTGCCTACAACATCGTGAGAAACTCCGCTGTTGCAGTTGAGATAGAAAATATGCAATTAATGTGTGAACATAAAAATAATTTATTTTCCGTGATAAAATAATGATCAATCCGTTTTCACAAATAAGATATTTTCACGCATATATCTGAACTTTATTCTCGGAATCGTAAGCTTTGGCTTTTAAATTGTACACAGGCGAATCTTCGAATAACACAGTTTCCATATTTAGCAGTACGAAATTTGCGACTTTTGTAACACGGACTCGATATTACACGGTACAAAACTTGAATTTAATACTACACAGGTTTGATATAAAAAAACTTTAAAAGATTGAACTTTATTTTTGTTTTATTCTAGGGCTGTCCAACTGGCGGCCCGCCAACTTCTTATACAGCATATTTCTTTTTTCGACATTTATTGGTATCAAGAAGCATCCGAGACTATCCTTCTTGGTCAAGCCGGGGTCCCCGAAACTTCCTCTTGATCGCCCTTTTATACTCTTTTCATTGTTATGAGAGAAAAAGGTACAGGACATCTACAGGTCAAGGTCAAACAGTCCTACCCTGCACGCTGGTGTTCAAACGAATTCCTAGAAATAATATTCCTTCGCATTGGCGGAGGGAGACAGGGAGGGAAGAGAGAAACATTTCAGATAAGCAAAACCTGCCTGCAATTGCTTAAAATAAAGACCCCCTCACTGATTCTACGGCCTTTGTTGATTTCGAAAAAGAAATTGAGAATTTGCTCTCGTCGCTTCCATGTTTGGGAGCATATATTTATGCGAAAGTGCTTCTTCGACAATGAACTTTATCAAGAATCGTCACAGAAGCTCCCTATCCGAAAGTTCGTGAGACCTTCTGCTGGCAACGAAAAACATCGAGGTGAGCACTCCTGCCCTTGTAAAGAAGGCAGATCTGCCTCAATTTTCCAATTAAAATTTAAGCAAATTGTTTTATAGTCTTCTTGTTTCATTGTTTTATAATTAATTACCTCTTATACATTAAGAATTATTCTTAATTCCTATTATATAAGAGGTAAGAACTTATTGTTCAAATTTTTCAAATTGCGGCCCGCCAGGTGATCAGTGACCGGAATGCTGGCCTGTGGTCTCTTTGCAGTTGGACAGCCCTGATCTAGAGATTGCTCAAACCGTGACCACGCGCGTATTCACTCTGATTCTTTGAAATGTATAGCTTTAATAGAGAGTGGCAATCATTATCTACCTGGAATGTACTACGGGACGAAGTTTTTTGGTAGCAAGATTGCTTGAGCAATCTCCAGATGAAACATGTTGGAAAATTTTATACGACTGTATAGTGGATGGGAACTACGATCTGTTCTAGTTTAATTAGAAGGGACATTCTCAAAATAATTTTTAAACTTCACCAGTGGCAGATTTTCGCAGGTTTTGACATCTTTTCTGTTAGTCACTAAAAATATTCGAGGGGCTCCTTCGTTGGTCCGTTCTAATTTTGCATTAAATGTCTCAATCAGTGAACGTTAGTTTGCATACCGCAGACGAAATTGACCAGTGTATTTGTTTAGTTTTAACTATAGACGACAAAGTCACACCAGTATTGGTGTTGGTACCGTCACAATCAATTAACCAGTAACAACCAAGTTGTCAAGTGGCTTTTCATCACCTGTTAGGAAATTAATAATGTTATACTGTATAATTTCAGCTTCTCCGAACAGAACTTCTATATATCCTGTGTTATTTCAACCGGTACTTGAATAAATGATGTTTGATAGGAGTTGTAATACAATGTTTTTTGCTCTTTTTCATTTGCGAAGATAATCACTTGTACGTTTCGAAATTTGGAAAATCATTTTCTTCAGTCTACCCTAAATAGTCTAGTCAAATTAGATCGAAAACGGGCCAAACCCGAACATTCAAAAAAAAAAAAAAAAAAATGGATGTGCACCTATACCAAGTTGTTCATTATAATGAGGAGATAATGTACCAAAAAATCCCAAGAGCTTGAGCGTCGAGTTTGGGAGTTAAGAAAACACAAAGAAGGGGGGTCAAAATGCAGATTATTGCTTCATTTCAGATGTATCTCCAATACTCTTCCTTTCATGAAAGGGTAATTGAATAAAAGTTAAAGATTGTACAAAGAATTAATATTGCAAGTAATATTCTTACACATATCCAACATTGGGGGGAGGGATTCCCCCCCCTCCCCGAGATTTTGTGTTATGCATTGTACAAATGCAAAAGTTTTATTGAAGGCATTTTAGTGTTTTTAAAATGATATTTTTGAGTGCATTTCCATTCCTCCCCCCCCCCCCCCCGCCTTCCAATTAAATGAAATGACGGGCTTAGTTATACGTATCTCAATCCAAAATAACATTGACACTTAGGTTTATCGAATAAGAAATACATTCCGAAGTGCACTTTTATTGGATTTTTTAGCGCTATGCTAAAGAATATGAAATTTCATAGGTTCATTTTTGCCGATGGTTATGGAAGACTAAGAAAATAAAAAGCAATGCTATATTTGAAATGAATTTTCTTTTTTTTCCGGTGGTAAATTTTCATAGCGTACATTGAGAATTATTTCTCTTGTACATAGGCCCGAATCTACGTACTCGCAGATCCAGCAACGCGGGAGGGGGGCATACCACTGAGGAGGGTCCGTTGGCCAAGAAACCAAAAAACTTAAGAGCACTAAATAAAAACAAAACTTCAAATTTAAAAGCTGAAAATGTTTTTGAAAAATTTGAGGAACTATAGAATCTCAACACATATTAATGAAAAACTTTTGCGAATGTTAATTAATAGAAATATCTTAACAGGAGTCACCAAATTGTGAATTTTAAACAAATTCTTTTTAATAAGAAAAATAAAATATGTATGTTATATTATGCGTACAAATAAGCAAGAATCTTCAACGTTTAAAAATATAGTAATGAAAGCACACACACAACTGTTCGGAAAATTTGAAGGATGAAAATTGAAAGAAAATTTTGATCGAAAGATTGCAATTTATACATTGTACTGCTCTGTACGGCTGTTTTTGGGTCTTGATGTGAATCCAATGTTCGAATGAATGTTGAATGTGTAGAAAAAGTGTAGTTTCTTAAATCTGAAAGGTAGGACGTTGGAGTTTGATTACCCAAAAGGCTCGGGATGCTAGAGCTTTTCCTCAAAATTTTCAGGATGCCAAAAATTAATGAAAAATTGCTTAAAAATTCCAGATTAAAGCTTTTACAGGAACTACAAACATTAGAGCTGGTTCAATCAAATTTGGCACAACTATTACAGTGCACTTTTATAACTATTAATTTTGTGATATGATAAATCTGTTTCAGCAACTAATCTAACCACCCTTCATTGTTGAGAATTACAGAATTACTTTTGTATGCAATGTACAAAAAATATGTGTTGGGTAGGAGGAGGGGATTAACATTAATCTGAATTTTGCAGGGTCACTTTTAAAAATAACACCTGTACCCTGTAGCAACAGTGAATTTTATTTAAATTTGCGTTAAATTTTTAGAAAAATTTTCTTAAAAAAAATTTGTGGGGCCCTGAAATGAGAAAGAGCTTCCCCGCTTCATACGGTACTCGGACCCGTCTATAAAAATATTTTGTGTTTTCTCTTCGTTTTGCAGATTTCCCGCTCGATAAAAATTAATTACTCTTCTTCCTTTTGGATCGTCTCCAGCATATCCCCAGGGGAGTTGCTTTTACTATTGAAATCCCCCATAATTATAATGTTTTCATTTGGAATATTTTTAAAAGACTTTCGAGATTACTTAGAGGAATTCGTACATCTTCTGTTGGTTTAATATAAAGGTTGGTGAAACAATAATTATTGTATCTTCCTTGAAATCCACCGAGATTGCTATATGGATTTCTTTCTGATCTATTTTAGAAAGTATTATATTTGAGTCCGTACTTATAATTGCAGCTTTTTTACTTAAATAGTTAAAATTTTCCAATTCACAGATTGTGTTCTGGCATTTGTTTGTGTTTTCAATATGGCTCTTGAACGAGGAAAAACTTTGGTAGCATTTGAGTTGATAAACATTTTAAAGAATGTAAAGACTTTTTTGTCTCCAAATTAAGGAATTTCTGTGAAACCTTTAATCACAAATGAAATTGAAGAACAAAATTAAAGTGTTAAAAAAGTCGCATTAAGGTACCCTCCGTGGTCCTGACAAATTTTGTGCCAAATTCATGACTCTGATTATAGAAAAAGAAAAATGAGCCAAAATGACAGAAATTATAAAACGTGATTAAAAAAAAAAAAACACTAAATGTGTTTTTGTCACAAGCATAATCCCTATTATTGAAATTATGAATTTCTAACTAAGAAGTTAAACGTCATTCATAAAAAATCCTGCTTCTTATGAAGCTATCCAATAAAATTTTTTAAAAAAAGGTGTGGTTTAATCATTTACATCCAAAAAATTAAATACTTTCATGAAATTTCAAAGACTGAATAATAAGGAAGTAAAGTATTTAAGTTATTAAAAACTAAACACTTTTGAACAAATTACATCAAATTACAGTAAAACTACTGAGAAATAAGACAATGCTAAAAAAACCTGACTACAGACTACACCTAAATCTGGATCATGCTTTAAAGTACTTCCCTTCATTCAATTTTATCTGATGAAATATTTGGTAGAAACAGACATCGAAATGTAGCAGAAACACGACAAAAGCTTGTGTTTTGACCCGATTAGGTCCGTCAATTCATTTACTTGAGGGAGAGAAGGGGGGGGGGGGGGGCAAATGAAATGTGCACTGTAAAATGTCATTTTAAAAACAATAAAATACCTGCAATGAAACTTTTGCATTTCTACAATGTATATCACAAAATTTGGGGGGGAGGACACCCCCCCCATTGACGGATTTGTGTAAAAATATTACTTGCAATATTAGTCCTTCGTACAGTCTTCACTTTTTATTCAAATACCCTTTCATGAAAGGAATAGCGTTGGCGATACAGCTGAAATAAAGCAATAATCTGCATTGTGGACTCCCTTTTTTGTCCCCCTTAACTCCCAAGCCCGACGCTCAAACTCTTGGGACTTTTTGGTACGTTATCTCCTCACGATACTGAACAGCTTGGTATAGGTGCAAATTCTTCTTCTTCTTCTTTTTTTTTTTTGAATGTCCGGGTCATGACTTAATTTGACTGGACTAAAAAAGAAAGAGGCCCTGTTCTGAAGTAAAGTAAATTAATACGAACTCGCGTAATGGAAAATTCGGTAACAAAGATTTTTATAATCGAAAATCTTTTAATTGGTAAAAAAAAAAGTAATTGTTCTCGTTGGGTGCTTGCTAATTGGATTGTACCATCATTGTATACAAAAACTACAAGAATGATGCGTAGCAAAAGCTTTTAAATGTATTATAATAATATATCTGAATAATAAAATAAGTTTTTTAGTTCATAAATAAGTTAAGATTCTGCGTTAAAAATACTTATATTGTGCGCACTTGACTTATTTTTGTTTTACAAGGTCGAGTGAAAATGGAAGAAAAAAGTCGATTTTTGGTTCATTTTGTGGTTTTTAGAAAATAAGAAGAAACTACACTATCGACCTAAAACTCCTAGGTGATATTAACCTTACATAGAGTTAAAATTTCCACCTCTAAGCATTTTCAAAATTATATATTTTAAATTTCGTAAAAAAATTCAAAAAGTTTTTTTGCAATTTTAGACTTTTTTGGAGCGATTTTGGAATCTAAAGATATTATCCTAGGAGGCTAATATTTTAAGGTTACCATATTGATGCTAAAAGGCAACTTTTGAGACCCCAGGAGTTTTGAAATTCAAAAATTTATTTTTTTCACTCCACCCTAATGTACATGTTCAATGAACTATTGTAGTTTAACCAAGATACATATTGCCCTTCTAAAAAATGCCAAACTCCTTAAAAGATCAAAAAGTTAAAAATCCAGGATGCAAAATTCCACATTGCTGAAGAATGACTCATTTATTTATTTTTTTAATTTCGAAGTTGAATCTGTAATATAGAAGTATTGTTTTATTGCAAATTATATTTTTATTTTATCATATTTAACATTACATATAAAAAACAAAAGCATATTTTAGTATTTTCTTAAATAAAATATGTTGTCTATTAAAATCTTGATCCAAAGTGTTAAAAAATATCTGCATATTTGAGAATAACCCAAATGCAATGTTTAGTAAAACTGAGAAAAGTTTCCAAGATCGAATTTTCCGCTGTAATAAAAAGTGCTAGATATTCATACTCTTTCTTGGATACATCGAGCAAAAATGAGAACCTAGATTAAACTACACATGAAATGAGTTTCAGAGCTTGTATGATTCTTTGAAATTATCTTTTAACAGTTTAAAAAAGGTAAAATGTGAAAAAGAGATCATCTGTAGCAGCGTTACTGATATAGTAAATATTCTCGAGTCGGTTTACAATCTTAATGTTCATATCCTGTTCCCTCATAACAACGCAATTGTACATTTTGAGTACTTTGAGAATGTTTCAGTTTAATATTGAATTCGCTGTATGTCGCACCCCTCCTCCCTTTAGAGTTATCTTACTTTAAGGGACACTACCCACACGTTGAAAATCACTGATGCAAGTTATAACTTACTGATCAATGTAACACACATTTTTTCAATTTTATTATATTAAAAACTAGTGGCACCCACACGGCTTTGTCCGTAGTAGAAAATTAAAAGGTCTTTTGGTTCACCTGATATATTTACAAATACTGTATGATGAATTTCTCGCCAATTGGCTTGTTCATGTTCGGTTCCACGTTATGATAATTTTGTAATTTACTCGTTCATCTTAGGATAATTTTGCTCGGAAAATGTTCTTAAAATGGGAATAGAAAAAGAACAAAATCGAATTTTCGAAAAAAATTTCAAAGTGCATACCCCCATGCTATAAACTAATTCTGTACCAAATTTCATGAAAATCGGCCGAACAGTCTAGGTGCATTGCGCGTCACAAAGATTCTGACTGAGAGAGATCCGGACAGAGAGATATCCAGACAGAGAGACTTTCAGCTTTATTATTAGTAAAGATAAAGATTATTCCAACGAGGCTGAAAACTTAAGTAACCCATTAGCTTGATCACTATATGACCTAAATGAGTTTAATGACAATGTTTCAATTTCTTGAAATGAAATATAAAACTGTATTTTGAATTGTTTAATTGTAAGATTTTCCTTTTTCGTTTCAGGTTATGGCCATTCTACTCCAGCAACGTGGGGTGGAAAGACTTTCTGTATGTTTTATGCTCTAGCCGGAATTCCATTAGGCCTTGTGATGTTTCAAAGCATTGGTGAACGATTAAATACTTTCGTAGCTTTTCTACTCAAATTTGGAAAACGTTGTTTGAAAATGAGAAACACAGAAGTTTCCGAGACCAACCTCATCTGCTTGGTGTCCATCCTGTCAACAGTTGTAATGACAACTGGTGCTGCGGCCTTTTCCAAGTACGAACGTTGGGATTACTTCGATGCTTTCTACTACTGTTTTATAACACTAACAACTATAGGATTTGGTGATTATGTAGCTCTTCAAAAAGAAAGTGCTTTGCAAAGAGAACCAGAGTATGTGGCTTTTAGTCTAGTGTTCATCCTGTTCGGGCTCTCGGTAGTGTCTGCAGCGATGAATCTTCTGGTGCTGCGATTCATGACAATGAACACAGAAGATGAGCGTCGCGACGAAGCAGAAGCCCAAACTGCTGCCCAAGAAGCTGTCCGCCTCGAAGGTGACGTCATCACTGCGAATGGATCCATGACGTCTGGCCACGATCCAAATGTGTCTTCAGAAGTCGATGAGATCACTTCGGTGTGTTCATGTACGTGCTATGGACACAGACGGACGCCTAAAAATGAGAATCGTAGATCGCCTAGCAGCAACAGAGCTCATTTATTGCCTATGGATGTTCTGAGTGGCGAGAGTAGAGCTATTGATGAGCAGCCTCGAGAAGGCGACCTTCCTAATACTTCTCTTTATTTACCTTATGATGATATCAGAAACAAACGTGCCTCTATATGATAGTAAGTTGTCCCAACGGGCGCATAGAGTTGGGAGTGAAGTTATACCGGGGATCATAAAACCACATAGTGCTTGGAAGCACAAGCCTATTAATATTTTTACCTAGGACACCTAACACATCTTTTACTATGAACGTAGACACTGATTCGATGTGAGAACAAAGTTTTAGTATTTTGTGAAAGATTAAATAATAATGTAGGGTCCAGTGTTCGGAAGAACATATTTTTCTACTTAAATATTGGCGATATCTCTCAGAGACAGCAAGATATATAGATACATACAAAGATACATACATAAAATGAGTACGTATGTATGTATGTATGTGTGTATATATATATATATCTACATATATGTATATACTCAAGAGTCCTAGAAAAAAACACAAAACACTCCCAATTACTGAACCACTATGTGCGCTATAAAAAAATGTTAGTAGTCTTTTGACACTTATTAAAAAAGTAGACACATTTTAAATTATTGAACCAAAGTTTTTGATAAGAGGTCGTATTGACATTAAAATGTCTGTCCTCAAATTTCTGTCTTAAATGCGATATTTAGACAATAATAATAGTTTAGATTGTTCAAATTAGATTGCATTCTGTCCATTAAAATCAGAAGATATTCAAAAAGAGACCATCTTTAGATTTTACATGCCAGTTTGCTAGTTGACTCTCATGAGGCAATGAAAAAAGTCATCAAAATATTATGAAGGAAAAAAAAAGCAGTGTTCGTTTCCATGGTTTTGATAAGACTTCTTGCTTTTGCCAAACAAGTAAAATCTTATATATTCACCAATAGTACAAGTTCCATAAAATGGCAGCAAAACAATTTTTAAGCATGGCAAAATGATAAGTGAATATTTTAAACTGAAGCTTTGGACGCCCATATAACATATTCTCAAGATTAATATTTCATCAAAACATAATATTGTTTCAGATTAAATTCTTTTCAAATATAAATTTCTTATTTCATCGCAAAACTTAAATTAATCTTTTCAAACACCTAAAACATATGTTTATAGCTCATTAGTCCCAAAACTGTTCTTAGTAAACACCAAATAGTGCCGTAACCATGGTAAATTAGATATAAGTAAAAATATATTTAAAAAAAAATAACACACACACTGAAATTTGAATTCACGAGGCGAGTTTTTCAGTTTAAACGTATAGCAATGATGGAACCAAATAACTCCAGTTTAAATTTAAAAGCTGATAAAAAAACGGGTGTTGCAACTTTAAATTTAAACACTGACGTTCATTTTAATATAAAGACGACCTCTTGATAAAATTTTCTAAATATTTTCTCCTGCAAATTATTCCTGCCAATTATTGCTGCAAAATTTACATGTTTCTTGTCTCTAGTGTAAATAGTATGAAAATAAGAAGGAGTGTTTCGTTTTTTCTCAGGACATACATATATATATATATACATATATAAAATCAGTTTGGAACCACAGTCCACAAAGGTTAAGAATTCTACTTCTGAAGTCCTCAATGGCTTTAAATAAGTGCTTCCCAACCGTGTATAGCGGCACTTTCTATTGCCTCGAAGCACTTTTGTGCAATAACTTCCTTGAATATTTTTATGCAAATGACATCATTTATCAATTCTCTGTCATCTTGCTTTCATGGACATAGCAGCTTGAATTCAATACTCCTGGTAGTGTCCCTTCAAAAGCTTATTTTTAAAAACAATTGCATAAAATATTTTAAGCAATTTTTAATGATGTACAAATTTTGAGCTCTAGATTTAACATAATGCTTATAGTATTCTAAAATATTTCTTCGGTTACTATTATTGTTCATGTTTGCTAGCTTTTCATGTTTCTAATCTGATAGGTGTAGAACTTTTTCAATAATAAACCATTTTCTGCGATTATATATTATTTTTATTACTATTACTGTTGTTATATTATAATTATTTTCTGGCTGCGCGTCTATGCCCATAAACAGACAAATATTAGCAGTAAAAAAAATAATAACAATTTTCTGTTCGAAAAAGCAATTGATGAAAGCAATGTAATGAATGAAAAAAATGAATATTATTCCATAAAGGTGTGTCGGGGCTATAATTTATTTTTAATTTGGAAATCTTGAGCTTATGTGTAAAAGAACAACCGACAAAAACTTTCATCAGGTGCTTTTTCAATCTAAAAACTCGTTTCCTGCATTAAAGATTTTTGCTTATCCGTAAACTTTTGTCTTTATCACTGGGGAAAAGGTTCCTCGTAACCAGACGCATGAGATTTTGTTGGATATTCTTCCATAAGCTTACATGTATGCTGAAAACAAATTTCCTTGCAAACCGAAGGCTTAAGTTTTTGTTGGTTTCCTTCCTAAGCTTGCTTCTACACTGAAGAAGGAGTTCCTTGTAATCCCAAAGCACGAGTTTTATCGGATGTTCTTTCATCCATAAGCTGACATCTATGATGAAAAAGGGGTACTTTATAACCCCAAAACACATGTATGCAATAATTAGGAATTCTTTGTGCTTCATCAATGTTGTTTTTATCAATTTACACGTCAGCAGTGCTTACTTTAAGAAGAGTGCGGACTTTGTCTAATGTTAAGACGTGTCGATAAAATCAGCAACACTAAGTCATTTGCCTGTAAATATTTTTTTTTAAATAATTATTTTTTTACTGCACAATACTTTTTTCGATAAAAGCAGTCAGAGTTTAACTTCACATATACATGAAAGATAAGACTTGAAAGGCCGACCCAAATATTTTGCATTAGGATAAGCTACATATAATTTATTTCCTGTTTATGTTCAAACTCACCCAATGACGAGCAAGGTATGAGCTTTATAAATGGCGAAAGTCATTTTACAAAATTTTGTAATAAGTCTCTTGCTTTTAAAGGGTTACAGTACCTCAAAAATGATGAAACGATCAAAAAAGTTTTTATTGCTTATTTCAAAACTAAAAACTATTCTAAACACAGGGAAAAAGTTTCATTGCTTTAGTTTCAAATATTTAAAAAGTTATGAGTGGTTTTAGGCCATGCTCGCTATGTGTTCTTATGCAAAAGAAAAACTTTAACTTCTTTTTCTCGATGATGGTATTTTTGTGTTTTCATGTCATTAGAATCCCTAAGGATTTTTTTCTATTAAAGATACAGCTTTAAAGTAATACTTTTTGCAATTGGGATAACATATTTGACAAAACTGTGCATTGGATAAGCATTTTATAAATTACTCAAATGTTTAGAGCATGTTAAACCTTTAAAAATCAATTTTTTTTTAAAAAAACTTTGTTTTTTTACATAATAAATCACAGAAAAGTTTCTAATTAGCTCATAAGCAAAAGAATGCACAAATTTTTAGAGATGATTATAGTGATCGTTTAGCAGAAAAATTTTTTTTAATTAGTGCAAAAATAAAAAAGCCTCAGGGATTTCAAAAAATTTAAATTTTCTTCAATTTTTTGAATTTTTTAAAAATTAGGCAATATTTTTAAGTTTTGAAAATAAATTATTGATTAAGAAATAAGTATGCATGTTATAGTTTCAAAGAAATATAAAATTTACTTAAATTTAAAAAAAATGTTGGAAAGGTACTGTGACCCCTTCAACTGCTACATTTTAAGCAAAAAGTTTTTTACAATTAACGTATGAAAACAGGCAGAAGATACCCTTTTCTTTTTGTGCTATTTCTATTAAGAAATGTTTGAAGAATCATTAATAAAATATCAGTACAAATATCTACCACACATAAGTAAATGTTTATGAGAAAGACACGCAAGCTTTGCAAACATATCTATTTTTATATATGAAGTAAGGCAAAAGTTTCTGCTTTCATTCAGTTTTCCCCAACGAACCCAATCATATTTAACATTGAACTGTGTATATTTTTTTCCAGGTATATTCAAACCTTTTTTTGTGCGATCTTTTTTCGTGCTTTTTTTTTTTTTTTTGTGCTCCATATAAACATTTCAATCATATTGGGAATCAATTGACGAGATAATTTACAAAACGGACAAAATTCTTTATAAAACGAACGATTTTTTGTGTGGTCTCTATCCATTACACAAAAATGGGTTTGAGTGTATTTAAAGAAATATTTAAAAAAATATTTTTATCTGATAAATTAAACGTTAACTGTCTTACGTTTGAATTACGTAAAACAGCGACAGTCGGCGTTTAACTTTTAATAATTAATTCTCCATTCTTAAGTTTTAAAATATTTTAGACTCAGGAACGAACTCAGCCGATCGGCGCAATGTGAAGAAAACTGTGTTGAAATTTCTAAAGAAAGTGCAAGAGTTGCTTTCACGTGGTGTTTTTATTATGTAACTGCCCAGTATTAGATGGTCTAAGATGGCTAATCATACTGCTGCAATTTAGTTGACGAGAATGCTTTTAACAACAAAATACCATACAAATAAAATAAAAATTCATTCAAAATTGATTTTTCAAAAATTATTCAGAGGAAGTTTGTTACATACATTTAAAATTAATCTTAAAGACGCATTGGTGTCTTTGAAATAATGCTACATAATAAACGTTTCCTGGAAGTAATGCTACTGTTGTACAACAAGTTAAAGGACTCTGATTAGCTTGCCACTGATTAGATATGATATGTTTTATACGGAACAATTATTGCATCTGTCTTTCAAAAGATGTATCTCAATCCGCATTTAGCACTGAAGTTATTCTGTGATCGTAGAAACGATTTGAGTCTGTTTAAAAAATTAGTAGACAAAAGGGAATGATGACTTGTGACAGAAGCTTATTGGTTTTTCTATATACATTCCGATTTTTTTATTTAAGAATTATGATTAAAAATGTCCTTTCATTTGATCCGTGGGTATTTAAGCACAATAAATGGTTTGAGCTAATCGTCGAGATAGATGTTTTTGAAGAAAAAAAGAAGTTTTTAAAAAATAGTTTCATGTTTCTTTTTCTTCCAAAAATTTGAGCAAATTACATAAAAAATAAATTAACTTCCTCCTTTGACTTTTTTATATTAGAGCCCTCCAAGTAACGTTTTTGATCGACGGATTTTTAATCACGAGAAGTTGGATCTGAAATACCCTTCCAAATTCGTATTCATGGAGAAGACACCATATTCTTCATCAGTTTCTCAATTTCTGGTTCTGTGCTGTGAATTGTTTTTATAGCTGAATCGCTCATGTACAGCATCGTTCTGTGACTGTTGTCCCAAGAGTCTTGAAAATCATAATAAATTCCTTTTTTTTTTTGCTCTATTTTTTCTCTCAAATGCTGATTTCTGTGATGTTCTCTCAATTACATACATACCATTCAAAACGAGTCCAAATTTAACAACGAGCAGTAAGTTTGAAATAAACTAGAGCATTAATATAAACTAAGTTCATTAATCAGAGCTGTAAAATATGGTACATGTAATCAAAATCATAAGTAAATGCAATATCTGTGTTTTTCTTTAAAAAAAAAAAAAAAAAACTCATTGAGCGTAGTTTAGGTGTGCGGAGATGGTGAAATTTTTTCCATAACACTAATCAGCATTTTAATAAATGATTTTTGACACCTTCTTGCATTTAACGGTACTTATATATATATATATATACATATAAGAACAATACTTAAACATAATAATTGTTTATGCAATACTCTTATCAAGTCCTTTTAGTCTGTTCACTATTCAGGAAAACATTTCCGAATCCTTAGAATTCATATTTACTACGGAAATTATTTATTAAACACACAAACAAAAATTATTGATCAAAATGAAGGTTTTTGTATTGGGTAAGTTGTGAATGGAGGTTATTTTAAGAACGTAAGTAATAAATGCTCAGCATCTTTTTTTTTTTTTTTGTGAATTAATTGTCCAATCATTCAATAAAAAAGCGTTTTAGACAATGTTAAGTGTTAACCGTTTAATTCGAGATCATTTTTGAAATACATTTTTCCTTATGCATCATAGTATTTAATAACAAAGCAAAAAACGTATTCACTTTATATTAAACAATTATATTCAGCTCAACATTGAAAAAGTAACCTGAAACTGTACTACTTTTTTTTTTTCAAAATTATTCGTTTCCGCGATATAAATCAATAGTAGTTTATATTTAAAACTTCAGAAGCATTGAAATGTTTATCTTTTATATGCATGAACTTTCTCTTTCATAACTAGAAGAGAATCAATTCATTTTATCCCATAAAACTGAATGAAAGATTCAGAAAGTCGAAACAACATAAGTCTAAAAACATGTAAATGTTAACAGAATCAATTTCTTTCATAGCAGACAGCTGTATCTCCTGAAGTCGTTTTTAGTCTGATTGAAGTCTGAAAGTTAAATCAAGTGATAAATAAATCAAGAAAATGAAGAAATATTTTTAACATTTAAGAGCAATTTTTAGTACTTTACGATTTGAGCTTATCCCATTGTTTTTCTTTAAAAGTAAGGAAGAAAGCTAACATTTTGCTTGACTATGTAAAGCGAGAAACTTAAATGTAAATAGTATGCAAGGTACATAAGTGTTATTATACCTGCGTGAAAAAATTTTGCTTTTGCTAATGTTTTAGTTTTTTATCTTTTAAAGCAAGTCATGTTTAAAGATCGTGTTTTTTAAAAAAATTAAGCATCATTTAAAAAATGATATTTAAAATTTTACCTGATTATTTTCTTCTTTTTATATTGTTTAAACAACGGGTGTTTTTTTTTTTTTTTTCATTTTTATTGCAACAGCATTCAATAAATTTTTGCACACGATTATCAATTATGCTAAATAACAAAACATTCTAGTTTAATAAAAGCGAATTCAAACTTTCCGAAGAACATTTATGTACTTGGCAGTTTAATACAGACCCCATACATTTTGTTCTGTATGTAGCCGTGAATAAATAGGTCAATAGAATCATACTATAATGTGAATTAAAAGTTATCAATGACCAATTTACTTTTGAAAAATGTATTTGAATATACTGCTTGGGATTTTTTAAAGCAGTTTAGGGAACACTGAAGTTTTAAAAGAATTCATTATGATGAAAAAATGGTTAGTTTAAAATAGAGCATCAAAATCCATTGACAGAAATTGATAAAAATTACTTCTAATCAGTATTTTTACCGATGCATATTAATTCCCTGACACCCTTTGATGCCCTTTCGTGAAATAATACTTCTTTTAATAAGAAACGTTGAAAAAAGCAATTTTTTTTTTCTTTCTGCATTCTTGGAAAGGAAAAATTTTCTAAATTGCTACAATGTAAATTTTCAATACAATATGACAGTGATTTTAATTTTTCAATACATTTTTCGTGAAACTAATTTTACTTCTTGGTTGAAAATAAAGAGTTGAATGCACGTGAAAGGAACTTATATATTGCTGAAAAATATATTTACAATGTTAAAAAACATTTTTAATATTTCTAAAGCACTTCTGAAACATATATAACGGCTCCTTTTGATAAAATAAAAAGAAGTTCTTCAAAATCTTAGTACTAATGCTGTTTATAAATCACTTGGGGCAAGTTCATTACAAATAAATTGTTTAAATTAAATGAAAAGCCTTCGTTAGAGGAACTGGGCTAGTTTCCTTATAACACCATACTTAACTTTTTGCTCAAATACTTGCTAAGCTGGAAAAAAAAATGTTACACAAACCTGATAGCCCATGATTATTTTGTGTTACCGGTTTTTATAAATGTATAGTATTTAAAAGAGCATGATACCAAAATATTTCATTTTATCAAGCGTAAACATTACACAACAATTGATTATTGCTGTTATTTCAAAAGTAGGGAAATGTGGGTCAAAATTAAATAGTTAAGATAGTAACATTTAAAAAAATGAACAAATTGGAATTAGTTCAATACACAAAGAAATAACAATGTATGTTATAGTAAAACTTGCATTGAAACATTATGAGGGTAATGTTGGAAGTAAAAATACTTTTCTAATGAAGTACTTTCTGTTTGATTATTAAAAAAAATTTTGACCAAATAAAAGTGTAAATAAAAAAAAAGAAGTTAAAGGAAAAAATAACCGAAACAATTAACGAATGACAAAAATCAATTAATTTATTAATATATGAGAAAAAATAAATGGAAAGAAATGGAATTAAAAATAAGTGAAACAGTGAATGAATTAATAATTCAGTGAATATGAAGGAGTGTAAACGAATTAAGTAATAACTGAATACGTAAGTGATTTAATAAATGGTTTATGCGTTAACCCCTTTACTTCTTCTTACTTCTGCATTAAACTTTACCCTGCATTCACTTGACTAATTGTATGAAACATTTAAAATATAACTAAGCTTAATTAAATAAATAAATACTGCATCGATATTTATTAGGTCTAAATTAATACTAAAATTTTTAATCGCAAGAACTTAATCATTTAATAATAGCAAAAATATTTTGCCCCATATTCGCCAATACAAGAAAGATACAAAAATTCCAATTTACAAAATAAAAATAGGTCCTCAACGAAATTTTAAATTAGAATAAAAGTCAACTCCGAAAACCACTTTTCTGGGTTTTTCCAACCATAATTTTTTTCTACAGTTGTTCAATTTCATATTTTATCTTATATCCAAGCGCAAGGAAAAAAATTGTTAGTGTTACACATGCAGATGTAACATTTTTATTAATATTTATCAAAATATCTACAAGATTGTGTATTTATAATATTAAAGTTTGTTATGTGTTATGATACAAAGAAACAGCACAACTTTATTAAAAAGCACAAAAATATTTTAAATTCATTTTCGATAGCTGGGCGCAATTTCACCACTAATTTCTTCCTTGTTGCCAACAAATGTCACCAGCAGATTTTGTCATTTTATAGTTTGGCTCTGGTAGCAAGACCTTAGAAGATCGTTTCTTCATGGGAGCAAAAGGAGGAAATTTTCTTGGCACAAAACGACCGTTACTAGCAGAGCAGACCGCCTTTTCTTATCAATATTCTAACAAATGGAATCGTTTAATTCATCGCCCATCTGATTTAAAGTTATCAAAGGCGAACGAAATCATACGCATAGTGTAACTCTGATTAATAGAAGTTTCAACTTGCAAATGTTTATTTCTTTTTAGAAAGTTCGGTGAATATGGCGCGGATATAACTTGGAATAATTTCGAAAAAGTACTAAGAAGGTAAACCAACTCGAGTCAGCTTTAATCACCTTTTCTTAAAGCTCCAAAAAGAAGTAAAATCGCCAAGTTCAGGCTTCAAGTTATTAGAACCACACTATACATTTGTACATAAACATTCAAAACATAAAATAAACATCTCAGTAAAATAATTTCATTGCCAAAAATTCAAGCATTGCCAAATTTGGCGATGCTTTTCCTGCGCTCGGCTAACGGAAGTTCCTATTTTGATAGAGTCCTCCAATCAAAATGAAGCTAAATTAATAGATGGATTTATTACAATTGTGCATTGCTAGCGTTGTTTAATAAGGCGGCATTGTTAAAAGCGCCCGATTTGGGACAACTTAAAATCATTATTTTTTTTCGGGTTTTAAAGAAGAAAAAGGTACGAGAAAATACATCATCCCTCCATAATTCCACTCATTTTCACTGCATGCATAGAATTAACATTTTTGTGTGAACCAGTTCAAATTTCTTCAACCCAGAGAAGTGAGAGCTAACTGTAAACATTTAACTTGTGCCTCGCACTTTTGAACTTAGAAAACTTTTGGTATTTACTATGTGTACAAATACATATGTATAAAAGATTACATGTATGTATATGTACATACATACAAATAAACCTGCTGTTTTTACTAACTCTAGGAATTTCTCTATTATAATTGTTACATAATGTATGAACTATGTCTTTGAAAGAGAAATGTGCTTAATAACCCTTCTATTTATAACATTCAAATAAAGTCTTTTATTTGTAACATATCAAATATATACTTCGGCAATACACTTGTTTCTTTTTTCCCGTGTTATCACATGATAATGACACCATAAATCATAACACTATATTATAAAGGAGCCCATGATGCTAAATGAGGATTCACTCGAGCATTGTCGGGATCCATTAGATTTTTTAATTTAGGATAAAAGAAAAAAAAAGTTGTATAATGCTCTCCTTTCAGCAGTGGAGAAAGCAGAAAGCGTCTAAAGGTTTTCAACAATGTAAAATAATAATAATTAAAAAAAAAGCTGTTAAATAGATATACTTGAGCGTGCCAGATATTCACAGTTTAGATGTTCCAGCCAGTCTCAGGAACAAAAGACATGCTCGTCTGCCGGCTTGCCAGGGGGGGGGGGCATCCGGAAAGGTAGAAAATAGTAAAAAATATATTTAGCTAGTAATTCAACTAGCTTATCTTAATCTGACACGTTTTAAGTTTTCTGACGACTGATTTTTGTTACTAACCTTCTGGACTGTGCTAGACGCACGGCCCTACATAAAAGGCTTAAATTTGGTGGAGGTACTAGAAAGGATGCAAGGTACGCCCCTATGATCATCTGAACCTTTCGAATAAATCCCAAAAAAAAACTCATAAGGCTTCCTTATTATTAAGGGTTACCTCTAAATATTAGTGAGACTTCTGCTAAGCACGTTAAAAGCTCCAATTTATGCAAACATGAATCCTTTCCAAAGCTTTCTGCGCTAGTTGTGACAGCTTGGTACTATGCATTTTTTAAAGCATTCTAACTCTCGTGACTTGAAGCGGTAACGTAAGGACATTTAATACTGAGAAATCAATGTATTTATGTTTGTGAGCTAAACAAATACATATTTTTTTTTTCAAAAATTGATGCTTATGCTCATATACAATTTATAGCAAGTTCCTAAAGAGCCAAAGCTAAGAATAGATCATTATGATTTGTGTGCTGTTTCTCAAAAATTATTATTTTAAGAATAGAAATAACTTACTTGTTGATGGTAACGGAAGGACAGTAAAGGAAGGGCAAGTTCCAACTAGTGAACTGGATAAATTTCAGTCTTTTATTCAGCCACTAAAAGATTCCAAAATTTAAATCTATAGCAAATTCTACGTCTAGTATGCCACCTGTAACAATTTATTGATCCTTAATTTTCTTAACAATTTAAACAAAGTGATTAAAACATTTATCCTCTTTCTCAGGGAATGTAAAAATTATTCCCGCATTACCATGCTGTCTCAAACAATATATTTCTATTCCTTCATCTTCTATATGAAGTAGCTGTCCCACATACTTCTTAGTTGATTTTTTTCATTTCCATTCAACTAACAAAAATTGTCCAACTGTTTATGCATCCTTTAACGTTGTCTCACAATTTGGAGTATTTGATTCAACTGTATCTTCATCATTTACAACAGTTTCTCTCTTTCCTTTGAAGTCAAAGCTTTTTCGCTTTGTAGAAAAAAGTACTATAGTCAATACCATATTTTGCTACTGGTTTCAAGAAATGAGCGTAGTGTCAGAAAGGGAATGGATGTGCCTCCATCTTTCTGAAAGATTTCTTTGAAATTATTGATCTCCTCTTTAGAAACAAATTCAACTTTCATATTTTGGTTTTTTTCTGTAGCTACTTTTGCGAAGTCTTCAGCTGTCGAGACCCTCCTTTCAGTCAAGATATTATTCCACACATTACGTTTAATTGTTTCACGGATGCCATCAACATCCCTCTTCCACGACCTGTGGCAAAAAAAAATCCCTCCAAGTGGTCTTTTTTTTTTGTAATATTCCAGCATAAATGTCAAGTTTGTGCACAAATATTTCTGTTTGATTTGACTAGCAGCTCCATCACTAAAAAAGATATGCTTTCCAATTGGGGAAAAGAAACCAACTAGCCAAAGATCAAAGCATCCATAAAAGCAAAAACTGTCACCTTTCCGTGATCCGTTTCGTCACATATAAATGCACATCCAAATCCTTTCTCATTTCCGTGCTAAAAATAAGGGGTAAAAAATTTGACCTGTTGGTGGTGCCTAAATTTCATTTTGCATTTGAATTGCAAAATGTTCTGCAAAGTGTACTTGCACAACCACGGATGTTTTACTTGCTTCTTCTTTACTTTCGTTAAAAAACCTCTGTTGTTTCCGTTTGATGAAAGTGTGTTCTCTTAAAAAATTCCAGCGATTTTAACTCAGACTGAGTAAATTTTCACTCCTTTCCAGTATTGAAAACGCATTTTCCTTATAGGAGTGAATTTCATTCCTTTTGCGGAGCGGTTATTTTCACTCCTTTTGGATCAGCTAATTTCACTCCCTTTTGATAAGTGTTTTTCACTCTTTTTAAGACTAAATTAATATCCTAAATGAGTGGCTGCTTTCCGTTTTGGAAAGCCGCTATTTCACTCTTTTTTAGAATAAAATAGGTAAAATCATTTCACTCTCATTTGGTGAAATTGTTTTTTAAACGTGTTTTCATGTGCTTATACTGTGTATTTGAATTTAAAACTGTTATTTCATTTGAAAAAAAAAAAGTTTTTAAGTTAAAAAAAGGGAAAAAAAACTGTTTTTAGTGTTTCCGAAGAGGATGCACAAAAACTGTATGGCAAGTACGAAGAATTTTCTTTTTTATTAAAACTTTAATTGGTAATATTTCTTGAACTACTCGTATATCGTTACAAATCACCCATGTGCAATATTACGTACAATTCCCAATCTAAAGATTGAAATAAAATTAAAAAACCCACACAGTTCCAAATAAATAAATATAAAATTTTGAAACTCTATATTTATATTCTCGGTGTGCCTTTTAACATTAATAATGTTTTAAAAGTTACATCAGTTCAAATTAATTTAAAAAGTCACTCATAAATTGTGACAAGATACGTTTGAATTCAATTTTGTTTCTTCGGGGTCATTCATTAGTTACGTAAGGACAATTTTGGCAATTTTTGACCTTCCCTTCCCCCTATGTAATGGTATGTAAGACTAACTCCCCCCTCCCATCTTACGTAAGATTCTTTTTTTTTCTTCACAATAATAAAATAACAAATATTGCATCACTGGGATCGTTCTTAAATTAACTATCATTACTTTTTTTAAACATTTTTGAGTAAAGAAATGTTTACTGTAAGGAATCTAGACCGAATGTTTTTTCGACAAATAATTTTTGTATATAATGCGATAATAATTAAAAATAAGACATGCAAAACACAGTGCGATTCTTTTATTATATTTTACACGTTTCATTCTTTGAAACACAAGTAAAAAACAGCTCATCCTATAATACATACTTTTACCTTCCTGAAGCAAATGAAATATAATATTTGCCAAACCACTTGACCGCGGATTTCTATATAAAATATCAGCTTGGAAAATATTACGTAAGAATGGATCTAACCCCTCTCCCCATCTCCAAGCAAGGGTATGTAGAGAATTTTTAACCCCCTCCCTCTCAGGACCCTTACTTAATTAATGAATGGCCCGTTACACATGAATGAGTGTAATATACAAAGTTCATGATACTCTTTAAAGTTTATTATATACAAAAACAATATTTGATTAATTTAAAATTATGCAGTGGTTGGAGCTCCGACCATCGGGAGCGGATTCGGTATCCGACCTATAGATTTGCGCATGGTCGGGTCTGTAACACCTGCCTAAAATAAATATACAGTACACCCACACACCAAAGACGGTAACGACTGTTTCAAATGTCATATTTTTGATTCGATGACCGAAACAAAATTGTTGATGAAAGTTTCATTAATTTGGAAGGAAAAGTTACAAAAAGTTCGCCGTAACATTGCACGTGGGTGATCTGTAACGATATACGAGCAGTTCAAGACATATTAACAGTTACAAGTTTTAATAAAAAAGAAAATTCTTCGCACTTACCATGAATTTTTTGTGCATTTCCTTCAGAAATCTCATTCGGCAACAAATATTGTTTAAATTCATTAAATGAAGACATTTAGATAGCGACATGCACTTGGTATTCGCGACCAACGTTAAGGTATACTCAGTCTCGTACCCAGCCGAACGTGGAGGTATAGAAGATTCTCCCTAAACAAAATCACGTGATAGAATCGAACCAATGAAAATGCTTTTGAGTCCTTCTTTGAAAGAATGTTTTTATTTTTCGCTCATCAAAAGGATTTTTTCCGAATTTCACGCGAATAAGGACGAATTTTAGTCTTGGTTTTTTCGTAAAGCGTCTTTTTTCGATAAAGCTAGCACTCAGAAAGAATGAATGCACCCGCAATAGATTTCACTCTTTTTAAGAGTTATTTTTTCGTTCTTTTGAATTAAGAGTGTGCCTTAAAAATTATCAGATTTTTCCTTTAAGAAGGTTAACACATTTTTTAACTACAATTCTGTATTCATTTTTAACAGCTTTTTGATTTTCTACCGTCCCATTGCTCCCAATTTTAAGCATGATAAATTTTGTTTGTAGATATTTTGATAAGTCATATCAAAATGATTTTTACAAACTTGGCAACTTCTGAACATATAGTTTTCATTGGTCTCATCGCATACAATAGTAGAAATAAGACCATGAAAATTTGTAGGAAAATTTTGAATCAACCGTTGCAAAACGCCAAATTAACATCATACATTTTCATGGTATAAATCTTTCCTTATCAATACAAACTGAAAAGTCAATCTCTATCAAAATTTCGATAGAGATACTTTAGTACTAATATCTTCTTGTTGAAATAAGGCTTATGCTTCCCGTAACGTTAATATTAAAAACCGGTTTTGAAATTGCTTTTCTTTCCCATTTTTACGAATTATAACATAATCTTTCTTAGCCTGGAGCTTGCCAAGAAATATTGTCCCTGAGATAGAACTCAACGCTATGTTTTTCAACTTCCGCAGTCTCTTTTTCAACACCAAGAATAGTGGGTTTAGGTATTGCCGAGGGAATGTTGCACCGAGTGGCACATGTTTCAACATCCTTAATTTTCTTGAGGGGACTTATAGGTAGTACTTTTGAAACAAGGTGAACTGCCTTACTCAGGGTTTTAAGGGAACATAGGGATAGGAAGACGCAACTGATACATTATTTTTAGCAGTCAGTCTACTGATTCTTTTTCGACTTTTTTCCAGTAGCTGAAGTGATTTTAGTTCTTTCATTGCTAGATTTTTCTGTTTTTCAACTTTTCTCTTTCTCTCCTTTTCTGTCATTAGCTGATGCATAAAGGACTGTGTTGTACCTTGGAACACTGCTAATTTTTAAGAATCTATTTTTAGCAGTAGTTGTTGTAATCTCGGATAGTAACCTTTACCTCTAAATGGTGCCATAGTAAAAATCAGTATCAAAGGAGTAAAATTGACGATTTTGTGAGAGAAAATTTCACGACTCCGAAGTAAATATTTTCTTCATTTTCATTTCATTTTCTGTCTTTGCATTTGTTCAACTAATCAACTGAATTTTATTATTTTATAAAAGAGAAGTACCATAACTATTTTGGTTATGAGAAAATAATGATAGTGCCTCTAGATTGACCACCATTTTGGTTTTTCTTAAATCACATGGTGATTGTACTTCGGGACAGCCAAACATATTATACCTTAGGACATGTTTCCAAGGTACCACATTTGCATGGTTCTTAATAATTAGATATGTTTAGGAACATGGAACAATGATTTAATCTTATGTAGTCTTTTAAACACATTTTATGTTAGATAATAAATCTTTATTTATTATTCACGATTTAATTCATTACCCTGAAAAAAAAATTTGTTTTGTTTTTTTGGTGGAAAATTGGTTCAAATATATGGCTGTTTAATGAACCATGAAGACTTTCCCATAGTAGAAGAGGATGTCGTAAGGTACAATAGGACGTTGTACCTTGGGACAGCTTGAAACTCCTACTTTAAATGACAGGCAATATTTTATTTTCTTATTCTTAAGACATCTAACAGAATCAATGCAATAGCTTTATTTAGTAGATATATTAAAACAAAACACTATTTGAATGATTTAAAATAAATTATCAAGATTATATAAATTACCTTGCGTTTATTAGTTTTAAACACAATGTGTGTTAAACCAGTATATAGAGAACAAATGTTCACAACTTTTTTTTTTTTTTTTTTTTTCAAACACGTTTTTTTCGAAACAACAGTTTTTCAACTGGTGGGCATTTTTGCTCAAGGAGCTATTGACCAATCGTTCTGAAAATTTGCGTGAATATTATTTATTCAATTATACTTTATATGAACCTAACTCTTAGATGATATTATGCATAAAAAATATTTTTAATGGAATAAATGTAAAAAAAAAAATGGTACAAAAACATAACATTTTAACCAAACACCTCAAAAACGTACAAATGTAAACATTTTTGATTACAATTAGGTTCATATTCTTAGGAAATATATTGTTTATGAGAAAGAAAAATTGAAATGATTACAGACAAAAATTGTGACTTCGGTAATGCCCACCGGCAACAAGCTTTGATGAAGACTGTCCCATGAAGAGCAGCTTCTAACTCCACTAATTCTGGTGGAAATGACTTATTACAAGGTGTACTTCAAAAGTTGAATAAAATATCCTATAAGTTTAAAGAAATTCTGATTATTTCTTTTCTGTTGAAAAATTTCACGAAAAGCGCTAAAATTTTAGTCTCCTATGCTGGTTTCCCCCTGTTATTTATTAAAAGAGTGTCATTCATCTTTTAATGACTTCGACTTTCTTCGGCCCCAATTAAATTTGATTCAGACGAATGAATAATGTCCATAAAACACACACATACTAGCATTAGTATTTGCGAAGTAGATACTACGTACCTTCCCACTTGTTCGCATTAAGCGATTAGGAATAGGTGTTTGAGGTCTGTTCGGTCTGATCAACTGCCACTAGGAGAAAGAATGTATCCCATGATAATGATGTGATAAATTGGTGATTGTATACAATTACCGGTGATTATACACAATCACCAATAAACTTGGTAAATGTAATGAATTATTCAATATTCATCACATTTACCGGTTTATTTCTACAATCCCCGACTCGTGATGGGGAATGTAATAAATTTGAATAATTCTCTAAAGTAACCAGGTATTAATTCCAATATATATATATATATATATATATATATATATATATATATATATATATATATATATTTAAAACACTAAAAATTACTTTTACAATTAAAACAAGGTTATATATCTCTCAAAACTTACAAAAATATTTCAATCAAAAAAAGTAATAAAATTGGCTTTGCTTTGCTTTAGTTTAATTAAATATCTTAGAACAAACAAATTAGATAATAAAGATAATAATGTAATAAATAATGTAATCGAAAGCGTCAGTACGGGAGGGAAAGAATAGACGGTCCATTCCAGATTAATTGTGATAAATTTCTCAAATAAATCTTAAATTGCTTAGTTTATGGAATTTTAAAGAAGCTTGTTTACATTATTGGGGGGGGGGGGGGCAATTTTATAAAATGTGTCCATAATTTTACTTGTCTCTTAATGTAAATTTTTGATTTACCACAGAAATTGAAATTAATTTTTGACAATTATATGAACTTCATGTTTGCATAAACATGTTTTTTTTTCTTAGCGTCTAGTTGGGGGATTGGGGGTGTACTACAAATTGTCGCCCAGGGTGACATAATCACCATTAAACCAAGTAAAAGTGTTCCAATTCACTGTTTTTTTTTTCTCCACAATCGCCGACTCGTAATGGGAATGTAATAAATTCGAATATTTTTTCCTGAATAAGGACTGAATTCCAAGAAGGGAATTTCTTAAAACTTCTCCGGAAATGCGTAGTTAAGAATTAGAAAAACGTCGTGATGGCTGTTAAAAAATACAGGAATATTTCAAACTAAATAAATGAGTAAAACTAACACTCTTTTACTTTATTTTCATTAGATATTTAATAAAACACACTTTATATGCGTACAATATATATTACAAATAAAATTGAAAAATGTAAACTGCTTTGGTAATATTACTTATGTACCTTTCCTTAAGGGCTCGTTTAATATTCTGTTTCTGCCACCATGTCTTACGGATAAATGTGCTTCATGAATTACGGTAAACATTTCTTCAAAATACAAGTAAAATTTAACATTGTAGTTGTCTTATTTACGGGATAGATTAGTTTTTCAACATTGACAAAACTGTCATTACGTCATATCTCTTTAGTCAACTATACCCTTCGGAATTTTTTCCACCATTTTTTTTCCACTGATGTTTTTACTATAATTCATCTTTTTTAACGAATCGTCATACTTTTCTTTCGTCAACAAAGACCGGTGTACTCTTTTTTGAATTCAAAACAGTTACTAAAACTTGAAATTGAAACGCTAAAGCATATCGGCCATTATTAGAAACACTATAAAAGAGAGAAAGTCCCGAAAAAAAAGGTCTTGCCAGCACGATACAAGAAATACAGTTGAACAAGTAATAGATCCAGGTTGTACGAATTAATGAAATTACGGATTAAACAAAATAACCGAAAAATTGAGCCAAGGTACATAAAATAACTACTCTGCGCAGTAAAAATTAATTTTTAATTCAAAAGAATCAAACATAAAACTGAAGAGAACATTACCTACAAAGATTCATTATTACGCTAAATAGCATTTTATTTATGTGGTGTACATTTAAATGGCTATCCGGATTTACCAAAATCCAGTTTAATAGGGTTTGGATTAGTGAGAGGTAAATGTATTGAACTGAAATTAAAATCCTACTAACATGGTCAAGAAATGCGCTTCCGCAACTAAGTGCATCCGACAAAAAGCCCTCGTCGCGTAGAGATACTATACGTCATAGAAAAAGCCAAGTAGCTGAGCAAACTGAACAAATTTTGGCTAAGCATCGACTTTTATTACATTTCCCGTTACGAGTCGGGGATTGTATAAATTAACCGGTAACTGTGGTAAACATGGCTAAATATTCAATAAATTATCACATTTATCAATTTTAGTGGAGATTGTGAACAACCACCGGGGATTGTATAAAATCACCGGATTTATCACATTTACCGTAACATAAACAGAACATTACGGTAGAATATCAAAATTTTGTTTTCCTGGTATGATAATTTATATCAGGATTTTGTACACGTGGATTCTTTTTACAGACATGTATTGAGAATCCCCGACAACTTTAAGGAAGACAATTGTAAGCTAACTTTACACCAAAAGCTATGGTATCTTTGTATTTATATTATTTGCATTATATTTCCTCAAAACGAAATTGAAGTTTAGACATTCCCGAGTAGTGAGTGAATTTTCGCCGTCATTTTAAATCGAAACGAACTAAACGCAGAAATTTAGTAAACAGATGGTGGTTCGGATTACAATTCATTTCAATGGAACAAGTAACCTACTGAACTATAGGGTCGACTACATTTTTGGGAGTTTAGCCTTTTAAAGAATTATCAAAATTTAATTCAAATATTAGAAAGTACCATCAAAAAATTATTTTGAACAGTAGTATAAATGTTACTGCATGACTCTGAAAAGAGGCTGGCTTGTTTTAATGTAATCAGCAAAGTCACAACATGTGAAAGATCTGAGTTAATTTAAGCATTCAACAAATATTAAACAATAGGAGCTAAAAGCCGATCTATTTCTGCTTTCCCAATGTTTCCCACTAAGTCAACCAGGTTATGCCCTATTTACGCAGATTTTTCTTTATTAACTTTATGTTAACAAAAAATTAATGAGATTATCCCCTGCCTCTCTCAATTTAGGTCCAGATGCTGTGTCTTGCGAAAAATCTATCATGACTAAAAACTACGAGTTAAATTTTTAATTGCAAAATAATAATAATAATAATAAATAAATAGAAATTTTTTTTTAAAAAATGCAGCTTTGCTCCACTCCGTCGTATTAAGTGACCCATCACCGAACTTGCTTTATTAAGCAAATAAGTAGTTAAAATGAACTAAATTAATGCAAATCAATACAAATCATAATGTAAGCAACGAAATGAAAAATCAAAATCAATTTTATTGATATTGATATTATACACTGGTGGACAATTGCTAAGGACGGACTCCAATGGGCTACGCAGCGCGTAAAAAAGTGAGTGTTATTCGATGCCAAGTGAAATAAACTAATGCCAGAACTCTAGAACATTGCAATGACGATAATTTCTTGTGCTCTGAAATCCAGAAGGTGTTGAAAATTGTTCAAAGGACGAAACGGTCATTTTGATCTGAATACTGTAAAAGTGAATTTATGTAATTACCGTCCCCAGGCATTCCGGCGTAAAATGTCAATATGGAATATGGCTACCATGGAGAGCGATGCAAGCTTCCACACGTCATGTGAAGTTTTACACAACATTATCCAGCAGCTGTTGGGGTAATTTATCCCATTCTTCTGTCAGTCACGGATAAGGATGTCCTTGCTTATTGGAGGGCGTTGTCGACCAGCAAGACTGCTCCCCAAAGCATCCTAAACATTTTCAATATGATTCAGATCTATAGAACGTGCTGGCCATCCAGTGGGTTGAATATTTTGAGTAAGCTAGACACTCCTGGACGGCGGTTGTTAATGATATGTTACGTTGCCATTTATGAAAACGAATTTACCACCCACAGCATCACAGAACACGTAAACATGAGGCAGTAGAACAACATTAATGTATCACTAGCCGTCATAGTCTTGTTTGGAAGCACGGAAGTGACATAAGGTCATTGATCATAATCCTACCCAAACCATGACACATCTTGTAGGATACTAGTCCTTTTTTTATGTTAGCTGGCTTGTAGGCTGTACCACTTTCATGCCAGGTTAGTTATCGTCCACAATTAGACTACAGACTGAATCTGCTTTCATCTGAGAATAGTACACAAGCCCAGTCGCATTCTCTTCTAATGCGATGCTGAAGACATCATTGCAAACCAGAAAATCACTGACTTGTAGACAATGGGATGTACAAACCAAGCTGACGGGCTTATCGTCTTACTGCATTCAAACGTCTGGCTACAGTTTTTCGGGATATTTGCTTTCTAGTAGCAGCAGGAAATTGCTTTGCTACTTTAGTAGCTGCGTTGCGCTGGTTCCTTTTGATTGCTAGCACTAAGTACCAATCTGCTGACGTTGTCTTGCGTACACGACCTCCCTCGTGACGTTTGTCACACATTCCATTTGTTTGAAATGATTTCCAAACTCTAGAAACAACCCTGTGGCTGACGTCAAACTCCCTGGCAACATCTAATTTTTTCTGCCTTTCTTCGATGTCGCTAACCACACGGCCACACATAAAATCATCTAAGAGATGTCGGGAAGACATACCGAAAAATGCAAGTTCATCAATTGATTCTTTCCCATTAAACTTTGCTTTTGAACAATAATGGTCATCACGCAACCAATCCTTTTTATCGCTTATCAGAGCTATCACGCAACGTCGTGAGTCTGAAATTTGCATACTCACAACACGTCTTACTGTGTCCGGAACTTATGCTAATTTCCATATTTCCATGCCTTCCATTTTCGGGTTGCTTGCGCTGCTATTGCTATCCGTCCTTAAAAAAAAACACTGGTGGACAATTTCTATCTAGAAAAATGAAAATGTAGGAAAATAAAAATGTTAATGGTTTAAAACTGCGTTAAACATTGTCACTCTTATCTTTAGCTTTGCTATAAGTTAAAAAATGCACTGAAAATGACTGTAGTGTATGCTTACAACTACACACAAATATAAATAAATGCTCTTGAAAATAAATCGACACAGGTGAACTCTGTTGCTAAAATCGTGAAATACAGTTACTGAGTCGTTTTACCAGGCGGGACGTGACCTACTCTAACTGAAGAAACTCACTAACTAGAGCAGATGGTCTGACCAGAGAACCACGTAAATTGTGTAAAATGAAAATTATTGCAATAAGTATCAATCAAAACAGCATAATGAAACATTTTTTTTGATGAATTTGTCCTCGTTCTCCATTTCCGAAATAGAAGGTCCTAAAATCGGGTGACTTTTCAAAACAAAGTCGCCAGTTTTAATGAGTAATGGAAGTTTCTGGGAACAGCGATTTGAGATACTGATATCGTTGATTGTTAACGAAGCTGAAGCAACTGTTATGAATCCATTTCTAGAAAATTTGACGACTTGTAAAACATTTCGCCAGATTTCAAGTCCTGATATATCGACAGGTGAAGGCAAATGATTTTTGCGTCAAAAACATATTCCACTATAATCATTGGATGGCTACTTATTTTTTAAAAACTCATTATTACTCTGACGTGTGACTTTTAAGGAGAGTAATCATGCTGAAACTGAATTCTTTTAGGAATGCTGACGCACGAGGTGACAGTATTTTAGAACACCTTCAAAATCGCTTGCCTCTTCTCTTCGATTGTATCTGGTACTGCGTCACTTTATCAGATGCTGAACAAAACCTAGCTTTTGGTTTTAAATTATCTGGTTCAACAATGTACGCTCATCGTTCATTGCTGAAAGTACGTTGTATGTCATGAATATTTATGGGAATATTTTATCATTTCATTAATAACGAATTTTCGTTCTTCTTAATCAGACCAGGCAGTTTGAATCTAATAAACGCCGAAAAGTTTACAAAAAAAAGAAAAACCTCTTGTCGGGCATAAAATTCTTAAAATTCCAGGGCATTTTTTGCAACCCTAGATATTATTCAGGACCGCACTAAAAGCCCAGAACTGTCTGGACTAATCCCGGAAGTATGGTGGTATTGGTTTCGTGAATTTTAACTTGGCTATTTGTACGTTGACTGCTTTGTCTAACGCGGTTTAGTTGATATGCGGTTTTGATGTTCTGCTAGCATATTTTAAAATTTTCATATAAATCTAGTTTATTACCGAGTTATTTATTAATACTACTTTTCTCACAGAGAGTAATTAGCAAAAGAAATTGTCTCTACATAGGCAAGAAAAACTGCATCATCACCCTCACATTGTGGTTTTATAAAGCAGTTTATGAAGTTAAAATTTGCATATTCAGTTGTTGCTCAGCTTGTGTTTTTAACAGAAAAAATGTTTTTTGGTCCAAGGCGGTCGCAAACTCGCCCCGAACACGGGGCAAGTTTACGCATCGAGAGGGGCACGTTTATGCATAATAAAAATGATGCCAAAAGTGATATAGATATTTAACCAAATTTAAATGTTTTATTTATCTTAAAAACACATTGAAAGTAAGAAAATCATAAATGATTAATTAAAGAACATTTTATAGGCTAAACTAAAATCATAGTGCTTATTGCTAATTGAAAACAGTAACTGTTTAGTCGTCTTCTTCATCACTGTTAGATTTAACTAAGAAAAATGAAGTATTAATTTTTGCATACTTGTCATGGGACTGCGTTTTAACATCTAAGACATTGAACCCTGTCTTATCCTTTTTTTGATTGGTTGTGGGCTTTCAAACAATAAATGCAAGCACTATTTTCTACTTCGTGAACAGAATCGTTCCTTAATTTCCTTTTTACAGAGTTCGCTAACTGTTTTATTGTCGCAGGTTTTGGTTTCATACATTTTTCTTTGATGTCTTCTATTTCTGCTTCAAAAGAAACTGGTAAATTTTGAAGTAATTTCTTCTTTTTTTTTTGTTATGCCCATTTTGTTATGCCCTTTGTACAACTCAAATTCAAAATAATAGAATACTTTCCAATTTTTGGAAACTAGTTTTTCTCTAACCAGATATAAATGCAAATTAGGTATTCAAATGAACGTGCCACCTTTCTTAGACCTTAAAGTGTGCATTTCATTTCAAATATAATCAATTAAAAATAATCTTAGACAGAATAACCGAAAGTTTATAGTGATGAAGATTTACGTTGAGTCAAAAAATTAGAATATTCAAATCAAAGGGGGAAAACCACTTTCAAACGAAACAATATTAATACTAGAATGCGTCATTTTTTGCCGGATTCAATGCTTTAATCATTTCTCACACGGATTCTACCATCTGTTTACATTAATTGTTTCTGACACTGTTTCCATACCCTCTTCAGTGCGGCAACGAGCTCAATTTTGTTGGAGGGCACCAGGTCTTGAACCGCTCTTTTTACATTTGACGGTACCACAAATACTGGATCGTATTGAGATTGGTAGGGTTACTTGACCAGTTTAATACCGAAATTCCTCTTTCTTTTTAAAATCTATGAGTCGATTTAGAGATATGACACGGAGTAGAATCTTGCTGAAAGATAAAATGTGTTACTAAATGTGTAATTGCTGTGCCTCAGATGAAGTATCATGCAGGAATATTGATAAACATCGGAAGTCACTCATTGTTTTATTTTAAGATAGGTACAACTTCACAATTCCAGTAGCTCTCATGCATCCACATACCAAGAAGAATGTGTCAAAGTGGAGAGAACGTCTTACACAATATTTCTCATACGCTTTTCTTTTCAAACGTCAAACCAGAACACCTTTTTTTGTTCACAAATATTTCAAAAAAAAAAAAAAAAAAAATCATCACTGAATATAATATTTTTCCAACCTTGTTTCCCCCCGTATGAGATTATTTTTTCTCCAGGAGAGTCGTGCACGTTTCTGCTTCATGTTTATCTTTGGTCCTACTTCGTAGTTTCGCAATTAAAACTGCAGTTTATGCAACCGTCCAAGTGTAGTTGGCGTGGGTAAGATAACTACACATTCTGTCCTACACTTATGAACGTAAGAAGCATTTTTCAGCGATTATTTTGGACAATTTACTTTAATTTGGGTTTATCTCTGCCAGGTGTTACAATTTTTCTACCTCGCTTACTTCAGTTACCTTTTAGTTGGTCAGTCCTTCTATATTCCTTTAACATCTTACATACCATAGATTGTAAAACGTTCATTTGAATTGAGATGGATAGTTTTTCTTTTTTTTTAACTTTAAGAAATGATACAATATGTAACTTTTTTTTTTTTTTTTTTTTGTAATATTTATCACCTTGACGACCCATTTTGAGCAATACAATGCTTTTAAAAGAGCGTAAAATTATCCGGGCGCCAATCTCCATACTTGTGACAAACTATAGGGTAAAAGGTGTGCAAATATTTTTGTTACTTTTTTAAATTCACATTGAATGAATAGATTATTCTTAGTTTTTGACCCAAATAAAAAATCTATTTTTTCAATGTGTAAATGATCCATAAATTGTTAAAATAATATCTGAAAAGTTGTTTAAATTGATTCACTCATTCATGAATAACGAGTTTTAGTCTTTTTAATTTGCATGCATTCATTTTTCCCGACTCAGGGAAAGTTTTATTAAAACAGTTCTGATATTTTATTTTTTTGAATTTGGGTTGTAGCTTGTAACTGCTTTTGTCTGAGGGCTTTATTTGGAGCATCAGTTAGGGGAAAAAAAGAGGATGCTCACAATCCTTTCCTGATTCCTAAGCATTGGTCCTACGTTTTCAAATGGTCTCAGTTGGAGTAGTCCATATGTGACGATGTGGAAGGCCTAGTGGGAAAACTACTCGGATTATACCCACTAGGATGTCACGTTTGATGTCAAAATAATGATAAGCCTTTTCATTAATTTGACATCTAACGTGGTTCTGCTAGTGGTCTAACGTAATGTCTTAACATCTTTAAAATAAGAAAAATGTATTACAGACTGTATAATGTTTGTATGAAGTTAAAGCTGAACAAACATGAAGACAATACTATATGATTGTAAGCTATAAGATACGAATCTGTTACTGAATTAAAAATTAATGGTGATTTTCAAAACTAAATAACCTGAAAATACTAAAGGTTTGAGACACTGCAATGCGAAAAAAGCGTCCGGGGCCCGTTTAGAAGTAAGACAGAGTGGTAAGACACAGAAGAAAGTGCGTAAATGTGCCCCGATGAAAATGCGTAAACGAGCCCCGTCGGAAAGTTAGGATTTATTTTTACCGTGCAACAAAATTTAATAACTTTTCTGTCCATATAAATACAATTCTCAAAAAAAAAGATAAAATTCTGCTTTTTTATATATATATATTTACTTGTTTTTAACAAAGTATTATTTATTCACAATAAGCTTCAAAACGTTCAACACAAAATTTACTCGGTTCGGTACAAAGCGGATTTTCCTATCTGCATGCTAAACTGAAGCTCTTCTGATGCTCAAAAACTCGTGAGAATATTTGCAATGGAGTAGCAACAATCTGTTATGACTGTTGGCTCTTCATTTATAGCTCGTTTTGAAAGAAAGACACTGCGTAAACGTACCCAGTGCGTAAACGTGCCCCGGTCTACTCTAAACAGTATAACTTCTTAACTATACCACTTTATGCTATATAATGCAATTAACTCACTACTTAGAAAATGTAAGAGCAATAACACTATATGAAAATTTAATTAAAACTCTTGAAGCTGCTACTCTTGATAAATAATCCTTTTTTAGATATTAGGTATACATAAAGCAACGCTTATAAGACAATGGAAAGAGTATTATCCTTTTACGTTTGTTTCCTTTCAATACACCGCTCGCTCCCCGCCATCATTATTGCTATTAATAGAAGTGCAAATGTCTGAGGTAATCCAGGACACTGTTAACTGATAATTTCTTCCGATAAGGATTACAACGCATCGGGACAACAATTTTCTCTTCCTTCTTGCCCAGGATTTTGTTATTGGTCAATCACCATCTATAAAGCTAAACAAGCGGTATTATTTGTACTTCCTATACAGCAGGAAGAATTGGTTTCCAATGCTTTGCAGTTTAGATACTATGAAATGGGGTAGGTGCAACAGGATATATTTCTATATAGAGCCTGAGTAAAAACTTTAAGGCCAGTACATTTTTTGTGAAAATAAGAAAATAAAACTAAATTGATCTTAATACTATTGCATTATTGATTATTAACGTTCATTGGTAAGAAATAACTCAACAGACAGGATTTGTAAAGTATGCAATTACCAGAAAAATAGGGGTATATTCATAGTTAGTATTTTAGCCTGAGTAAAATTTTTAAGGACACTAGTTTTTTTTTTTTTTTTTGAAACTACAGGTACATTATACTGGAATAAATATGACCGCAATAACCAAAATTGTGGAAACCCTTCAACTTGCAGTTTTGTCATTAATTTCTTCAAAGTTTTGGTTCTCTTCGTGAAGATATCGAAAGGTAAAAAGTTAAAGAGAGCAAATTTTTTTTTTCTTTTTTTTTTCTTTTTTTTTTTTTTTTTTTTGTCTTCAGCGACGATGATTAGCCGTACTACTGCAAAAAATTGGAATATTGAAGATTGAAGTCAACAACTTTTTTTAATTGAAACACAGTTATGGTAAAAAGAACACCGGGAGAAGCCCTAATTCTTTGTCTTCGCGTGATGGAGGAAGTGTTTGCAAACTTACATCATTTGAAAAGTACTCAATCAGGAAATTTATTTAAAAAAAATGTGTTTAAATGTTTGTCAAAAACGATGTATAACACAGTTAGAACGTGTGGAGGTTTTATTTATGCAGAAAAATTGCCTAAACCTCAGTCACTGATTATATACAACGTAGAGCATCTGAACTTTAGCCAGGAAATCATAACCTGGGGTAACCAATGGCTACAAAAAAATTTTCTGGCGAAAATGAGTGGAATTTGGATGGATCAGAACGATGGATGCACTATTGGCATGATTTAAGAAAAGAAATGGAAATATTCTCCTAGTGAAAATTAAATGGAGACTCTAGCATGACTTGAGAGTGCTTTGCTTATAATATTGTGTGCTCAGTTATGTTTTTTTCAGGACAAATGAATTCACAAGCATATTAAAATGTCCTCGCAATCCATCTTTTACCAAATGCTAAATTTATCGCTTCAGAAAATTCGAAATATCAGCAAGAGAGTGTACCTCTTCATTCGAGTAGCAGTGCAAAAAATTGGTTCCAAGGCAACAATGTAGCCCAATATAAAACTTAAGGGGTGACGTAGCAAGATCATTTAATGCCAATGGGTGACATTTTGCTTTATCAAACAGAACTGACATTTACTATCGAAGTTGAATGGCATAAAAAAGATCCAAACGTTGTCAAAAACTAGTTTTATCCATGAAAATAAGAATGTTTAAAGCAATTTGAAGAAATGGCTCCTACGCAAGCTCATAAATGTTTTATTTTTTGTTTTGATTTGCTTTTTTCTGTGTTGGCCTTAAAGAATTTACTCAGGTTCAAATATTGATCTGTAATATTTTCTGATAAAGAAATACTTACAACAATATTTTTGGCCTTTTTTACTTGTATTTAAGATTTATAATTATCACTGAAATGATTCTTTGATCCTAAGTTAAAGATGTGTCCATTTTCATAAAAAAGTTAACTGGCCTTAAAGTTTTTACTCAGACTGTATATTACTCAAGGGTATAGAAGTATAGTTATGAGGATCGGGTAATGTAAGGAACATTAATTAAATTCATTTTAGACCTAAGCTGGACTTTAAAACTATAAATTAGAATTGGTAAAGATCTCTGTGGAAAATAGCAACTTCAAGACATATCAAAAAGCGGACTTGGTCCTGTGCTTTGCCTAGAACGCTAGAGTAACCGCTAAAATTATATATAACAAGCCAAAAGCAGCTAGAGGCACAATTTATTTCTTCTTATGCGTTTCAAATAAAGTTAAGACTCAAAATAGATGCTCGAAATGACACCGCAAGTGATAATGCTCTATTCTTACTGACAAACGAAAAAATTACACCTACAGGTTGATCCTGAGTGTTAAGGTTCTTCCCTCAGTTTAAATTGTATAAACATATTTGTATATATACACACACTGCATGCTAACGCTTCAAAACACCTAAGAGGGTAGGGTACATCCTGACGACGTGAAATTATACCTCAGTGTGAGGTCGAGGTCGGAAATGCTTTCCTGAAGCGATAATTTACAAAGAAGCGCGATTAAGAAAAGGGACCGTAAGTGAAAAATCGTTTTTATAATAGCTGTAAAAAAGAAAAAGGTATATGGGTCCAAAGTTTTTTTAACCAGCTACATGCACGCCTCACATCTTCGAGACATGGAACTCCGAACAATCTGTAATACTCCTAGCATATCTCACATTTCTCGGGTCGGTAAAGTAGTCCAGTAACCTTGTTCTGGAAAGGGGGGGGGCTTAACTTGCATCAAATGAGGGTTTCAATAGGTTTCTTTGTTTTTTCTTGTATAGGATGTAGCCAAGATGCAAAATCCAAGTTTTCGACCTCGGTAAACTCTCGGAACACTTTTGAAAATCCCTAAAACTGCTGAATTTTCGCACTTTCTTCGGATTTTCCCCATTTTGACCATGAAGGAGTAAGTTTATGACAAACATTGCTACTTACACATTTAAACTAGATTAAATTTGCTACAACTTGACACCAGAATGGGCTAATTCGCCCTAATAGTTTTCGATGTACAGCTTTTCAAATTTTCACAAATACTCCAAACTTAAAAATTTAAATCCATTTCCTTTTTTCATCACACATGCAGTTGTCTTTATATCTTCACTAACATCTCTGATATGAGATAGTTAAAAAAAGATTTATTCAATTTAACATTTTGAAGGGGTTGGAGGAAAGAGGAAATGTTTATGGGGAGGGGAGAGGTCACTATTCACAACCAGAGAACGGATATTAAAATACAAAATTTATTTGATATAACATTTATGTTTAGTGTATACAAGAAGTGCTAATGAAATAAAAGTAGAAATAAGAATCAAAGATGTTTCCTCCTTTTTGAAGGACCAGAACCAAGTAAATTCGGCATTTGATCTCCATCTCAGTGCCATTTCCCTCTCCCAGGACATCCTGAAAGGGAATGAAAATACTACGTGTGGTTTATCCCAAAAGACTTATGGCAATCTCAGAACTAGCATGTAAGAGCCTTTTTTTCAGTGTCGTTGCAAAATATTTTTTTCCTACCACACTAACAATTCTCTGCCGAGAAGTTCTAATATGAATGCGACCCACATATTAAAAAGTATTAATTAATAGAAAACAATAATATGAGTGTTAGTGTACCTGAAATTCTTCCTCGACATGTTAAATAGCATTTCTGGCGAGTTAGCTAACTGGAGAATCAAACAGTCTATCCATCTCGTCGTCGAGCTCGTCCAAATCATGGGTAATGACATTAACGTCTATGGCAATTTCAAGCAGGTTTTCGCAGGACTGGCCATTACAAGTTCTGCAGACAATTGAGCGCTTCAAATCTGCCTTCCTGCAGCGAAAAGCATTTTTGCATCTCTTTTTTAACAGCAGAAAATCATTCTCAGCTGGTTTTCGAGGGGGCTACTTCTCTCTACATCATTTTTGGAAAAAGACCTTGGGCTATAGTAACTCATCCACATTCGAGTGGATTTTTTTGTAACCCAGTCACTGCTTCGCATGGTGGTATGTACGAAGCGAATGTTGTTCTGCAGCATCTTGCGTGGGAGTAAATCTGGCCAGGTTGAAGTTGGTCATGGCTGCAGCCTTTGTAAAGAGTTTGTAGCGCAGGTCGTTGAGAGTTTGACTGGACCTTTCTCCACCACACAGCTGAATGATAATATTTTACCCGGTTTTAACTACTTGGTCAGGTGCTGCAGTAGATTAGAGAAAACTGCAGCTTTATTTTTAAGCTCTCCATGCCTCTGCAGTATTTCAAGCAACTTGAGCTCCCCTTGGCCGAAGAAACACGAGGTGGAACGACAGCCACTGAAAGCGTGAGTGAAAGCGACGAGCTGATTGTCTGCTGTTGTTGAGGTGGTTGAGTAGAACACATTCAGCTTTTTGCCTCTTCCACACTTCTTAAGGTGTATGGTACCTTGTGTGGGATCTTTGAGACCAGTGAGGATGACCAACAAGTCTATGTCATTTCCTGAAATAACCACGATCTGAAAATCAGAAGCGTTTCTTATAGCTGTAGTTATTATTAGCCTGTCCGCATCTTCTTCAGCCTGAAAAACCTCAATACTTTTGGTTTCAAATTTCACCTTCAGCAGTCAGATGAATCTCAATTTGTTTTAATTATTGGATTAAAAAGTTCTTGGGAAACATTAGGAGTAGTTGTTTCCTCAAATATAACCACCGGAGAACAAAAATGTTTGAGCTCGATGCGTTCAGAGCTCTTTGTACTTATTTGACCAGGTTTTGTTAGGTAACCATCAAACATCACAGCTATGTTCTTACCGTACTGTGCCTCGAGATATTTTAAATATCGAGCAGCTATCATCTAAAACGAGGATTGCTTGGGCCACACCACTTTGTGAAGGAGATAACAACCATCTACAACCACAAATTAGTTTTCCCTTGTAACTCATCAATATTAACTGGTTGGAAAGCTGCATAGAAAGAGGACTTGTCGCCCTTCCTCATTCCTTCGTGAATGAATAGTGGCATCGGGAATGGTGAAAGCTCGTATATGAAGAATTTCTTTGATTCTTCGTCAGACTGCTGCAACACGCATATCCTGTGAAACTGTGAGTGGGTCGATAGTTACTTCTCTAATGCCAGCAGAGTGGCGCAGCGAAGGAAGGGGGGGAGGGGGGAGTGAAAACACCTCCCAGAACCATTAGTTTTAGCACGAATGCTAATTCTAATACAGTAGTTTATGCATATAAAAGGGCTGTTTTGACCCCCCCCCCCCCCCAAAAAAAAAACCTTCAGAAATTGTTTTCGGTCAAACCTCCTCCTCCCTCCAGAAGGTATTTTTCATCAAATAATCCCCTCCAAAAGGTATTTTTGATCAAGAAATCCCTCCAGAAGGTATATTTGACCAAAAACCCCTCCAGAAGGTATATTTGATCAAAAACCCCTCCAGAAGGTATTTTTGATCAAAAACCCCTCCAGAAGGTATTTCTGGCTGCGCTAGTAGACAGCAGTAATAGAACGAACAGTAGAGGAAAGAGACAACTTTTGATTTACGCTCGAATTCGACGTCTTGGAAATTTTCCCCTACAATCTTTATCATTGCTTTCTTATCAATATCCCTGGCCATGTAACAGTTGACTCCTTTATCTCCCACAAGACCACTGCTTAAGGACATGTTAACATCCACTTTAGGAAATGGAGGGTACCTAAAAAAAACCAGTCGCACAGCTTCAGCTGCATCTATGAGGAAATTGATTGAAAATTTCCAAGGTTTGGAGAATTTGCGAAACTTTGAAAAGCTCTATCTCGAAAACTAATAAGGCTAACAATCATATTCGGGTGTCAAAGTATAGCAAATCTAATATAGTTTCAATGTGATGTGTAAATGCTGATGTTTATCAAAAACATGCTCCTTCATGGTCAAAATGGAGAAAATCCGAAAACGTAAAAAAAATCAGCAGTTTTTGCGATTTTCAAAAGTGTTCCTACACTGCAAAAAAAAATTGTTGTTTTTATAGTAATATACTATTTTTTCCTACAGTTTAATACTGCTGTGCTAAATAACAGAGAAAAACTGTAAAAATGTTTTAGATAGCGCAAAACGATGCGCAAAAGGTTTTTCTTTTCATACGGGAAGAGAGAATGAATTCAAGGTATCGATAGCCATGTTTTCTGATATTTCGGGTGTGCTGAGGCAGGATTACTCAGCTGTAATCCAAATTAAAGGTAAGTGCTGGTTATATTATTCATTCCCTTTTCCTTAAAATGTAGTTTTCTTTATCATCGAGAATGTATGTAAAATAACAGTTTTTATTTTGAAATCGTAATTCGTATCCAAATATTCGTTGATGTTGACTTTGCAATTTTTTTCAGCTGTTAACTTGTACCGATTGCTTAATAGAGAAAATCCGAGCAGTTGTTGTGATTCTGAACATTTTGCAGCATGTAGGATAGTTTTTAAACATTTTCTGAAACCCAAATTTGTTTTTAAAAGAAATCAATTTCTTTCTTGATCGTATTTAAAGTTATTAGAGCAGTAGACTTTGTTTACGATTACATTTTGTGTTATATAGGATGTCAGTACTTAAAATTTAAATTCCTATGTATAAAATAACAACGTAACTGAGACACATGCAAACAGTATCACGTTTACTGTTATTTTTTTTTGTTGAAGAATTTTTCACTCTGGAAATACAACAGTCTGATGTCTGAACGACTCGAAGTTCTCTGAAATCTGGAGCCAGCTTTCTTACTTATCGATCAAAACTAAAATAATAATAATTAAAAAAATCATCAATGAAGCACTCCCAAAAAAAAAAAAAAAAAATAAGCATTTTAAGATGTAAACACAAAACCTGTGTGTCTTAAAAGTTTTATATTTGCGTCAGCTGGAAATTAAAGTTTTACTTCAGGAAAAATGCACTAGTACCATTGCAACTTGTGAACGTAAAAAAATTTTAGAAACTATATTCAAAGGCACTCGATAGGAGATCACGGGAAGTCTCTATGACCTCCTCAAAATTTCCACATTGGGAAAATTTTGTCTGGCGATTCGGCAAATTTGGGGACATAATTGTAATGTTGCAATTTTTGAACTCTCGAATGTCCAACTTTCATTAGATATTGTACTTATTGTTGTGTGTACTTAATGTGCATGCACCAGTATTTTATCAATCGGCAAATATGTAAGTTCCAACTGACAAATTGAGATTATACGCCTTCCCAACATATTTAAGTTCAGGTCGTGCCTAGCTTTATTTTAAAATTTTCAGCTCTTCATTTCTTATCTGGTAGTGTTTCGTTCTCGTCAAAATTACGGCTTTTTAATTTAAAGTAGAATATTTACATTATTATGCATTGTTTGTCACATTTTATTCGCCTTAAAGGACATGCTCATTTAGAAAAGTAGATGCTAGTGAACTACAGTAGAATTTGAAACTCTGGTAACCTTGATCTCGTCAGTTTCCTTACATTTTAACTTTTAGAACCCTTGGGTTTTAAAGATGGCATCAACGTGTTTATGATGAAGACAAAAACTATATTAAAAATACTGAAAAGTGTGATTCTGTACTTCACTGCACATAAAAAGTAAAAATATGTCAGATTGTTATCCGTGTAAAATAGAAAAATCGGAGAATTTCGTTTGAACCTGTAACGGAGGTTCAAGCCAAAGCCGGGTAAGATCTAAAAGTCCGATTCTAAAGTCCGAATCGCAAAGCCGAGGATTATTGTTTTGAAAATAACATTAAATATGACCCAAAATATTTTGATTTCGTTTGTGATGATAATTCAAGAAAAGTATCAGATTCCGATGAAGATAGGGATGATAATTCAAGTAAGCTAGAAGCTAACATTTGTGAAGATGTAATTCCTTCGAATTTGAAACCAAGTATGAGAACGCCAGAAAGTGAAGATTGGCAAAACGCAATGGCTCAAGAAATTCAGGTGATCTGAGAAAGAAACGTTTACGAATTGGTTTCACTGACAGAAAATTTTAGAAAGAAAAAAGGGTATAAGTGGGGTTTTTGATTTAAAAACAGATGAGCTGAATGAAATAATTCGCTTCAAGGCAAGACTGGTAATTTTAGGTAACAACCAGCAATGGGGGGGGGGGGATACTTTTAGCAAGTGTTCTCCAGTAATTTCCTTTCCTTTGGTTGAGGCTTTCTTTTCAATTTTTGTGTATAAGCTATATTGGGTCCATTTCCAAGTAGATGTTTGCAATGCGTATCTATATGGGGATTTAAAAGGGGAGATTTGTGAGACAACCTGAAGGGTTTGTCTATCCCTAAAATCTAAATGTTGTCTGTAAATTGAATAAATTGTCATTTTGATTCAGATTACGCCTCGAATCACGATTACCGGATTTCAATGGCGGGGGGAGGGGGGGGGGGCATGTAGTGTTTTTGGATAGGATACGAATAGTATGGTGTAAATTCAAACAAAAATGCGTAGCACTGTCAACGATGGAAACGGAGTATATTTCATTTAGTGGACAACCTAAGGAAGTTATGTGGATCAAAAGAATTTTAAATGAATTGGCTACGAAAAGAGTTCAGAATTTTAGATTGATTAATAGTACTGTGACAATCTAGAAGCGATCGATTTTTCTAGTTCTGCAATAGAAAATTGCAGAACTAATCAGATTGATATGGGGCATTATTTCCTAAGGAATTTGATTGTTGAAAGTGAATTTGGAATAAAATTTGTTGAAACTAAAAATAATTTAGCTGATTGTTTTACAAAACTTTTCTCTATGGAAAATTTGCGTAAAACTTGAATTGGAATGACATATTTTCTAGAGTGTTTTTTTTTTTGAAATGTTTCAATTATTTCATTATATTTAACTCTCTGGCGGTTTGACATACGAGCGGAATTTCACCTGGAAAAGGTCACCTTGGGAACATGGCTATCTGCTCGAAATGGTCAATACTTTTTATCTTGAAATTCCCTCCCCCTTTCGGAAGGAGATAAAAAGCACTTAATCCCTTTTGTCCAGGACGTGCTGTCAAAGCTCAACCCCTTTCTTTTCAACGCGTGTCGCAGGGAAGAGTGGAACTCCTCCAGACTGCCAAGGTCCGTCCCGCCCATTTCTGCCCTCAACACGTGTAGCAAACGAGTTGAATTCCTTTCAGCCAGTCGTGTTTTACTAATCACAACTTTCTGTAATATTTATGAAGTAATAATCTAGATTTTAAATCTCTGGAATTGCTATCTCCTACTACTGCTCTAAATTACTATTCACATATTTTATTATTGAATTTAACTACTCATATTCAACATTTATAAAACAATATTTGGAACAAGTTATTTCAATATGAAATAGCTAAATGCATTTAGTTATGATTGTAATGTTTTGCATAACCTGAAATCATACGTAATAATAAAGAGCAATAAAGGAATTCCCTCCCCCCTTCCGCGCAACAGCAATTCGTTGTTTTTCTTTTAACGCTGGGGGAAAAAAGCACTGCAAATTTATACATCTATGCATACTTTTTACATACTATGTTTGTATATGTATATTTTTTTCTTTATTTGTGCATTTTTATGTTTCGAATCTCGCCATATTTGAGACTAAGTGATCGTAATAGCGGTATACCTAGACTTGCCTTATTTCCGAAATGTTCAACCAGGACCCCCCCCCCCCCACCGTGGGTATTTCAAAAGGTACACACCCCGGCTGGTTTTCAGAGTGTTTTAGAAGGTAGTTTATTCTCAATGCTATGGATAAATGATTACTAATTATCAGCCTAAACCAGGAATAATAAATGATACATGACGCAAGCAGATACATTTAAACAATTTATTTTGTAAACGTTAATCTTTTGATGTTACTTCAGCAAGAAATGAGGAATTGAATTTTGAACAATATTTACTTGTTTATTGCATTGGCTAGGACTTTTTTAGAAAGTCTTTTTTGTTTTAAATCTTTTTGTAAAATTCCTTACAAGCAAATCGGATAGCAATTTTATAGCTCATAAATTACAAATCTATACCTCAGAGCTAAACTAACGTGGTTCACATACGCTACTTTACAGGAGAGAAAAAAATATGTCATGTGAGTGCAATTTTCGAAAATATGTAAAATATCCGATATTTTCAATCAACGCAAACTAATGTCTTCAAAATAGTAAATGCATCCTCAAATCACTCTTTATTTATTATTATAATGTGCAGACTTAAAATTAAGGTTTCTTTAATTATTCATATCTAATATTCCATTTTACATTTTAGTCAATTTTAATAGAGTTAATATAGCGTTAGCTGTTCTACTCATTTGTCTTCTGTTAGCTACTTTTACACAGTTATATGATTCAGAAAAAAACAATATGCAACAGTCAGGGGCACAGTCATAAGACATTTTCTTTTGCTCCAACCAATGGTTAACATTTAATTAGGTACTTTTAATATGCATTAAAATTGTTACATTACTAATAATTTTATGAATAAAAAAATACATTATTTTGTTATATTAATGTGTAATAATACATCATAAAACTATAGTGCATAACTTTTTAGGTATTTTTAATAATAAATGAGCTATATTACTATGATTAATATAATTTTTATACTGAAAATACCGTAGTTGGAAAAATAAATATCGAAAATATCAAAATATCATGATATTTTCAGAACAAATATCGGATATATATCGGCGAACCCTAGCAGTAATAAACAGAAAATTCAAATTTTTGGACTTACGTCAGTCTGGCTACGAGGTACAGAAATGAAAAATTTATTATTTTAAATAATCCTTCACGGTTAATTATTTTTATATTTTTTTGGTCATCTGTAATGAAACTTATATTTTACCGAGACGTGAAGTAAACTGGCCGGGACACTGGATTTTTGAATGAAAATCGGGACTGTCTAGGATCTCGTTTGAAAATCGGAAAACAAATACTAAATCCAACATTCACTGAATTATGGCGTATTTAACAAAGCTATTATTAAAAAAACACTGACAATCACATGGGATCTAGTATGGGGGGCCTCGATGAGAGGCTCAGAAGGACAGTGTAACCTCCCCAAAAAATTCTCATTTGAAAAATGTGGAAACACTATTGCAACATTGAGATTCTTCTTTCAAATTTTAAAAATTGTTTTTAATGATGCATAATGTTGCTTCTCATTAGATGTTATGTAAGTATGATATAATGTGCATGCTCATGTTTATCATTTGGAAAAAGTAGAACTTCATTCGAAAATTTGAGAATCCACCTCTCCCGCCCCCCTCTCATTTTATTTCGGAGTGCCCCTGCTAGTAGTTAAGACCTAAGTGACCGAACTAGGTATCAAATCAAAGTTATGAAAACACAATTAAAGCAAAAAATAGTAAACAACGAAATACTTTTAAATTATAGTGGTAAAAAAAAGTCGCAGCAAAAAAGTTGTTAAAAAATTTTACAAATTTTCATCCCCGTAAAAGGTTTATTAATTAGTATGAAGCATGAATTATGATGATTTTTCTATAAAAATCAAGGTTTTATAATTATTTTTGCTTAAGTTGTTCCAAGGAATTGAAAGATCATATGACTTGTATCAAGCAATCGCACAGATTAAATAGTGATTTGAGATAAATATCAGGCTTTGGGCAAATTGAGATCAATGAAAATTCTGGATTTGTTGCTTAATAAAGTACAAATAGTTAAGCTCTGCTGAAGTTTTATTTTAATTATAAAACGGTTTAAACCTTTATTTATTTTTCTCTATTTATTATTATTCCTTTTTTTACATAAAAGAATAGTTATAAATTCTCACTTAACCATTTCCCCATTTCCATCTTCCTACAAAATACTGTAGATCTTAAGCAACTCCATAGAAATTTCCTTTACTAAAAGTCAGGTCCCATTCTTCTGAATTTCTTCCCCCTCTCAATGAAAAAAATTCCGAGGCTCTTTATTTTTTATTGAAAAGAAAAAGCTACAAACGATTCAATTTTTGATTTTTTTTTTTTTTTGAAAACTATTCATTTTCATATACTTTTCCATTTTTAATAACAATAAAAAAAATATTATTAATGTTCTTTGCTAACAACTGAAGTTTTTTTTTTTTTTTTTGTATAAATGTTAACACAATAGCTGCCTGGTGTTGTGCAAAATTTTTGCTCTTACTATATATTGTTTATTTAGTTTTTTTTTACTTATACAGAATTGAAATTGTACGCTAAGAGATAAATGTTTGTTTTTCTTTGTGATTAAAATAATTATAAGCTGAAGTATTAGACAGAATCGGTGAATTTAAAATGTTTCTGATATTAATGATTGAAATTTGCGACCAAAACCCAAGGCCAATCAGTTAGAGTAAATAAATTTGAAAAAATATCCCTTTTTCTTATTTTTTTATAATGTGTTTTGAGTACAACGGTTTGGGGTCAAAATGTCGCCACCGAAATGTCGCGGGACAAAATGTCGCGGCCAAAATGTCGTCGGTCCAAAATGTCGCCGGGCCGAAATGTCGCCAGGCCAAAATGTCGCCGGCCCAAAATGTCGCCGGGCCGAAATGTCGCCGGTCCAAAATGTCGCCGGTCCAAAATGTCGCCGGGCCAAAATGTCGCCTGTCCTAAATGTCGCCGGGCCAAAATGTCGCCGATCCAAAATGTCGCCGGGCCAAAATGTCGCCGGACCAAAATGTCGCCGGGCCAAAATGTCGCCGGGCCAAAATGTCGCCTGTCCAAAATGTCGTAGAACCAAAATTCGCTCATTCAGTTGGTAAGAAAAATGCAAATGTACAAAAATGCTGTTTAACACCAAATTTGCAGAATAAATGATTACTGCCTTTAACGAATGTCTTCGTTAAAAATGGGACTGAACTAACTGAGTTTCTTGATGAATTCTAAAAAGATTATTCCGTTTTGATTCGCAACTCTCGGCTGTTTTTCAGCAAACAAATAGAATACAAGCGTTACGTTATCTTATTTCTTGTGACTCGCTATCTACCAACTGTAAAACGTTCTGACGGCGTTCAGTTCTGACGTTCGATAAATTTTTTAAAACATTTCTTCAAGAATAGTGTGCGTTTGTATGTGACCGATTTTTTGGGGCCATTCTACGTCAAAACCTGTGGTAAGAATTCGAACGATACCCGCAAGTACCCATATATGATTTAGGGCTGCGTGGTTTTTTTGCGTCAATTCGTTCAAGATAGTGGAGTAACTGAACGTTTTCATCGATATGCGTGACTGTCATTGCTCAAAAAATGATGAACGGAATCAAATAAAATGTTAGGAAGCAGCAGGGGGACAGATTTTGGGGCCAATAACACCAGAGGGTGGAGCAATCGAATGTTTTTTTTCCTTTCTTTTTTTTTTAATCTGTGACTGATATATCTCAAAAAGTAATACAGTAGACCCTCGTTTTCAGCAGGTTTATTTTACGAGGTTTCGATTATACGCGGTTGAAGATTTGACACCTTTATTTTATTTACGCAGATGAGTTTCGGTTTTACGCTGATGCGGCAATGCAAACAGGTAACATTTTCCTCTCTTTCAAAACCCAAGCTCCTATAGATTGCAGATTACTCGTAACTAACTGCATTTTGGCGTGCTAATAATCGAACTTGGGTCCTTGGAGACATTTTATGCGATTGGTTCCAGAGCTTTTTCCATTATAGAAGTAAAGTGATTAAACTCACACAGTTCAGAACTCACTGGAAGAAGAGCTTTTAGGAGTGACAAAGGAGGTCAAAACCAACGAGAATACCGACTCCGGTGACACACAACCAAAAACGCTCACATTGAAAATTTTGAACCATTCGTAGACAATAGAAATAATCTTTTTTCTGATTTGTTAGTAAAGGAAGATTTTATCAAGGAAATGACGCAAGTGGTCATGGATGCGTTAATGCTCAGCAAAGAATTAGAGGAAAAATTCTTAATGACTACCAAACGACTATCATAGCCAGCTCTTCTTCATAAACAGAACACGAAATTAGTTTGTTTTCTTTATGCATATTATGCATAAAAATCGATATAAGTACACATTAAACTTTTCATACAATTAGTCATCACTAGAATGAAGTATTTTTTTTATTTACGGAACCTAATCCCTATTTTGAACCCGTTCCCTATTTTTGATATTAGGTCTCAATTTACGCGGTTTCGATTTACGCAGCATTTCCGTGGAACATAACACCCGCGTAAAACGAGGGTCTACTGTACAAGGGTTAAGACAAAATTTGGTCTACAGGTATATCTTAAAGGGCGAGCTGCTCATTTATTTTTGGCTTCAGTCATCCCAAAAGGATGGATCACCGAATACTTTTAATCGTTTTATGTGACTGCTATATCTCAAGAAGTAATGCGAGGATTCATACAAAATTGTAGTATGCAAGTGAAATTAAACGAAAACAAGCCTTATTTTCGTTCTAAGTTGAGTTTCGTAATCGTTTACGTGAGTCAATGTAATTAAATAAACAATGAAAAATATACTGAATTTAAATATGAGAGGTTGAGCAAGATATCAATAAAATCTAAATTAGCCGTGTATTCCTCTCATTTTTGTAGCACTTTAACTAGCGTGGGTGTTAAATAAAAACTGAGTTTGCATTCTTATACAATTTGCGTAGTAAAAATTCAATAATTAAAACAGCATTTTTTTCTGAGAGGGAAAAACTTATTTGTTTATTATTATTATTATCAGTATTCTTTTCTTTCTGAATTACCAAGCTATATTGAGCTAGAACTATTACTTTTTGAAACTCATTTTAAAAATAAGTCTAGGTCAAAATTGATCTGAATAATCTCATTGATATCAGTTATTTCACCCTACATTGTGAAATTTTTTCTTTTCTATTTAAAATTGGAAAATGTGATTCAGCTGACAAGCGCTACTTCGCAAGCATGAAAGTATCCTCTTGAAAACCTCTAATAAAATAGCTGTTCTGAAATTGTCCCCCTTGATGTTCTATCGAATATATAAATTTCATGAATGTTGAGAATTGAAAATATTTGTCATCGCGTAGAGTCGTTTTTCAAAAATCTGAGTGAAAGACACCTGTTTTAGCAATTACGGGTTTCATTGATTTCAAAAGATTTGACGGTGAAGATTTCGACGTAATTTCAGAATTTTACTCATAAGACAGAGTTTCCACAGCAATAATCTGTCATCTCTGTTAAACATTTGTTTTGCTGTCCCAAAATCCCGGTCACAAAGGACATACAAATGTCCTCTCAGAGGAAGGTCTCGAGCAGTCTTGTTAAATTTCTTCAGTTTCATTTCCAGAAAAAGTCTCAGAACAGTTTTGATCTTACTTTAACCAACGTATATCTCACTGAAAACGTAGTTTTTTTTTTTTTTTTTTTTTTTTTTTTTTTTTTTTACAGTTCTTAGGGTGATGTTAAAAAATCTATGAGAAAATTAAATTTCGATAAGATACTTTTCTACTTTTTTCCACCGTGGCCCGTGATTTCGAATTTTTCCAGTGAAATGGGAGAGGGAGGATAACGGGCGTATAACCAATGCAAATTTCATAGGATTGCTATAAAAAGCACTTCCACTTGTATATATAAAAAAAAATTCAAAGTCGGAGGCCATTCCGCCTGATCCCCTAAATTACTGACTTGTCGCTAAGGTAATAATATGCTAGAGTGAAGGAGTTATTTGTTTTTACTTCATTACGCCAAAAAATACAAACCGCCTATTCTCTTGCCATATTCACATACGCCTCACTATTCTTTCATTCGCCTTTAGAACAGTTTAGTTTTACTTCCATACCAATTTTTTGTCTGAATCCTTGCATTACATCTTGATCCTTTACATCTTGAGTATTATTATTAATCAGATTAAACGAGAAAGAGAAATCCGTTGCAGCAGCCTTTCGCATGTTTACGTTCTTAATAGTATACAGAAAAACGTATGTTTTTCTGAAAACTATTAATTTTCTGGAATTAATCTGATGCTTACGAATTAAGACAGGAGAAAACGTTTGGAATTTTTGAAGGAACTTACTTTGAAAGGCAATTAATATTCTTTCGCAACTTTTATGCTGAAAAGCATCGACGTACATTTAAATTTTTCGTACCAATTGAACTAGCGAATTTTGGGCCGGCGACATTTTGGACCGGCGACATTTTGGACTGGCGACATTTCGAACCGGCGATATTTTGGACTGGCGACATTTTGGGCCGGCGACATTGTGGACTGGCGACATTTTGGACTGGCGACATTTTGGACCGGCGACATTTTGGGCCGGCGACATTTTGGACCGGCGACATTTTGGGACGGCGACATTTTGAACCGGCGACATTTTGGACCGGCGACATTTTGGGACGGCGACATTTTGGACTGGCGACATTTTGGGACGGCGACATTTTGGACCGGCGACATTTTGGACCGGCGACATTTTGGCCGCGACATTTTGGCCCGCGACATTTTGGCCGCGGCATTTTGGGCGTATACCGAGTACAACATCTGCCTAAATGTGCGTAAAACGCGACGTAAGTGCACATAAAAGTTCAAAATTGATCTTTTACGTGTACTCTTTGGTTTTTTTTTATGGCATTGTGATTTTATAACAGTTAAAGTTCCTAAATTATATGTTAGTAGCGAATAAAGCCGTAGCTATAAATTTATTTCCAAAAGGATACTTAGTTTGTTTTCGTTCAATTTGAAATCTCACGGCTTTTATTTATTAATTTATTTGAAATGTAATTGAATGTCATTGTCGTCGATTAAATTATGTTGCATCCATTTACAGCACAATCATTAATTAAATGTAAATTTTAAGCTTAGAAGAAAGAGAAGTGGATATTTCATTCTTGGAATCAAGTTTTGCTTACAATAAATAGCAAGGAGGTTTGCTTAGAAATCTTTGCGTTGATAAGAAGGATGCACTGAACCTTGAAACCCCAACCTGATGAAAGGGTATTGTTTGCATGTGTGAATACAGAAGGTGGGCCCCTGCGCTCCGGGGTGCCGCTCTCAGGAGAGGGGAAAGGAAACGCAGGATTCTACGCCTTGGACCGTTTGACAACGAAAATTTAGTGTCAGAAAAATACGTGTAAAACGCTAGCGACGTGATCTTGCTACGGCGTGATAAGACGTGCAAAACCGCCGGTAAGTTAAGTTATAATTTGTGCATACAAACTGATGGCCTGTAATATATTTTTTATTTTTTATTCATGTCTTAAAGTATTTCCTTTTTTCTTTGTGTGCTGGCGTCCCAAGAAGGGAATATGCAAGTGAATATTTTGTTCCTGGCCCCTTAGCGCACGGAGGAAAACAAAATTGTAATTGATTTTATTTTGAATTTGTGCCCAGTGATATGGTTGCATTATGTTTTTTGGAAAAAATTAAACTATAAATTTCATTCTAGCTGCCTGAATTCACTTCATTTAAATTTATTCACTAATGCAATATTATTTCTTTGAGTTTAGTGGTATGTAAATGCAAAGAACTACGTAACTTGTGACCAGAATTGAATGGAATAATGGGTTCTTGGCAATTCGCGGTTGTGTTCCGCTTGGAAAAGAAGTCTCTTGTCTGAACGATGTTGCGATGATTCAGTTAGTGACATGAATGACGGTAACGGAAGTTTATAAGTATCTCTTTTCATTTATATTTTTGTATTTTCCGATGTAATTTGTAATCACAAACACTTTTGAGTTTTAGAGCGTTCTTTGCCACTGAACCCTCTCCTACGGCCTGCGTGCCATATTGGGTCCCTGAAGCTGATTTTTGTGGCCCGTTGTCAGGTTCTATGTATCATTACAATCAAGAACTTACAATCAAGAACTATGTATTGGAACAAGATAAACTAAATTTTGTTTTGTTTTGATTGAAATGTGATCATTCATACATTCCATTTAAGTCTTGAGTTTTTTAAATTTGTTATTCAATATTAATTTTTACGGGTAGTTGAATATTAACACTTCAAGAATCACCGGAAAAAAGAAATTTCTGTTGCTAGAGCTAAATTAGACGTACATTTCTTTCAGTATTATAATTACTTTTTAAAATTTCCAGTAAATTTTGAAATATTGATTCTTTGTTTTTACATGTTATTAAAATCGAATGAACCGAAACAGAATGATAAGTACTTTAATTTTTACAAAAATACGTACAATAAATAATAAAGGAACAAAATTTAAGGCCAACTTCATAATGAGAACAACAATAAAGATTAAAGTTTAAAGTACGATGTATTAAAGCGTATGAAACTTTCTTCGCATATTCAGACTTGACTTATCAAACAAAATTATAGATTATTTTATTGTAATGTGAATAAAAAGCAGTTATTTTGCAAATAGAATGTTTAAATCTAGTTAAAAAGTGATGCGGTCTTCTGGCAAGCGTTTTCAAGAAGGGTAGCTTTGTTTACAACAAGGACGGCGGGCCAAATATGAATAATATATAATATAATTTCTTAATGATTAGAACTGGCACTACCAGATTTAATCCATTTTTGACATGTTTGACGATTAATTCTTTTGTTAAAAACTTTCAACTTTTTTGACCGATTTTCATTTTTTACTGAACTGACTTTAACTAAGCCATCTTGATTTCGGGAATATAGAATTTTCTTCTAGATTTCAGGTAAATTCTGAAAAACTTTAAGATAATTTGTCTAAAACCTCTCAAAAGAAGTCCCACCTAAAAAAAAAAGAGTAACTGGTGGATTAAATGGGACATCGATGGCTGTTCAAAACGAGGGGGGGGGGGCTCCCCATTTTGAAAGACATAGAATATAAATGAAATATCTTAAATTATGCTTAAATATTAAGACATATATAAGATAGAATGTTCTTACGGTATTATATTAGTTCAACTCAAATGACTCTTTTATGTGATTCCTTAGTACTTAAGAAAAAAGCTCCAAAAAATGAAATTTTAACAATCTAATAACATAATTGTGGAATAAAATATGTTAAATTTTTTTTTTCAAATTTTAAGTAAAATATTTCATATTAAGTGCAGACAGAGTTCTAAATATTTCTAATAATAGGGAGCTGTCAAAGAAAAAGAAGATGAAGCTGGTATCAATGAACATAGCTCGAGCTATTTACCAAGTGTTGGAAAGGAATATCGGTTACAAAAAAAAAAAAAAAAAAAAAAACTCGGGCGGGAGGCGGCGTAAAAGAGTCTAGATACAGTATTCATTGTTTTAAATGAATACCCGAATATTTCCGAATTGGTTGTCCTAAACGTCGACATTGGTACATTTTCTAAAAAAATATTTCTCTACCTCATCCTAATTATTGTTGTGAAGTAAATTTATTGCAATCCGATAATCTGAAGCCTATTCTAAGAAGAAACTAGTTTCAAGTTTTATCATCTTTAAAACATTTTAATTTTTTTTCTTTATTCCAAGATGCTAACTTTCCCATTTTGGACAACTTTTCGCTGTTTTTTTTTTTTTTTTTGGAGTTATTCTCCCGATCACTTCAGTTATCCGATCGAAAAGAATAAACATTATTCTTAATCAATAGTCTCATATAAATTACAAAATCCTTCAAAAATGCCGAAAATTACAACGATTTTTTTAAATTGTATTTCAGGAACCAGTATAAGTGCATTTCTTTACATGGAAGATAAAATGTAAGATATTATTTTCTTTCTTTTTTATTTTTTGAGTTCTTATGTAAAGGTATCCAGATTAGGTCTACTTTAATTAAACATTAATAACCACCGTTAAAAACGCGTAGTTTGCAAATTGCTACCAAACAGTTTTTTTTTTCTCATTAAAACAACATATTTAGCGCTTAACTGGTTCCTGAAATAAACGGTTCAATTACTATTTAGGTATATGTTAAGCGGTTTCGAAATAAAAACAATTCCCAAGGCAACCTTAATTTCAGATCATTCAGAGTCATAATTTTAATCATTTTAGGGCGTATTTTTATGCCTACGTAATTTGATTTTTTCCATGTATGTTTTTTCGTGTCTATAAGTTTTATGAGATTCTAACAATTTCTATATTGACAGATGCTTTCTTATTATAAGGCCTAATGATGGCACCTAAGTCGGCAAAGATGTCACAAAGAATCAAGTTCGTGATGTAAAAGTGTTGACCTTGAAATAATTAGCATTCAAATTTTATATGAATTTCTGCAATTTCACTGTGTAAACTACTAACTTATATTTATAGGTAATGTATACGAAATAAAAGAGTTTACCAATTTTTAATGGTGTGAGTGTTTTGTTTTTTCTCATGAAAACAGTATAACATAATATAAAGTTATATAATTTTTGGAGTAGTAAAACTAATTTTTAACTTTCAATACTAGTACTCATAAACCTGACATTTTATTATACCAAGTGAAAAATTGTTTCTGTTTAGTAGCTATGGAATCTTGAACTGTCACATATTTATTGTTTTCATTTATGTTAAATTTAAAAGATCAATAGGATAAAGTATTATCTAATCTATAATAATCAATGTACAATAAAAACTATTCTGTGCAGTCTAAATGCTGAATACTGCACATATCGTGTGAAATAAAGTTAGTTTGTCAGTAGTACTTCTCAAATCAAGTAGGTCAAGTGCAACTTATAATATTAAAAAAGAGCACCGTGAAAAAAATCTGTTTTCTCAGAAAAGGAAAATAATTGCACAGAATTGCATGCATAATTTAAAATAAACTTAAGGGTATAATGGATTGCATACTGCAAAACATTTCCCAAGTTATGCTGCACATTTTAGCAACTCAATAATGCTGGAAGGGGAAAAAAAGTACTTTTAGTGAAGATACGATGAAGTATTTTCATTACATATAAAAACCTTCTCATTTTTACTACCTTCATGGATCAAAAAGTTTTGTTTTATGAAAAGGCTATAAGTGTTCTTAAAATAAAGCTTCAGACCATATTTTGCAATTTCCTTCTATTTGTAAATTTTTAAGTTTGCAATAGAGCTAAAAGTTTTTTGTAGAAATAAAAATGCGCCACTTTTTCTTTTTTAACAGGTGTTTATAAAATATAGAGATGGGACATTGATTTATTTTGTGTACAATGAAATTAATATCAATAAAACATATATTTAGCAGCAGTTAACTATTTTTATGTAAAAGGCTTTTATATTTCTTTACTAGTCGCTTTACATAGCTTGAAACATTATTTTCTTGTTGAAAAACTTTAGAAAAGGAACAGATTTCGTATGTAGGCTAATTTCTACAACGTATATACAGAATCAATTGCTTTAAAATTCTATATTGGTCTTCAGCTGTAAAAGCAGTGATTTCGGCTATGAAAAGAGACAACGGTAGGGTGAAAAAACCCTTTTGCATAAAAATTGATAACTATTAAATTTATGGTTTACTGCTGTTAATTTTACTGTACAAATCATTTATAAAACCGTATACTACTGCTGATTTTATGGCGCAATTCAGCTGATTTCGCAGCATAATACTGCTAACTTTACAGTTTGATACTATTAATTTTGCAGGGCAATTCCGTTAAAAAACAGTATATTACTGTTAATTTTACATATTATCTCTGTTAAATTTACAGGTCAAGTCATTCCTAGAACGGTTTATTACTGCTAATTTTACAGTTTGATATGGTAAGTTTTACAGGGCAGTTCCATTAAAAAACAGTATATTACTGCTAATTTTACAGTTAATCATTGTTAATTTCTCAGGGCAATTCCATTAAAAGACAGTTTATTACTGCTAATTTTACAGTTTATCGCTGTAAATTTCACAGTAAAAGTCGGTTATAAAACAGTATATTACTGCAAATTTTACAGTTTAGAATTTTAAATTTTACAGTTTTTCCTTTGGAATGTGAGCTGCCAGTATTATACTGTAAAAACAACAGCTTTTTTTTTTTTTTTTTGCAGTGTAGTGGTTGTCGAGTTCGAAAACTTGTATTTTGCATCTTGCTCACATCCCATACAAGAAAAAAAAGAAGAAACCTACTATCCCCATTTGATGCAACTTACCATATACTAGGTTACTGGACTAAAGCATTTCCGACCCCACATTGCAATATGATTTCGAGCGGTCAGGATGCACCCTATTCCTCTTTAAAATTCTGAAACACTTAACTGAGACTGTGTATATATAGTAAAGCTTCGCTACAGCGAATACCAATTAAAGAAATATCCGTTGCAAAAAACAAAATTTGAGATCATTTCAAGTTCGTTGAAAGGAATATCTCTATATTATAATTGAAACCAGAAACATGTTTTATCAAAATTGAGTCTATTATAGGTTTTTAAAATTTATTTAAAACTAAAAAATACACAAAATAAATATACAACACTTAAAAATCATAATATTTTTTGACTAAAGACTCCGAGTCAGAACAGCAAAGCAAGTAAAACGTATTTTCTAAGCTCCGGGGTACAAAGAACAAATACGAACTCTGCAATTTGAAAAATAATCTATCATACAAAGGACTATAAAAATGGAGGAAAATAACCAACAGACACCCTCTCTAAATTTTTATTGCAATACGAAAAGGATTTTACTGTTACGGAAAAATAAAGTTGCAAATTAGTAAACAGTAAGTCGATAGGGAAAACTCTTTTTGTAGACTCCTAACTGAACAAAAGATTATTAGTTTTGTCCGTGTTTATGCTACAACTTTGCAGAGTTTAATTAGAGGATAAATTAATGAGGAAAATTAACTCCACAGGCAGAAAGCTTTAAATTGTAATTGCAGCCTAGGAAAACTGAATAAGAACAAAATCTTCAATTTACTCCGTGTAATAAAATGTTTATTAAAGGTACAATCCCAAAATATACCGCCACTTACGTTAAAAGTTCTGATTTAATGATTTTCTCTTATTTCAGTAGTTACTAGAAGGAGCTGAAGACGTTTATTTGTGAGTAATGATCCGAGGAAAACGACTAATGGATAGTAAGTAAACAGCATGGTACATATTTCATTTTATTGCACGGAGTAAATCTTTAAATTTATTCCATGCGACAATTTTTTTTTTTTTTTAATACAAACCCAAAACATACCTCAACCTATTTTTAAAGTTCTGCTTTAATGATTTTCTTTTATTCAAACGTTTACTAAAAATAACTCAAGACTTTTCCTCCATGAATAACGAACGAAGAAAAATAACCACGTGACAACGTAGTTCACGTGACAGCATTTCAGGGCCGCCGAGAGACAAGGCGGGCCCCTTGTTAGTTATGTCGCCTGGAGCCCCTCCCTCCCCCCCCCAAAAAAAAGAAAAAAAGAAACGGAGAAAATGGGGGGAAAGAAAATGGGGAAAAGAAGAAAAAGGGGGGGGGGGGGAGAAAATGGCGAAAAGAAGAAAAAAAAGGGGGAGTAGAGAAAAAGGGGCGGGGAATCAAAACTGCTTACAAGAAAATAATTATTATATTTACGTCTATTTTAAGTGTCATAACAGTCCCTCCCCCTCTTTTTTTCTTTCTTTCTTTCTTTCTTTTCTTCCTTTCTTTCTTTTGTCTTTCCTCCTTTTCTTTCTTTCCCTTTTTGTGCCAGTATCACCGCCCCCCCCCAAGGCCCGGGCCCCTAGTTTCCAACTAGGCTGACATGGCCTCTTGTCGGGCCTGCAGCATTTAAAAAATAGTAGAGAAAGAGAATAGTACATGTTATTGTGCGAAGCAAACCTTAAATTTACTCCTTTTACTAAAATGTTCACCCAATGTGTGCTACTACCTAGTACCTTAGAACTTCTGACTGATTTTATTTTATTTAAATGTTAACTTGAACGAACTTAAGACATTTCATTTGCGAATAAGGATTAAAAAAAAATGACAATGTGAGAACATAGCACACAGCATAATACACATTATATTTTACTCACAGATTGAATTGCTAATATACTCCTAGCAGAGAATTGCTTATTGAAAATGCAATCTTAAAATATAGCACCCTCTTATTTTATAACTTCTGATTTAATAATTTTCTTTTATTTGAAAATTTACTAGAAAAAACTCAAGACATTTCTTTAATGAATAATGGCTAAATTTTAGCGCTACGTATCTGGTAATACGTTAACTATCTAGTAACACATGTTGACCATTCCATTCAGAAAAAAATGCTTCCTCTGAAGATCAAAGCATATGATAGTACAAGTAATTTTCAAAAATTGATACTCATATTGAAATATTTCGCTGTAAGTCAAAAACTATTTTTGTTATTATAAAGTGTTAGCGCATTTGTTATTAACATTTAAAATATTAATTGAGACCCACTAATATTCGGTACAGAAGTAATTTATTCAATATTAAGCTTATTTTTAGTTAAAATGCTTTGTACGATTAGTCAAGTGCACGAAGGGCAAAGTGAAATAGTTTATTTCTTTTACTTATTCAATCTTTTATTGACTAACTTACGTATTTATTTATTAACTAATTCGTCTGCATACCTTCATTTAATAATTTACTTATTTATTCATTCATTCACTCATTTTCCTCTTTATTCGCTGTTTTGTTCATTCAATATCTATTTTTTTATATAAATTTATTCATTTAATAGTTAATTGTTTATTGTCCCATTATATTATCTTCATTTATTTTTTGATTCATTTTATTTACACATTCACTTGCACATACAAATATTTTAACAATCAAATAAAAACATCTCATTGGAAAAAAATTCATTTTTCACTTTGCCCCATGAAAAAAAAGGGGAAAAAAATTTCAGTGTTTTCAAGGTACAAATTTACTACCAAAAAATAAAAAATAATATTTCAATTCAAATTTATTTAAAAAATAACTGTTCTTCCTACATGTATAATATTTGTTGAAACAAATTTCAAATTTGTTTATTTTGGAAAAGGCAAGCTAAATATTTCACTTTGTCCCTCAATCCCTTTCATATCACGTAATAAATCTTAAACTCACTCCGTGCAATAAAACATTGATTAAAAATGAAATCCCCTAAACATACCACCACCTATTTTTAAACTTTTGCTTTGATGACTTTCTCTTCTTTGAACGTTTACTATAAAGAGCCCAAGGCAAGACATTCATAAATAATGATCCAACTAAAATACCCACGTGCCACATCATAGTACTTTCTGGAGTTGGTGCATCGATGTTTCATTTTCTGAGTTTAGTTTTAGTACTTCACACGTATCGTCGCTGAAATTTTATTTATATGGTTATTTCGGATACACCGTTATTTCACAGAGCAGTAAAGAGAGAGATCACGACTTTTCTTAATGATACGGCCTCTGTAATGGGGTGATGATTGCTCATTTAGATTGATAACTGTCAGATAGAGATCTCATTTGCAGAATTGAGCACGAATGAAAGAGTGTTGCTTCGCAATGCTGAATTTATTGAATGGAAATGAATGCAGGCGAGGTCAGTTTTATTGGGTGGTTAATGTACTTTCAATAAGTATAAAACGAGTCACGTAAATTTATCGTGCGGGAGATGGATTCGTCTACAAGCAACATACATTTAAATTTTATACGTTGCGCAGATACTTGAAATTTTAGATAGGTACTTTAATAGTAAGAGAACGTGTGGCAAAGTGAAATTGTTACGATGATTGAGCTTTTTCAGAATGAACGAATTTGAAATTTGTTTTGAAAATTACAGTACATAAAGAAAGAATATTGTATTTCATAACAAAACTTATATTGAAACAATATTTTTAATTTTTGGCAGCAAATTTGTGCCTTCAAAAAAAAAAAAAAAAAAGGTAATTTTTTTAACCTTTTTTTTTATGGGGCAAAATGAAAAAGAAATATTTTTCTAATGAAATTTTTCCATTTGATTATAAACAATATTTTTGATCGAATGAATCAGTAAATAAAAGGTTTAATGAACAAATGAAAAGATACTGAAACAATAAAGGAAACTAAATTAATTAATTAATATTTGAAGAAAAATAAATAGGTGAGTAAAAGAGTGGATAAATAAGAAAATAAGTGAATAAATCAATAAATAAGTGAAATACTAAACGAAGGAAGGTAAATGAATTAGTTCAAAAATGAATACATAAGCTATTTAGTAGATGATGAGTGAAAAAACGAAATAAACTATTTCACTTTGCCCCATCCACTTTGCCCCGCATGTACATGACTAACTGTACAAAATATTTTAAACACAAGTATTTTTAAAATTAACTAAATGAATTCTTCACCGAACACTACGGTTCACATTTCTACCTGTGACATATCTGACAAAAAATAGGAAAGTTTTCCGCTAAAAGTCAGTAACGTTGCTGAAATTACCCTTGAAGTTTTCTGATGCATTAGGAAATTTCCCTTGTTAAAGCCTGTCATGTCTCGGGAACCTTCGAGAAAAATTAGGCAAGCTTAATTTAATTGATTAGAGCCTTCCTGATTTACCAGGAAAGCTCCAGAAACATTAAAGCAACCATGGAAATCGCTGAGAGAGAATTGCAAGTAAGAAAAAAGCATATCCCTTGCCTGAAATTCTTGCCTTGCAACGTTGCAGCTATTCAGTGACTTATTTACTCTCATCGGGAGTTTAGTTACTATGGACGGGCCGTAATTAAACTGAAACCGAAAAACTCAATAAACGCACTCAGTCAATCTTTGAACTGGTAATTAAAAATATTTTTCACAAGTAAGAAAAGCCTGCATTCATGCAACAACTGAGGCTGTTCAGGAAACGTTTTTGCAAGAAACTTGATTTTACGGGGAAATAGATAAAAACCTGTGAAATCCAGAAACGTTCCACGGAAATAACCAGTAACGTTTCGGATTGTTTTTTACAGTGATACAAATAATAAGTATTGCATTAATGCTATTCAGTTTAATTCAATAATAAACAATAAATAACATTTAAGTTTAAATGTTTAATGCTTTGTATGTATACTCAATAAATACTGAAAATATATTGAATTTAAAGTTTTAATTTAAAATATTAAAATTTTCTTTCATTAAATCTTTCAGTAAAATATATACCATTTTTCACCAGTTAGTGGACAAAAAGTGAAAGTTGGATTCTAGATATTCAATATTTATTATCTATTCATACATTTTTTTTTTCTCTCTGAGTGTCCCTTAAAAAGAGTATCTCTTAACGAGAGATAAATACTTTGGAGTCCTTTGGGACCAGCAGAAATGTCCCTAAGTTAGATGTGTCCCGTAAAGAAGGTACTACTGCATACCAATAGATATTATATAACGAAAAACGTAGCAACAAAAATATCAGTAACTCAGCCGGGGTACCAACTAATTTCATTTCAAATACAGGACTCACCTGAATATCAGGGAGCTTCAGAATTACCCATAGTACCCATGAGAAAACACACACTTAAAAAAAAAAAAAAGAAAAAAACAGCAAGTATTAAAATGAGGAAAAAATTAACAGTAATAATTTCTATTAAAATTCTCATGACACTGAACGTAAAATGTTGCGACTTAGAAGTTACCACACTATTTAAGAAGGAGGTCAAATAATTGTAACTAGTCAATAGGGATGTTATAGATAGAAAACAAAAGGATCGTCCGAAAAGAGATAAAATGAATTTTTAGAAATAGTTTTGGCCAAAGAAAGCGTGAGAAGGATTTTAACAGGTACGTGGGATAGGAAGTGGAAAGTCCAAGCATTTTGTTAGTATCTTAAAAAACGTACACTAAATATGACTAATGGGCACACTGAAAAAATGCAAATGAACTACAACGATTTAAGAAAAGTAATGAATAAAGCAGAAAGAAACGAGCTGATGTGTGCATCACATGACTTCCTTTTACTCCAATTTATTTTTATTTCCCCATTACTGGCAATTTTAATGTGATTCAATAGTTTACTCTCTAAATATCACCAACAGTGGCCAAATTGAAACAGATTTTTAAAAAAAATCGCCAAATTTGTCGCCAAGTAGGCGACAAAACTTGGCGACCGAAAGACTGGTGATATATCGCCAAGTATCCGCCAAATTATAACACCACTTGAGTTTACACAGAAATTAACAATGATATCCCTCCAAAAAAGGGGCAAAGATCCCTTTAGAAACACCCGAATACTACTAAAAAGGGAGGTGCATAACTAGACCCCACTAGTAGTCTACGTACCAAATTTCAACCTTCTAGGACTTACCATTCTTGAGTTATGCAACATACATACGCACATACATACATACATACATACAGACGTCACGAAAAAATTCGTTGTAATTAACTCGGAAATCGTCATTATGGATATTCCGTGTATCTATACGTTCTTAGGCACTTATCCACGTGTGGTCGAGTAGAAAAAAAAAAAAAAAAACTCAATATTCATTCGGGGAAAAGTAAAATGGAAATTAAGGTCGATTTTTGAGTGAAAATTTTTTCGCGAATACAATACTTCCTTTTTTTTTTTTTTTTGTAAAAGGAAGTAAAAATGGTTCAAACCAAATATATTATATTGTGTTCAAAAAAAGGATTTGATCGACTGTTAAAAACTGAAAGATAATTCTTATTGTAATTAAAAAACCGCGATTTTATCACAAGTGCCTTAATGCAATGTTCCGAACTGTTCAACTTTCAAAAGAACGGTCATTAATTTTTCAGGAAGATCGTTCTGACCCGTTCATTTTGAGTATTCGTTCTTTTGGACCCGGTCGGTCATGAACGACACATCCCCAGTGCTTTTGGATGCAAAGTCATCGCAATTTATTGCAAATTTGCGCATTTATTACTCCTGTGTCATGGAGAGATGGCAGATGAACTGAGAGCGGAAACACCACTTTGTGTTGTAAGAGGTAGGATCAGCGAAAACGTGCAAGTAGTAAAGCTTTTATCACTGCTTCCGCTTTTAGTTCATTCACCATCTCTCCATGGCACGACTAAACGTTGTTTTTATAATAACTACTTTATTTCACATAGGTAATATTTCATTTCTTATTTTCAAGTAGATATTTTTCAAAGAAAACTATCGTTAAATATTATTTTCAGAGAATATTAAGTTACTAGCTGCGTGCCCGGCGTTGCACGGGCTAGTTAAAAAATGAAAGATATGTCGAATTGATGTTTTTGTATTACTCTGATGTCAGTTTCTAAAGCGCTAAGGAGTAAATAAATACGCGTAATGCAAGGTTAGCAAAACACCAGTCGAGCATATTTTTGGCAAGGATCTCTTTAACGTTAATCATAGTTATCAATGATACAAGTTATGAGTATTTTCTATTTTCACAAAAAAGATGAAAATGTATGCATTATCAACTATAATCTGTGTCTGTGCTCACTTTAAAACGAATTACATCTGATAGACTATATCTGAAATATTTATGTACAATTACAATCAACTTTTTACATAAAATGACACACACTTCTTGGTTGATTACGTGAAACTAAAGCATTACGACTAAATAAATACCAATAAGCATTAATTTAATGCCAAGTCATCAGATTCCAATTTAGCTTTAGTTAAAATCCTTAAAAACAATCTTTTTTGTTCAACTCTGTGTATATATAGTAAAGCTTCGCTACAGCGAATACCAATTAAAGAAATATCCGTTGCAAAAAACAAAATTTGAGATCATTTCAAGTTCGTTGAAAGGAATATCTCTATATTATAATTGAAACCAGAAACATGTTTTATCAAAATTGAGTCTATTATAGGTTTTTAAAATTTATTTAAAACTAAAAAATACACAAAATAAATATACAACACTTAAAAATCATAATATTTTTTGACTAAAGACTCCGAGTCAGAACAGCAAAGCAAGTAAAACGTATTTTCTAAGCTCCGGGGTACAAAGAACAAATACGAACTCTGCAATTTGAAAAATAATCTATCATACAAAGGACTATAAAAATGGAGGAAAATAACCAACAGACACCCTCTCTAAATTTTTATTGCAATACGAAAAGGATTTTACTGTTACGGAAAAATAAAGTTGCAAATTAGTAAACAGTAAGTCGATAGGGAAAACTCTTTTTGTAGACTCCTAACTGAACAAAAGATTATTAGTTTTGTCCGTGTTTATGCTACAACTTTGCAGAGTTTAATTAGAGGATAAATTAATGAGGAAAATTAACTCCACAGGCAGAAAGCTTTAAATTGTAATTGCAGCCTAGGAAAACTGAATAAGAACAAAATCTTCAATTTACTCCGTGTAATAAAATGTTTATTAAAGGTACAATCCCAAAATATACCGCCACTTACGTTAAAAGTTCTGATTTAATGATTTTCTCTTATTTCAGTAGTTACTAGAAGGAGCTGAAGACGTTTATTTGTGAGTAATGATCCGAGGAAAACGACTAATGGATAGTAAGTAAACAGCATGGTACATATTTCATTTTATTGCACGGAGTAAATCTTTAAATTTATTCCATGCGACAATTTTTTTTTTTTTTAATACAAACCCAAAACATACCTCAACCTATTTTTAAAGTTCTGCTTTAATGATTTTCTTTTATTCAAACGTTTACTAAAAATAACTCAAGACTTTTCCTCCATGAATAACGAACGAAGAAAAATAACCACGTGACAACGTAGTTCACGTGACAGCATTTCAGGGCCGCCGAGAGACAAGGCGGGCCCCTTGTTAGTTATGTCGCCTGGAGCCCCTCCCTCCCCCCCCAAAAAAAAGAAAAAAAGAAACGGAGAAAAAGGGGGGAAAGAAAATGGGGAAAAGAAGAAAAAGGGGGGGGAGAAAATGGCGAAAAGAAGAAAAAAAAGGGGGAGTAGAGAAAAAGGGGCGGGGAATCAAAACTGCTTACAAGAAAATAATTATTATATTTACGTCTATTTTAAGTGTCATAACAGTCCCTCCCCCTCTTTTTTTCTTTCTTTCTTTCTTTCTTTTCTTCCTTTCTTTCTTTTGTCTTTCCTCCTTTTCTTTCTTTCCCTTTTTGTGCCAGTATCACCGCCCCCCCCCCCAAGGCCCGGGCCCCTAGTTTCCAACTAGGCTGACATGGCCTCTTGTCGGGCCTGCAGCATTTAAAAAATAGTAGAGAAAGAGAATAGTACATGTTATTGTGCGAAGCAAACCTTAAATTTACTCCTTTTACTAAAATGTTCACCCAATGTGTGCTACTACCTAGTACCTTAGAACTTCTGACTGATTTTATTTTATTTAAATGTTAACTTGAACGAACTTAAGACATTTCATTTGCGAATAAGGATAAAAAAAAAATGACAATGTGAGAACATAGCACACAGCATAATACACATTATATTTTACTCACAGATTGAATTGCTAATATACTCCTAGCAGAGAATTGCTTATTGAAAATGCAATCTTAAAATATAGCACCCTCTTATTTTATAACTTCTGATTTAATAATTTTCTTTTATTTGAAAATTTACTAGAAAAAACTCAAGACATTTCTTTAATGAATAATGGCTAAATTTTAGCGCTACGTATCTGGTAATACGTTAACTATCTAGTAACACATGTTGACCATTCCATTCAGAAAAAAATGCTTCCTCTGAAGATCAAAGCATATGATAGTACAAGTAATTTTCAAAAATTGATACTCATATTGAAATATTTCGCTGTAAGTCAAAAACTATTTTTGTTATTATAAAGTGTTAGCGCATTTGTTATTAACATTTAAAATATTAATTGAGACCCACTAATATTCGGTACAGAAGTAATTTATTCAATATTAAGCTTATTTTTAGTTAAAATGCTTTGTACGATTAGTCAAGTGCACGAAGGGCAAAGTGAAATAGTTTATTTCTTTTACTTATTCAATCTTTTATTGACTAACTTACGTATTTATTTATTAACTAATTCGTCTGCATACCTTCATTTAATAATTTACTTATTTATTCATTCATTCACTCATTTTCCTCTTTATTCGCTGTTTTGTTCATTCAATATCTATTTTTTTATATAAATTTATTCATTTAATAGTTAATTGTTTATTGTCCCATTATATTATCTTCATTTATTTTTTGATTCATTTTATTTACACATTCACTTGCACATACAAATATTTTAACAATCAAATAAAAACATCTCATTGGAAAAAAATTCATTTTTCACTTTGCCCCATGAAAAAAAAGGGGAAAAAAATTTCAGTGTTTTCAAGGTACAAATTTACTACCAAAAAATAAAAAATAATATTTCAATTCAAATTTATTTAAAAAATAACTGTTCTTCCTACATGTATAATATTTGTTGAAACAAATTTCAAATTTGTTTATTTTGGAAAAGGCAAGCTAAATATTTCACTTTGTCCCTCAATCCCTTTCATATCACGTAATAAATCTTAAACTCACTCCGTGCAATAAAACATTGATTAAAAATGAAATCCCCTAAACATACCACCACCTATTTTTAAATTTTAGATAGGTACTTTAATAGTAAGAGAACGTGTGGCAAAGTGAAATTGTTACGATGATTGAGCTTTTTCAGAATGAACGAATTTGAAATTTGTTTTGAAAATTACAGTACATAAAGAAAGAATATTGTATTTCATAACAAAACTTATATTGAAACAATATTTTTAATTTTTGGCAGCAAATTTGTGCCTTCAAAAAAAAAAAAAAAGGTAATTTTTTTAACCTTTTTTTTTATGGGGCAAAATGAAAAAGAAATATTTTTCTAATGAAATTTTTCCATTTGATTATAAACAATATTTTTGATCGAATGAATCAGTAAATAAAAGGTTTAATGAACAAATGAAAAGATACTGAAACAATAAAGGAAACTAAATTAATTAATTAATATTTGAAGAAAAATAAATAGGTGAGTAAAAGAGTGGATAAATAAGAAAATAAGTGAATAAATCAATAAATAAGTGAAATACTAAACGAAGGAAGGTAAATGAATTAGTTCAAAAATGAATACATAAGCTATTTAGTAGATGATGAGTGAAAAAACGAAATAAACTATTTCACTTTGCCCCATCCACTTTGCCCCGCATGTACATGACTAACTGTACAAAATATTTTAAACACAAGTATTTTTAAAATTAACTAAATGAATTCTTCACCGAACACTACGGTTCACATTTCTACCTGTGACATATCTGACAAAAAATAGGAAAGTTTTCCGCTAAAAGTCAGTAACGTTGCTGAAATTACCCTTGAAGTTTTCTGATGCATTAGGAAATTTCCCTTGTTAAAGCCTGTCATGTCTCGGGAACCTTCGAGAAAAATTAGGCAAGCTTAATTTAATTGATTAGAGCCTTCCTGATTTACCAGGAAAGCTCCAGAAACATTAAAGCAACCATGGAAATCGCTGAGAGAGAATTGCAAGTAAGAAAAAAGCATATCCCTTGGCTGAAATTCTTGCCTTGCAACGTTGCAGCTATTCAGTGACTTATTTACTCTCATCGGGAGTTTAGTTACTATGGACGGGCCGTAATTAAACTGAAACCGAAAAACTCAATAAACGCACTCAGTCAATCTTTGAACTGGTAATTAAAAATATTTTTCACAAGTAAGAAAAGCCTGCATTCATGCAACAACTGAGGCTGTTCAGGAAACGTTTTTGCAAGAAACTTGATTTTACGGGGAAATAGATAAAAACCTGTGAAATCCAGAAACGTTCCACGGAAGTAACCAGTAACGTTTCGGATTGTTTTTTACAGTGATACAAATAATAAGTATTGCATTAATGCTATTCAGTTTAATTCAATAATAAACAATAAATAACATTTAAGTTTAAATGTTTAATGCTTTGTATGTATACTCAATAAATACTGAAAATATATTGAATTTAAAGTTTTAATTTAAAATATTAAAATTTTCTTTCATTAAATCTTTCAGTAAAATATATACCATTTTTCACCAGTTAGTGGACAAAAAGTGAAAGTTGGATTCTAGATATTCAATATTTATTATCTATTCATACATTTTTTTTTTCTCTCTGAGTGTCCCTTAAAAAGAGTATCTCTTAACGAGAGATAAATACTTTGGAGTCCTTTGGGACCAGCAGAAATGTCCCTAAGTTAGATGTGTCCCGTAAAGAAGGTACTACTGCATACCAATAGATATTATATAACGAAAAACGTAGCAACAAAAATATCAGTAACTCAGCCGGGGTACCAACTAATTTCATTTCAAATACAGGACTCACCTGAATATCAGGGAGCTTCAGAATTACCCATAGTACCCATGAGAAAACACACACTTAAAAAAAAAAAAAAGAAAAAAACAGCAAGTATTAAAATGAGGAAAAAATTAACAGTAATAATTTCTATTAAAATTCTCATGACACTGAACGTAAAATGTTGCGACTTAGAAGTTACCACACTATTTAAGAAGGAGGTCAAATAATTGTAACTAGTCAATAGGGATGTTATAGATAGAAAACAAAAGGATCGTCCGAAAAGAGATAAAATGAATTTTTAGAAATAGTTTTGGCCAAAGAAAGCGTGAGAAGGATTTTAACAGGTACGTGGGATAGGAAGTGGAAAGTCCAAGCATTTTGTTAGTATCTTAAAAAACGTACACTAAATATGACTAATGGGCACACTGAAAAAATGCAAATGAACTACAACGATTTAAGAAAAGTAATGAATAAAGCAGAAAGAAACGAGCTGATGTGTGCATCACATGACTTCCTTTTACTCCAATTTATTTTTATTTCCCCATTACTGGCAATTTTAATGTGATTCAATAGTTTACTCTCTAAATATCACCAACAGTGGCCAAATTGAAACAGATTTTTAAAAAAAATCGCCAAATTTGTCGCCAAGTAGGCGACAAAACTTGGCGACCGAAAGACTGGTGATATATCGCCAAGTATCCGCCAAATTATAACACCACTTGAGTTTACACAGAAATTAACAATGATATCCCTCCAAAAAAGGGGCAAAGATCCCTTTAGAAACACCCGAATACTACTAAAAAGGGAGGTGCATAACTAGACCCCACTAGTAGTCTACGTACCAAATTTCAACCTTCTAGGACTTACCATTCTTGAGTTATGCAACATACATACGCACATACATACATACATACATACAGACGTCACGAAAAAATTCGTTGTAATTAACTCGGAAATCGTCATTATGGATATTCCGTGTATCTATACGTTCTTAGGCACTTATCCACGTGTGGTCGAGTAGAAAAAAAAAAAAAAAAAAAAAACTCAATATTCATTCGGGGAAAAGTAAAATGGAAATTAAGGTCGATTTTTGAGTGAAAATTTTTTCGCGAATACAATACTTCCTTTTTTTTTTTTTTTGTAAAAGGAAGTAAAAATGGTTCAAACCAAATATATTATATTGTGTTCAAAAAAAGGAAATTTGCGATTGATCGACTGTTAAAAACTGAAAGATAATTCTTATTGTAATTAAAAAACCGCGATTTTATCACAAGTGCCTTAATGCAATGTTCCGAACTGTTCAACTTTCAAAAGAACGGTCATTAATTTTTCAGGAAGATCGTTCTGACCCGTTCATTTTGAGTATTCGTTCTTTTGGACCCGGTCGGTCATGAACGACACATCCCCAGTGCTTTTGGATGCAAAGTCATCGCAATTTATTGCAAATTTGCGCATTTATTACTCCTGTGTCATGGAGAGATGGCAGATGAACTGAGAGCGGAAACACCACTTTGTGTTGTAAGAGGTAGGATCAGCGAAAACGTGCAAGTAGTAAAGCTTTTATCACTGCTTCCGCTTTTAGTTCATTCACCATCTCTCCATGGCACGACTAAACGTTGTTTTTATAATAACTACTTTATTTCACATAGGTAATATTTCATTTCTTATTTTCAAGTAGATATTTTTCAAAGAAAACTATCGTTAAATATTATTTTCAGAGAATATTAAGTTACTAGCTGCGTGCCCGGCGTTGCACGGGCTAGTTAAAAAATGAAAGATATGTCGAATTGATGTTTTTGTATTACTCTGATGTCAGTTTCTAAAGCGCTAAGGAGTAAATAAATACGCGTAATGCAAGGTTAGCAAAACACCAGTCGAGCATATTTTTGGCAAGGATCTCTTTAACGTTAATCATAGTTATCAATGATACAAGTTATGAGTATTTTCTATTTTCACAAAAAAGATGAAAATGTATGCATTATCAACTATAATCTGTGTCTGTGCTCACTTTAAAACGAATTACATCTGATAGACTATATCTGAAATATTTATGTACAATTACAATCAACTTTTTACATAAAATGACACACACTTCTTGGTTGATTACGTGAAACTAAAGCATTACGACTAAATAAATACCAATAAGCATTAATTTAATGCCAAGTCATCAGATTCCAATTTAGCTTTAGTTAAAAATCCTTAAAAACAATCTTTTTTGTTCAACTCTGTTTCACTTAAAGAAATTCAAACTATCTTAATTTAACATTTCTTTTAACGATACAAACTGTATTTCAAAAATAGAAACAGGAAGGAAAAAGAGAGTTATTACAATTCGAAAACTCACCCATATGACGGAAAAAAGTCCAACAAAATAAACGTAATTAGTCGCACATCCTAAATGTACCAAAATATGAGGCCGGTGAATGATAAACTTACACTACAATCAATAAACATAGCTAAAGAAACAACTTTCATATAATGAAAAAAGTTAAGAACGTTGAATGTAAAAAATAAAAAAAAGGCAGACGATAAAATAAAAACTTTGTCCGAATAGAGCAACCAATTTTAAACTAATTTAAAATGAAATTCTAGATGGAAACGTTATTTTAAGATTTGGACAGCAGCCAAAAAAATCTCTTTTAAAACAATTATTAGAATTTTACTTGCTCCCATATATGCAAAATGGCAACAGGAAAGAAATAAAAATTCCTGAATAACGTTAGGTTAATTAACGTTTTAATTAACATCTCCGCTAATTAAAGTCGCACAATTACGAGATTGGTCCCATTGTTTTCTTTGGAAAATTTCGAATTGATCGGTATCTCGTTTGACTCTCGATTCGCAGCTGTTCTTGAGAAGATCGATCTTCAGACAGACAGACAGACAGACGGACGCGAACAGATTTTAATAATATAGCGGATGGGAAAGACTACTTATATACTTACGTTATCACCAATTGCAAAGTGTCCTGAATTAGACAACGGGGTAATTGAAGTTCAGGTCAGGTGGAATGGCTATAAAAACAGGCATCTTCAAGCAGTGTTGCCAGATTGGGGGAAATTTCCCCATTTTGGGGAAATCTGGTGCTCTCTGGGGAAATGGGTTTTGAGGGGAATTCTTTGGGGAGAAATTTTTTTCTTGGGGAAAACCTGGGGGAAAATAAAAATCTCGGGATTTTTTTTTTTTTGTATTTAAATTCGCGTCTTGACATCTGGTAGTTACATTGTTTGTATCAAACAACAGCGCGGGGCGCGGGTTTAGCTTTGCTCAACTTTATGGAATTCGCATTTCGCATTATGTGGAATATTATGCGACGGAATTCGCATTATATGCAAGTAGAAAAAAAAAATTCGGCTATTTCTTATCTTTCGGTCAGGCGCTTGTATTTATGACTAGTGGCACCCGCACGGCTTTGCCCGTAGTTAAAAATTAAAAGGTGTTTTGGTTCCCCTGTATATTTACAAATAATGTATGGTGAATTTCTCGCCAATTGGCTTGCTCACGTTACGGTTCCACATTATGATAACTTGGTAATTTAGTCGTCCATCTTGTGATAATTTTGCTCGGGAAAATGTTCTTAAAATTAGAATCGAAAAAGAACAAAATCGAATTCTCGAGAAATCGCTTAAAGGTGCACACCCCCAAGCTACAAACTAATTCTTCGAAAAATTTCATGAAAATCGGTCGAACGGTCTAGGTGCTATGCGCGTCACAGAGATCCTGACAGAGAGAAAGAGAGATCCGGACAGAGAGAGTTTCAGCGTTATTATTAGTAAAGATAAAAAAGATAAAGACGGGAAAAAAAAAGCGAAAATGGGGGGGGGAAATGTTGGGGAATTTTATAAGAAAATTTGGCTATTTGGGGAAAAAAAAAATTTTCAAGAGACAAAAATATCAGAGGAAGTCTATTCACTTCATAAAAACATTAGAGGAAAAATATTTTTTGAATTTGGGGAATTTTGATAAAAGACATGGCTTTTTGGGGAAAAGTTGGAAGGGAATTGGGAAAATCTGGATTTGACCATCTAGCAACACTGTCTTCAAGTTAAAGTAAAGGGTTTTTCGCACCCGGCAAGTCAAAATCAATGATTGAGCTCATACATTTCAAAAATACTCATTACGTTTTCATAGTTATAGCTACTAAAATGTGCTTGTTTTTTATTAGTTACTTACGTATTTATTGAGTTATTTCTTGGAAAAAAATTCTACTGCCCCCCCCCCTAAAAGTTTGTTTTTATACTATTCTACTCTATGAGTTGGGAGAAATGTAGAAGATAGTTCAAAATCAAATTTCAGATTAAAAGCACGTACAACGGGGAATTTATTTTTTTTTCAAAAAATGTCGTTCAAATAACAGAAATGTAAAACATAAGCAACAATGTAATCTGCAATTTCAATGCATTAAAAAAGACGACCTGATGTGTGCATCACATGACTTCCTTTTACTCCAATTTAAAGATAATAATGCCTCGAAGTGAGCAAAAAAACACTTTAAATACTTTTATTCCAAGTCTGTTGCGAACCGAAGCAAAGAAAATGTTTTATACAGATAAATTTTCCCAATATTGGCAGTTTTAATGTGATTTAATGGTTATCTCTCTAAATATGGCCAAATTGAAACCAAATTTAAAAAAAAAAAAACGCCAAATTCGTCGCCAACTCGGGTGTGGTCAAATATCTGCTTCATCTAAATTAAATAAATGATTTAGTTGATTATAATGTTCACTGTCTAAATTTTCTCACGTTAAACACACGAAACTATTAACATCTTCTAAAAGTGCTGCCCTTGATTTGGTTCCATTTTCTGCTTTTCTTTGAACAAATTTAGCGAAATATACTCGTATATATACTAGCGGACCTGAGAGACGTTGTTCTGTTCAAAATTTATAAATTCAAAAGCTATTAAAAAATTTAACAAACTATAAATTGTTTTGACCGTTTTGTTAAAAAAAATGTGTAAAAAGAAAATTTTTGAAAATACCTGGAGCTAGAGCGCGTGCATTTATTACAACTTGACTATTTTAATGTGTGGGGCTCATCTAACAGCCACTGAGCAGTTGTTTTATCAACTACTTTTTCTCACGTACTTGAATGATCTGCATGTATTGCATAATTTGCTCATAACTTGCCAAACTCGAATGAGAAAAATCTTCCACTGATAGTTATTGTACAGAGCTAACTACCATCGTTGTGATTTATCTGGACGGTTATAAAATCTGTTTATTCTTATAAAGTCCACTATACTTCCCTTTTATAATTTACTGATTAGTTTTAACCTCGTCAAAGTTTTCTCGCCATTGTCGTCAAGCCTCGGATGGATTTTAGATCATTTGGTTAGGAAAATCTGAGGCAAAGGTCCCAAGTCATATGGTTCAACTACATTGAGTAGGGATATTGAAATAGAGATGACAGGCAATATGCTAAGAAATTGAAGATGGAAATTTGACCAATGTATCCCAAGATCCTTAGATTCACACCAAAAATATTAGGATACACCGATTCAAAACACTGCATCATTGTATCTCAATCGGCAGTTAATTTAAACTTAGAAATTGCCTTAAAACTTGAATTAACCAATTCGCCAACTCGTCACCGTCCCAACCCGTAATGTATTGCGACGGTAACGGCTAGCTCCATTATTTATCGCCAATCTCGAGAAGGGACTACGTTATCATAACCACTCCTACAGGGCCCCGTAGCCCCCCTCCCTCTTTCGGGGGCGCCGCGAAATGAGGGGGGTCGCAAGGCGCCCCTCATTTTGAACGACGAACAACGAAATTTGCGATTATTCCAGGAGAGATGAACCACGTTTTTTCTTCGCTCTCTAAAAGCTGAAAAATTTACATGTATTTTACTGTTCATTGTACAGGGTCCATTATGAAAGTAATGAGCATAATGTTATTGCGACGAGACGATAGATGGCAGCATGGTAAAACCGGCTGGGAAATGTGGTGGGGGATATGACCTTTCAATGCATCCGGTCGTCAGTTAAGTTCGAGCAGTGTGAGCGGAGATACGTGCCTCCGCTTGAAGTGTGTTTTCAACGCTTGTAACATATCGCGGTGAAGCGTTCGCTTGAACAACGATCGCCATAAAGTTTGGCGTGAGGCTTCGAAAAACATGCAACCAAAACATTCCAGATGCTGCAAGAAGCCTTCAAGGACGATTGCATTTCATGCCACACAGCCTTCATCATTACCAATTTCCTGGCCCGGAGCAACACCCCGGTGATCCCTCACCCCCTTAAAGTCCCGACTTAGCTCCATGTGACTTCTTTTTGTTTCCGAGACTCAAGAAAGAGATGAAAGGAAAACATTGGGAAACCGTAGAAAACATCCAACACCATGTTACAACGTTCCTGAGAGGCATTCCCGTCAAGGAGTTTCAAGGTGCCTTTCAAGCGTGGCAAACACGTCTTCGCAAGTGTATTGATGCAAGAGGAATGTATTTTGAAGAATATTGAACATTTGTAGAAATTACGAGCAATAAATATATTTTGCCAGTAAATGATCATTACTTTCATAATGGACTCTGTATATATGTTACTGTTAAAGTATATAATGCAGTTATTTTATAGAATACCTAGTTATTCCATGAAATAACTGATCAAGTTCGATAAAGTGTGCAATATGTTATTTATTTGACACTTTTACTAGTTATTCTATGAAATAACTAAGTATTCTATAAATTAACTAATGAGAGACAGTTAAACTAAAATAAACAATGGGGTGGTCTCCTTCAGTCACAAAAAGCTACTTTTAGTCATTGAAATGGACAGAATGAGCAAAAATAATAATAATAATATGAACCCAGAAAATACTTCATTTTCCCAACAGTTTTTTTAAATTAATTTTTTAAATCGTCCGATTTTTCAAACAAGGCGGGGTCTTGATGACGTCACAAATGATGCACTTTGCCGCATCATTCCACCACGTTTCCACGTTATGATAATCAAGAAGCGAATTAAATATTGCGCTATACGCTTGCTATCAACCATATCATTGCCAAAACACTGAGTAAAGATGTGAATTAAATATTTTGCACTGTGAATGGCAACACTGAATGGCATTTCGTCATTTGTGATGTCATCGGCAGAAGCCGTAAACAATGAAAGAGCTCCGATTTAAGTATATTTGTTTAAATATTAAACTTAAATTATTTAAAAAATGGTCAGATCCTATGTTTTTAAGCATGCTCTTTCAGAAAAAAATACTTTTAAAATTTTGGAAACGACTCCATTTATCTAAAATGAAATAACTAGGTGTTCTATAAATAAACTAATGATAGACCATTAAAATGAAAAAGAAGCAATTTATCTAATTTATGCAGCGTATAAATGGTATTTATGGAAACGTTTAGATAGTATAGAACGTATGGATATAGATTATTTTACCACTTTAACGGGATGCAGATCGTTATTCTAGGAAATAACTAGTTAAACCATGAAATACAAGAGAGTTGTACACTTTAACAAACACGATTAGTTATTCCATGAAATAACTAGGTATTCTATAGTGGTCTATAGTAGGTCCTTGTTAGATGGGCCAATTAAATGGAAGAGACGGACCACAATAAAATTTTGAAATAATTGCATATGTATTATATTGATAAGTGTTTATTTTTGTTACATTTTTTTAACAATTTGAAAAATGTGTCAGGTTTTACGCAAGCAGACTGTGGCGATAATTTTATTTGTGCTCCAGGTGGTATTTGATCTAACATATTAACTTTTACGCTTTTTCCCTTTCAAACTACAACAAGGAGGAAGAAATGTTTCCTCGCCATTACAACGTACTAAAAGAGGAATAGTTTCACCTTTTAATCTAGATGCAATTGATACCACATTTTTATATCTTTTAATGGCAGCTACTTTGCCGGGCTTATCATTCAAAAAGAAAATTTTCATCAATATTTATGATACATAGGGTTTTTTCAAAAAGGTAACATTCCTTTAGTAGACCTTCGAGCACTCAAATTCTTTTCTTCAACGACTTTAACAGAGTTTTTCAAATTAGCTACAATCCATTCCCCGCGTGTGGGTGAACCTTTTTACCCGACTGCGCGTGCGCGACGCAAAGGAGGGTAATGTGTTTATTAGTCTATGTATGTATGTCCGTTTCTATGTGGCGTTCTACAGGCTAAACGCCTTGATCAATTTTGATAATTCTAACGTCAATCGATTTGTATTAACCTTGGAAGTGTCACTAAACACATGACAGAACCAGAAGTACCATTTGAAAAAACAGTTGCCATTTTGTCAGTTTGGGATCGGCGCGGCGCACGCTAGGTGTCGCACGCTGTGTCGCACGCTACCTGCGTGCGACAAATGCAGGTAGTTTTCACTGCCTGAATTTTTTGTTAACTAAGTCTACTAATTCGAGTCTCAGTGGCCGAGTTGTCTAAGCGATTGCTTCTCCCACTTGATTCATTGGGTCAAGACACCTTTGCTCTGGGTGTACTTTCCTCTCTTTCTGATATAAATTCTTTCATGTGTTCTTTATTTGTAGTCTGTACTGTAATAAAAAATATGTTATGCGTAACGAAGGCAAGACACTCAGATTGATCAAAATAAACCCGTGCAATAAGCACCAAAAGAAAGAAAGTCTACTAATTCGATTTTCATCTCTAACATGTTGCATTTGTTTTTGCTTTGATTGAAGGGACTGAGTTTCGCGACGTGTACTTTCTTGACAGGCTTTTTTAGTTTTGCTAGAATGATTTCACTGATGACGTTTCCGATGACACGTCATCATGAGATATACAGGTTGTTTATATAACTGTTCTGTGGTTGATTTAAGTTCGCGCATTTTTGCCGAAGGTCAAGCACATGTAGCTTTAAGCCGAGTTAGGTCCCCAGAGGGACTAATTATCAGTAGTTTAGACAATCGCAAGTTACTTAATAAACCTCACATTACAAACAAATTCTCTCAATGAACTGACTAGATTGCGAAATGTACCGTCTTTTATGATCATAATAATTAAGTCAATGAAAATTAACTAAAAAGTGTAAAATAAAAAATTATTAAATAAAAACAAAAAACTCGACTGCGTAAAAACCAAAAAAACTAAAAAGAAAAATGTATAAGCCCAGTAGTTTAGAATGTTATTAAGTACTACTAAATAACTACACCGTTGAAATAGTTTGATAACCTTACACAGATAAGACAAATCATAAATTCAAAAGCAGAATAGAAGGATCAACAGTGGAGGCCCATTCCTTTCTGATTCAAGGAAAACCGTAAAATTTGAATGAGCCCCGACTGTTGATCCTTCTATTCTGCTTTTGAATTTATGATTTGTCTTATCTGTGTAAGGTTATCAAACTATTTCAACGGTGTAGTTATTTAGTAGTACTTAATAACATTCTAAACTACTGGGCTTATACATTTTTCTTTTTAGTTTTTTTTGGTTTTTACGCAGTCAGGTTTTTTGTTTTTATTTAATATTTATTTCAATATAGGCATAGTTGGCATATTCGAAAAATAGAAAAATACTATCCTTTAGTTTTTTAAATTCAGCTTTATAAAAATCAATATTTTTAACATTCAAGTTACTCCTGTAAACACGTGGTCCATTTTTCTCGATTGTCTGGGTGAAAAAATCTTTCACAGTGGATTTCACGTCATCATTTTAGGTTATTAGGAAGCCAACATGTACCCAGACATTACAGCATCAAAAGCAGTTACATTGCATTTCAAGCAATAGCTTAGATTGTATAATCATAACCATGTAAAAAATTATTCCATTTACGAAAAGGAACGATTTTTAGCTCAAATTATTTTGTTTTCTGAGAAGCAAAAAACATCATGTCTTACAAAATGTTTTTCTGTACCTGACTGAGATAGTTGTTTCATCTATTGAGAGGCGCATTAACGAAATTTCTGACTGGTCCATCTCACACGGTGGTCCGTCTCTCCCGGAATTACCTTAATTGTCAAACACGCGTCACTTGACATAACTTTTATTTTCGAGGTAGACTGTGCAAAGCCGGGGCAACGCAGCTAGTATATTTATGAATGTATGTATTAAATTAAACCATACTTTTACTTTTTTACTTCGAGCAGGAAAAAAACAGACAGGCGTAACGGTGAGCTTTTATGAACGTCTCGAGTCTGAATTTAATGTTTTATTTCATCATGAATAGTCATGACATTAATTAAATTTTCCATAAAATGAATCATGACATTTGAGGAAACATTGAAAATATGAGTAGTGACTTTTTAAAACTAGTCTTATCCATTTCATCAGTTTTTACAGTAATTGAAAAAAAAACAAGAATGGAAAGTAGTAAGTTTGGCTACGACACCTAGGATAACGAGTTTCGTTTCGGCGTCTGAATATATGTTTTGCACCAGAATTTATACATTTTTGTCCCGGCGGGATTAGTTTTCATTACATATTATCTATTACTTTTAGAGAGTGTTAAGATGCGACGTGATACCCCGACTTACTTCGCGCACTCGAATCTGCTTTTTGTTTAAACTAGCTCTCTCTCTACTAGCTCTCTAGCTCTAACTAGCTCTCTCTCTCTAACTCTGCTTTTTGTTTAAACTAGCAGTAGAAGAAAAGACAGCTGTCAAGTTCATATATACGTATCTCCAGCCTAAATTTAAACTTTTATCATCAAGTTATATGAGCATTAACGCCCAGCCAAGATTAAAAGAAAAAAAAACTGGTACAAAAAAAACAGACTAAGTTTGAAAATGTGTTTCTTAATGAAGCTTTACGAATAGTTTTCTTTTACATTGCAAAAATAAATAAATAAATAAATAAAATCGGGGAGCGGTTAGGGGAGCGGGGAGGGAGGAACATCAAATGTTATAACCAAACTTTTCCTCTTTAACTTAAAACTATTAGCAGAAAACAATCGGTTCACGCGCTGCTATGAATAAATAAATGGGAATACTTTTTAAATAGGAAGCAAAATAAGCAATTTTCTTTAGTTTTACAAGCATCTGCAAAGCTCCAGTCAATGTTTTAAAAATAATCATTAAATCTTTTTGCTTCTTCCATTTCTTCTAGTATTATGTAATTGATTGCTTGGCCATGAAAGCATTATTTATGAAGCATAAATGATATTATTTATTCGTTGAGTTACTTTGTAGCATTAAACATTGGTTAATGGCTAGACGGGGAAAAATATTAACTGAGCAAGGGGAAAAAGGCTTTTATTGATGTGACTAAATAGCTATTGAGTAGACTAAAGCAAATTACCCTCTATTGGTTTGCAATGCATCGTACTTGTGACTAAAAGTAAAAACATGGTGAAATTCTTCAGAAGGAATACATTTTTAATTAGTTTTCCTTCGGATTAACAAGGCATTAAACGATTTTACTTTTAGTGTACAAAAGCTCTATTGCACAGACGATTTGTACAACCATCCGTATGCCCGTCCTATAGAGGAAGTTTCCTCCTTACTTTAAAACACAATTAAAGCTGGGCGATATATATATCAGTTAAATTACTCCAGATTAATGGAGGCAGCTAAACTGCCCCGTTTTTATGGGTGTAAGGTTACACAATTTTTTTTACAGTGCATAAATTTCTCCACAAAATTTGATTGATATTTAAATGCATATCTTTCCTTATAAGAAGCTTTCAATTTCAATAAATAAATAAAACTACGAGATAACTCCAAATAAAGTTCAAAATGAAATCTAATGCGTGTAAGATTCAAAAATAAAAATCATTAAAAAACGCTGCAACTCGTTCTACGATGGCTGAAATTTCTCAGTGTTCACTTCTGAAATTAAGAGGCAGAGAAATAAGATTGAAACTTATGAATAAATACTTCCTCACGAAAAGAAGCTGTTTATGAACAGTATTCACAATCTATAAAGTTAATAAGAAAACGATAAAAAACCTTCAAACTTGAAAAATATTTTTAATGAAAAATATTTGCATAAAATTGTCCATTCACTTCAAAAGTTTGAGTTTTGAAATATCTTTATCGTAAACTAGTAAACAAATCAAAAAGTACGTACAATTTTACAATCTCAAGTACCAAATGAAAATTTAATGAAGTTTGATTTTTGCTTACGACGGACTAATTTAATATACGTAGAATCAGTTGTGTCATTTTAAAAAAATAAAAGCAAAATAACTTTATGTTTTGAAAAATATTTTTTGCGAAAATTTAACTCAAAAATTTTGAACTTTCGCCATTCGTCTAATGTACAAGATTCTTCTTTTAAATGGTCATAGATAAAAAGAAAACTTTTACTTTTTATCTATCTTTATATATATATATATATATACACAGATGGGGGACAAAATAATATGAAACACCTGTGAAATAAGGAAAAATCTTTATTAATAGGGGGTTGGACCATCCTTTGATTGAAGAACAGACTGAATGCGACGGGGGATTGATGCATAAAGGTCATGGACAACATTTAAAGGAATATTAAGCCATTCCTCCTGCAGAATGGTCTCTAATTCCGAAAGTCCGGATGGAGGTGGAAATCGGGAACGAAGTTTGGACTCTAAATATCCCCATAAATGTTCAATAATATTTAAATCCTGAGACTGAGGGGGCCAAGCGAGATGTTCAACTTTACTGTCATGCTCTTCGAACCATTCTTGGACACATCTGGCAGTGTGTATGGGGGCGTTGTCGTCTTGAAAGAGCGGTCGCTCTACAGGGAACACAGTCTGGACAAACGGATAGACATGATCCTCTAGAATGCTCAGATAGTGATTAGATTTGACACGCCCATGCAGAATAACAAGTAGCCAAAGACCACGCCAAGATACCGCACCCCATACCATAATTGAGCCACCCCCATGCTTCACAGTCGGCAAGAGGCATTCAGGATTAAAGGCTTCTGAGGGTGTTCGCCAGACATAAACGCGCCCGGTAGTCTGAAATAGGGTAAATTATGATTCATCTGACCATATTACCTGTTGCCACATCTGTGGGGACCAAACTTTGTGGTCTCTGCACCATTGGCGTCGCTTGAAAGCATTAGTTGCTGTCACCAAGGGTTTTCGAATTGCCACTCTGCCATAAATGTTCCTAGCATGAAGTTCCCTTTTGACAGTTTTTGTTGAGACGGGGTCCTAGAGATGGCTGTTCATTTCAGATGTTATTTCGGATAAGGATTGCTTGCGCTTTCGGGCTACTATGCGCTTCAAAGCTCTTCTATCCCTATCAGCAAACTTTGACTTTCGGCCACTGTGGTGCTTTGAAGACGTCGTCTTACCTTCTTTCGTGTATGCTGTCATAACCTCTGACACCGTACCTCTTGCACACCCCAAAAGCTTTGCTGTTTCCGTAACCGATGCTCCACTTAAACGCGTCCCAACAATCATTCCTCTTTGGAACTCTGTAAGGTCTGACGTCTCAACTTATTACAGAAATTTAGAACCAAGCACGCAACATTTGTGACTACTGTTGAGACACTGAAAGGTTCCTCTTCACGCTCACCAGGTGGCAGACTTCTGTTGCAGGTGGCGTGGCTGTACTATAGGTGTGAAATACATCATACTTTTTCATAGGTGTTCATATTATTTTGTCCCCCATCTGTATATATAAATATATTGTTTTCAGCGAAAAAAAAAACATAATAAAGCAACCGAAAAGTAAATATAAAAAATGAAATTCATAAAACCGTCACTAGCAGGGAATGGAGCAGTAAGTAATATCTCATCAAAAACAACACTGTTGTAAACATTTCAACGCCAAATCCATATTTCTGAGGAGCTGAAGGTTGGAGGAGGTTCTAATGGAAGTAAGTGTGATGAAAGAGGAGAAGAGGGAGGATGATAGTTCGGCAGATACTTGACGGGCAAACTAGATATCATAAATTTTTAAGGCTGAGAGTTTTTGGGTTTAGAATGAAGGCCTTCTTCTTTGTGCGGAAAAATTAAAGGCTTTCTCGGAGGGGAGGGGAAATTTTACAACAAGAATGTTTTTGATGAGATATCACATCTTTTTGAGTTGGTATTATTACTTTGTCTGTATTTTTAGAATTGAGAACTTAAAGTCAGAAAATTTTCAATTAAAACAACACTGTTTTGTGTTTTTAAGGAACACTAATGGCAAGTCAAATTTTACGTCAAGTTATTTTCTGACCATTAAGAATAAGATTCTATGTTCGTTTTGCGAGAATTGGGCCGTTCTTCTTGGATAATAAAATACTATATTTTAAATTACATTGTTTTCGAGTATTTTACAACTTTGCAATAGATTCTATTAGTTTTTTTTATTTGACGGATTATTTAACATTTTCGTGAAGGTTTTTTTTTTTTTAATGTTTTACAGCTTGCGGCCTATTTTAATGTAGCTTTTCACTTTTTATTTAATGACTTTTTTTCTTAAATCGTGCATTATTTTAAGCTTTAGGGGATAATTTTAATGGTTTGGTGACTTATCTTTCTTTTGATGGAAGTCTTTGTCTTGTTTAACACCTAGTTTTGTTTAAAAGTTCATTAAAAAGACGAAATAACGCATGTTAGCAATGAGCAAAAAAAAAAAAAAAAAACAAAACCTCAGCCATTAAATGTTTTAAATTTGAATGTGTCAGAAGATCTATACAACTGTACTCGACGTCAAATCGTGGATATCCCAAATTTGAAACAACGACTGCGCATGATGCGCGCGGACTTATCTCATTAAAATTCTTGCTTGAATTAATTGTAAAAATTTTCACTGTAAACAAATAACTGCGAAACACGGATATCCACACGTATTTCATATCTTTTCAATTCATAATGTGTTATGTTTGTGAAAAATGCATTAATTTAGAAAATAAGCAAACCAATAAAAAAGCGCTATTTTTCGCTTTCAATTATAAAGTTACATGTATCATATTCATGTGCGTAGAATTTCATATAATATGTTACGAAAAATACTCCAATGGTTTAACCCCAGTTTCGCGCCGACATTTCAAATTTCTTCCACCCCCCCTCAAATATATCAAGACTGTAAAACAGGGGGAAGGAATTTTCGTATCAGCAAAACTTATGGGGGGGGGGCAGCATTCTAATCCAATTCATTAATTTGTTTCTCTGCTTAAATATAAACAAACAACATGGAATCTTAAAACAGAAAGCCCAATGAGCTAAGCCGCACGCATGCACGATGCCTTTTCGTGGATACAATGCATGTTTAATGATTTCTCACACTTTTCAGAAAGCAGTACAAATGAAATTGAATTACTGAGTTCTCAGCATATCAAGAGGAAATGGCTGATTTATAGTATTTTTTTAATCCTTCGGACGGAACATCTGAATTAAAATTTTAATATAAATTCACATACTAAGCATTGATAAAGCGCTATTAAAGCAGAAATTAGGATTTTTTTTTTTTCAAAAGTGGAGTTAATCGGTTTGAAAATTGAAGCATCCATACATCACAGGTCAAAAAAACTGAAAATACTGAAAAACATTTACCTAAAAAGTTTTTTTTTCTTTTAGTATTCATTTTAATTAACAAAACCAGTTACCCTTTTCCTCGCTATAGCAAAATGCAAGTAAGCCGTACAAATGCATAAGATTGTTTTCTAAAAGGTCACTTTAAACTTATACGAATTCCTTAATTATGTTTTGTAGGAGATAATTGTTTGCGGCGTCTTTCAGACGGTCGACTGCAAACCAGGAGCGTGCGTTGAAATAGAGAGCGACTCTATGTTACAAAGCTTGGAATGAAAATAACTCAATTCCAGTCGTCTAATGTGCAATCTATGTCTAATTATTTTACGTGACTGGGTCATTAGGCGATTCAAAGTGCCCATTTGAGGAATTCAAATTTATAACTCGAGAAATCAGTTTGTCCCCAACTGCAATTAAAATGGAAATATAGTTCTGAAGATAATATAGAGTTAAGCTTCGAATACCTCAAGATCTTATTAATTTGCCATTTTCTTTGTTTGGAGGAAAATTAAAACAAGTGATATATGTTTGGTAAAGTAAATTAATGTTTCAGCTTGTAATGAGTTCTAAGGTAAATGAGTGTTTTGTGAGTTAAAAGTATAGTGGTAGCAAATTTAAAAAAAAAAAAAAATCTTTATAAGGGCCGGAAGTTTCTCCTAATTCCTTCGCTTTACTAGGGATGTTTTGCTAATTAGAACCAAGTGTGTTAATTTTATATCACTTCACATATTTTAGTACGTTTGACTTCAAAAGAAGCTGAAAAATACCCGATGCTACACAATACATTCCAACTACACTCCAGGGTCTCCGTACCTACTACTACAGTTGATTTAAGCAGTTGACTTTGGCCTTGAAGACAGCTGTCTTTGATCCAGACCAAGAGCCATCAACACCTGATCCAGCACCCTCAGATATACTTATTTGGATTCGATTTATCGTGCACCAGTCACCATTGGCGAACACTGAGGATCTTCAACCGACAAGCATCGAACCCACAACTGTCTAGTCAGGGGTCTAACGCTTTTTAAACTTGATCTCTTCAGGGCAGGTTACATCAGTTTTCAAATTTTTATTCCACAAAACATCTATGCAGCACTGTACGCAGCAAATCATATGATTCAGTGATTCTGAAGTAATTGCTTAGAAGTCACTCTACAATGCTGATATAGAGTGGTTCAAAAAAACATGATATAAACTAAACGATCGTTGTGGAAAAAGACAAACTGCAAAAATATTAAACCTATTTTACTGAATGAAGTTATGAATGATATTTAACACGCAACAGGTTCGAAATATCTACGATCTCCGACTATAGTGTTATAAAGCCACTTCTGAAACTCTATATAACTTGCTGGAGTGTGTCCGGACCAACAAATACCTCAGTATTCCTTTTGATGCCGACTTCAGATCCTCCATTTAGTAAAGGGCTTTGCAAAAGATTCTGTCGTAGATGTAACCCCATTAGAAGGAGTCGCACGGATTTAGGTGCGGATTGTATCGAAAGTCACGCTATCCCGTGTCCCTTGAATTTCTCAGATATATTATGAATGCAATCAAACTCTCACTAAACGCCGTTTCAAGCCATTTTACGACGTCAGATATTTTTTGGGGACGATCCGCACTCTGATTGAACCAGTACCGGCTTGTCATATTGAGACGGCCAGCTTTAGGGCCTAAGTTACGCTCTAGCAACTCTCGATACTTCACTCCTTTGACCAGATCGTCAATAAATTTCGAACTACTTATCGTCTTCTATGATATGGCACATCGCATCATGGTTCTTTGTGGATACAGTGGTAAAACGATACCTTAGAGCTGGAATTAGTAACTGGAGGAAGTCCAATCATTGGCTTAGGAAATGCTAAGGCAAAGATCTCATGTCAGATAGTTTATTATCAACTATCAAAGGGACCTCTGGCCCTTAAACTATAAAGGACTGCGTGCCAGGCGACTTGCCTTCAGAAGACAACACAATAGATGGTGGTGCCATCTATGGGGAGTTCAAGAATTTAGAACCAGGCCAGGAGCCGATTATTTTTCTGGTCTGGCACCCCCAGGGGTATCATTTCACTTGGAGGACATTGTGACCACGAGCATATTTAACGTCGCCCAGTCACCATTAATGACGATGGTGGATCTTCGACCAGCGAGGATCGAACCCGAGACCCTCCGGCCCCAAGTCCAATGCCTTACCGATCAGGCCACCACGGCCCTCAAGTGGTTTAACTTTGGCAAATATTATACACGTTTTACGTGAAACGAGTGGAAGAAACCTAATTTCCTCCAATACTTTCCTTTCAACACGTGACTTCAGATTTTTGTTCAAGAGTTCACCTGTTATTCCCTCTCAATGGACGATACTGAGATGAGACTTTTCCGTAGCCCAATGGTACACAAGCAGTTTCAGAACCGACTGACGGTTGACAGTCAGAACATCTTGCACATAAAATATCATTCGTATTTTTATTCTATAAAATAGTTGTTTCATGATCTCCCCCCCCCCCCCATGCTGTCTTTTTTTGCAGCGATCGTTTCTTTCTATGATGTTTCTTAGATCACCTCGTAAGGAGTCGTCAATATCTTTCGTCCTGCTTAGTAATATTTTATACAACATAACAAATTATATAGATAACTCGTGACGCTATGTAAGAGAAAAGAGAAGTTTTTCAAAATTTGGAAATTTTATATTTCTGATGCAAAGTTGCACTACTTTTAGTGAGATAGTTAATTTTACATACAATTTCCGATATGGTTCAAATTTACCCTAAACGGGAGATAAACTTTGAACCAGATTAATAATTAATTTTAAATGGTATTTACTGTTATTATTTAATAATTCTGTATAACTAAACAATACCTTAGGATATTTCCCTTAGTTTTACTCCAATTAATGCTATATCAATATGATCGGGGCAGTGAAAAAGTGTGAATCACAGTTACCCTGAATGACTGTACTTTAAATTGCCTATTGAGTGTACTTTACCTTTCCTGTAAGTAGCACATTAAATGAGCATGATATATGCACTTACATCGACACTGCTGCATTTACACCGGTTATATTTAGTCACATTTGTATTTCAACAGTATTTAAAGTGCATTAGTGCAGCAACTCATGAACTTTCTTTATTGGCATGCGAAATATCTCATCGAGTTCACACAGCATTAGATTTCAAATAAAAGTCAACATGTCACAGATCGGGAATTGCATTGGGAATTTAACGATTATATTGTGAATTTCTGTGTCATTGCGAACGCAAAAGCGACCAACTATAACGCTGACCTATTCGAAATGGGACATAAATTACTCTGATATGTTTACATGACATCCAAGGATAGGCACTAATGCGCGTAGCATGTTACGCATTTAAAAACGAACTGCTGACTAAAGATTGTCAATTGTCGCATATATATTTAAATTAGGAAGACAGCTATTTCAAGCAACCCGCATCTTCAGAACTAATGCAGTTACAGTGTGATGCTTATTGGTAATGTAGTTGAGTTCATTTACAAAACAATTTCCGCAGTTAATCGAATCTGCAATTGCTTTCGATAAGGAAAAAGTTCTTGTTTAGTGTAAATGTATTTCAGAAATAGCACGAAGTTATCCTAACGAAACTTCACATTATTAACAGACTTCAAAAAAGGAGGTTATGATTTCGTATTGCGGCTTCTTATGTGTGTTTTCGAATTATTCCAACACTACTGGACCGATTTGAATTTTTTTTTTTTTTTGTTTGGAAGGGTATACTTCCCAGATGGTCCCATTGTAATTTGGTCTGGATCTGATAAGGGGTCTCGGAGAAATCCAAGAAACTTTAAATTTCACACGGTATGGTCACGTGGTTTTGCTGTGATCGGTGTATTTTCACGCCTAAGGTTTTGGCTTTCTCTTAAACGATATTTAATTCTCGCGGCACATGGATGATTAATTTTCGCAACCTGCGCCGCATGGTAATTTTTTATCATAGGTGTTACTAATGTATTTATTACTGCGTAGCAAAGCAGTAAATTAAATATATTTTGCTACTTTAATATTTGAATCAATTACCTTAATATTTCATTTACTAATAAATAACTTTATTTAGGCACTAAAATATAAAGTTCTTTATTTAATATTCCAAATTTTAAATATATTTAGTGTTCAATTGAGGGGAAATTGAATACAGAACACCCCTTCCCCGCGATTTAATTTATATTCTTTAATAATATACATTATTACTGTGTATGATTTCTGAAGTTTGACCAATATTCTGGATTTACTATTTCACGATGCCGCCAGTTCAATTTGAAATTAGGGTTATATTAATTAGCAGGCTTCAAAAAAAGGAGGAGGTTCTGAACTCGTCGTATTTGTTTTTTCTTTGTACAATGTTCCATAAATACTCGAAGACACCTGTACCCAGGATCGTGCACAGGGAGGGGGGAGGGACCCCTGTTGGCCCAGGCCCGAGCCTGAAGGGGGTTCAATATTTTAGTAACTAACGGTGAAATATAGGGGTAAACACTATGGAGAGGGGCCCGGAAAAGTCATTTGTGATGGGTTCCAAAATTTCTGTGAACGCCCCTGCCTGTACCGATAAGGAAAAGTCTTTTTTTGTTTGAAACAGCATAGTTCCTTGGCGGTCTAATGTTAATCAAGTCCAGGTTTGATGAAATTGAGGGAACTCTTCAAATATCATACTCACATTTAAATCGATTTGTACTTTATTAACTTTGTATATCATCTCATTTAGTGAATCGGTTTTTATGCTTTTTTTTTTTTTTTTGTTTAGTGCTGGTTCTGTTTAGGGATGGTCTAACTAAGGTTCCAAATCTTTGATTTACCCTATTTCTTCTTTAGGAAAAAATTAAGGGTAAAACAATAAATTTCATGCAATTTCCCTCACAAACGATTATATATAAAACCCATTGATAAACAAAGGCCATAAAACAAAGGTTTATACGTTCTTTACCTATAGTTAAAGAAAGTACTATAAATATATATTATTAAGAGTAATGATAATGAAAATTTTGAATTAAGGATTCTCTGAAGCAAACATAAAATTCATTCAAGTGGAATTTTTAATCTTCATCTATAGCGGGGCCATGTGAAGAAACGTGCGACTTTTATCACGAGTTACATGACACCAATTGCGAAACATAAATTACAATTTACAATATTACAATTCTAAAATTTACAATTTAACAAATTTAAACTTAAAGCGATTTCGTTTTTTTTTTTTTTTTTTTTTAGTGACTCGTGCATTTGCTTTCGGACAGCAAACTTTGATAAAATTGAACAAATAATGAATACAATTTTTTTTGTACACAGTTACGCATTTGAAAAAGCCTTTCTTCACAGTCGTCGGAAGTCTCCGAGACGCTCGCCGTGTTATTTACACCACTAAAAAGCAAAAAATAAATTACTTTTAAATAAAAAAAAAACGCCTTCAAAAAATACCCAGGAACTAAAAAGCAAAAAATAACTGATTACACTTACATTCTATTTCCTACCCAAACATAGAAATGAAATTTATTTTACAATTCCAGTACAAAAATCAACTAAACACCGAATTATAAAATAAACACTGATTTAAATTACTATAAGATGAATTATTTTAAATACCTAACTAATTATATACGATCTCTTAATTTTTAATAACCTTTTGAAGTCGGGGCCTCCAATAAACTACTACCTAACGTAACTGAGTAGGTTTAGTTTTAAATACTAATTTCGCGTACAGTTAAATTAGTGTTTAATTCAGGATTCGGTGGGTTGTCAGTTACGTTATGTAGTTTTTTATAGGAGGCCCCGACTTTAAAAGATTAATAAAAATTAAGAGATCGTATATAATTAGTTAGGTATTTAAAATAATTCATCGTATAGTAATTTAAATCAGTGTTTATTTTATAATTCTGTGTTTAGTTTAGTTGATTTTTGTACTGGAATTGTAAAATAGATTTCATTTCTATGTTTGGGTAGGAAATAGAATGTAAGTGTAATCTGTTATTTTTTGCTTTTTAGTACCTGGGTATTTTTTGAAGGTGTTTTTTTTTTATTTAAAAGTAATTTATGTTTTCATTAAAATACTCCATACTAAAAAAAGTACACCTGTATACATGTGCCTAAAACTTTAAGCTATTGGCACTAAAAACTGATCCTTTTTCCAGCAGGGCTGTGTGCTAATTTAATTAGAACCATTTACATATTAAAGCTTTCCCAAACTAATTTATATTTCATAACATTCAAATTACTCGTGAGGAAATCCTATGTCTCCTTCCTCACAAAATACTTCCCATATCTATTACTGGCATACATGATAAGGATAAAATACTGCTACAGCTGGGACAAATCTAACCTGGTAGCATTGTGAAGTCTACGCAGATCATAATCACAGCATTACCTCGATTCCAGGTTAAGTTCGCCCCCACTACAGCGCAATGAAAGTGAATTAATTTCATGCTTGCTTCAAAGAAGCCTTCATTCGAAATTTTCATCATGATTACTAGTGTTGTATGGCAACAAACATTTGCAACAATGGGTTTTATATTTAATCATTTAATGGAGAAATTGCATGAAATTTACTGTTTTTTTTCCAAACATGTTTTTTTTATTACGAACAAATGTATGAGACCTAATTTAGAGCATCAACTATCCTTTAAAAAATAATCCTCAAAATCAGTTGACAAAGTAAGCCGATGTAAGCGGACAAAACAAAAAAAAAAAAAAACATACATGTGGTATGAACTGATAAGTGCCTTCCTTTTGAAGTCGGTTAATGAAATATGTTTGCTCCAACAATAAAGCATACAGAGACTTGAAAGATTTTATAAGAGTAGCATATGTTATAGTATATTACCTGGTAACATTAATACTCGAAAAACATTAAAAATTCTTCGCTATGATTGAAAATCACTAATAACTCTTTGTTTGGAAAAATATATTCTAATATAAATGTATAATGTATTAAATCGTATCAATTGCTTTAGGAAAAAACCAGAAAATTAGAAAATTCCTTTTCATCTGTCATAATAAATATTTCTGTGATATGAATCTTATTTGAGGTAGTGCAAGAAACCCGTTGTCTTTTTCTCTCGAAAATACTTGTCCATTAGGGATAGACGTAATACCCCTGATTAAATCAGTTGATCGCAGGAAATCCGGAGTATCCGATCGCAACAGTTCATTGAACTTATTATTCCGCATCTCATTGTTTGATCTGTGAATAGAGATTTCATTTAGTTCTTAGAAACTCAAGAAGAGTATCTTCAAATATTTAATCAAGAAATATCATTTTTCTTCAGATTATTCATTTATTATAATTCTTTTTATGTTTTACTCACTTTTAAAATTTATTTTATACTGTTTTACGATTAATTAATTTGTTTAGTATTTTCTTGTTATTATTATTGTTGTTTTTATTATCGTTATTATTGTTATTATTACTATTATTATTATTATTATTATTATTATTTACTTTGAAAACTGAAATAAGACACAAGACGGGAGTAAAATCTTTCATTTTGCAGTAAACAAAAATGTATCATGAATAAGCGAATTACAATGCACGACAATGCACGAATAATTCAAACAGTTACATACTCGAAGATATTCAATACTAAGTAATTTGCACAACAATATTCTTTTACTTTCTTCTGATTATATTGGTGATCCTCAAGTGTAAAGATTATATGGTAATACTTAAATTAGTTTTTTCATTGTTTGTAGTGTTTTTTATAACTCAGACTTTACATTACCAGACAAAATTTAATAAGTGATATATTTTAGGGCACCTTGAATCGTACTTTAGGGATTTCCAATGATAGCCGCTTCATGATTTCTTAGGAAACAGAAGAAAACTTCGTTCAAGGAACTCACTATAACAACTTATCCTTCGGACGGAGTAACCGCAGTTATAGTTAGGGGAGGGTGGCCCAAAGCGGGTAGGTCGCCCAAAGCGGGTAGGCCTTCATATGTCCCTCCATGGTGTGTAATCGGTGATGCATACGTGAATCGATTATTTCAGAAAGGGCATAAGTCCAACTATTGCAATTTTTCAGGAATCAATAACAAGTGATTATTTCATATAACTAAATTCTACGAAAATGTTTGTGACTAATCTAGCCACAAGTAGGATCATTACCTCACCTTAAATTGCGCTTCATTTCATCACTGAAATTAATTAAAAAAAATAATTTGGACTTATGCCCTTTCTGAGATAAATATCCTGAAAGACTAGTTAAAAGTGATGAAAATGTAAATCAAGTGAAACAGATTTGTTTCAAACTGATTTATGATAATAAAAAATAATATAACAAAGTGACAAAAATAATTGGGGAAGTCCGTATTCATAAATTCTTTATCTTAAGACAATACATCTTGTATTTTCCTCTATCTTTCTTCTTGTTTTAGTGAAATAAAAAAGTCTGGTGTAAAAAATTAAAAAAAAAAAAATACAAAAACTAACAAACTGAGCTAAAAAGCAAAAGTTTTACATGTGTATAAAACTGTATTCATATTCATCAAATACATTCTCCAAGGAAATATTTTTCTATCATTCTCTTGTCTAGTTTTGTGTACCAAGTTCGATGTACATATTAGTATGACTATGTTCAAAATTGCACTGAATAATCATCTTGATATTTGTTATTTCTTCCAGCAATATGAAAATTTTCCCTTTATGCTCAATATTGGAAAAGGTAGTTCAATCGACAAGCGTTTCTTTGCAATATTCTCTTGAAAACCGTCTATAAAATAGCTAGCCTGAAACCGTTCCTTTGATGTTCTATCAAATATTTAAACATAATGAATGTTGATAATTGAAAATATTTGTCGCCCAGTGAAATCGTTTTCCAAAATCTCAATTTGGGGGATAAGACCTCTTAAAAAATGAAGGGCACCTGTTTTAAAAGTTACAGATGTCATTGTTTTCAACAGATTTGACGGGGGGGGGGGGGGGGTGAATCTTGATGCAATTTCAGGATTTCACTTATACGAGATTGGATTTCACATGGTTATAATCTGTCATATCTGTTTGACATTCGCTTTACTGCCCTAAAATCCCGGTAACAAATGTCCTCTCAGAGGAACGTCATCAACAATCTTGTTAAATTTCTTCAGTGTTATTTCTAGAAAAAGTTTCCTGCAGTGTTGTTTTTATTTTGACCAACGTATATCTCACTGAAAGCATACAGTGTTTTCGCAGTTCCTAGATTGATATTAACAAAACCCATGAAACATTAGCAAATTTCATTCCAATTTCATGATTTCGAATCCCCCCTAACCCCCCGAGCTGACAAACCTACCATTACCGAAGTTATTCTAGGTCAAATGAATTGTTTGTTTTTACTTCATTACGCCAAAAAATCTAGTTCTATAATCTTGCCATTGCGTTTTACTATTTCTTCCTTCGCGTTTAGTGCAGAAAGGGCATAAGTCCGAGACTTATGCCCTTTCTGCACTAAGCGAAAAATGTGACCCTAATTAAAGTGCTTTGTTGTACAAGGATTGATTTCCCTGCTACACTAGTCGATATCTCTACATTCGAATATGGGAAAACCACAGCTAACTCAATTGTGAAAAAAAAAATTTGAGTTATGCCCTTTCTGAAATAATCGATTCACGTATGTCGTGTTTACATAAACACCCCCGAATTTTAATCAGTCCCTGCGAAGCAGCAGTGAAGCGGCATTTTACAACCAGGCTTAAAATAAAAAAAATATATATTCATTTCTAAAAAAATTAAGTTTTGTAACTTGTGATTAGCCAGACCAGCTTATTTTTTTGATTGCCAATAATACTAAGTTATTCTGACACTATCCACCTGCAAACTACGATAGTCATTTCGTATGTTTCTTTTTTACTTCCTTTTACAAAAAAGGAAGTATTGTATTCGCGAAAAAATTTTCACCCAAAAATCGGCCTTAATTTCCATTTTGCTCACCCCCAAATGAATGTTGAGTTTTTTTTTCAATCCGACTACACATGGATATGTGCCTAGAAACGTACAGACACCCGAAATTTCCATTTTGACGATCCCCGAGTTAATTACAACGAGTTTTCTTGTGACGTCCGTATGTGCGTACACGCGTATGTACGTATGTGTGTATGTATGTCGCATAACTCAAGAACGGAATGTCCTAGAAAGTTGAAATTTGGTACGTAAACTCCTAGTGGGGTCTAGTTGTGCACCTTCCTTTTTGGTTGCATTCGGATGCTCCAAAGGGGGTCTTTTGCCCCTTTTTGGGGGGAAATCATTGTTAATTTCGATGTTATCTCAAGTGATGTTATACTTTCGCGGACACTTGGCGATATATTGCCTTTTTTGGTCGCCATGTTTTATCGTCAACTTGGCGACAAATTTGGCGAGTTTTTTTTTAATTTTTTATTTTTAAATCTGGTTTCAATTTGGCCACTGTTGGTGATATTTTGAGAGTAAACTATTGAATCATATTAAAACTGCCAATAAATAGAAAATGACATTAAATTGGAGTAAAAGGAAGTCACGTGATGCACACATCAGCTCGTTTAAATTTAAGGTTATATTTATTGAAATGAAAAACGTCCTTCGGGCAAAACGGGTCGGGCAAACCGGATATAGGATTTAATCATATATTTATTTATAATTAGATTTTCTATTTCAGTAGGATAAGTATAACTTTAAAAGTTATTTTTTCGGATGGCAATCAATTTGTCTATTAATTTAATCAGTTATTTCTTTATGTTTTATAAACAAAGTTGCTGACTTTAAGTGGATAAGTACAACTTTTTTATCTTTCTTTTTATAATGGCAGGTAGCTAGTCAACTATTTTAATCATTTATAACTTCATATTTGATTGGCAAATGTACCAAATTACAATTAGTTAAGCTTACCCGCTTTGGGCTCCCTGGTAGGGCAAAGCGGGTTTTACAAATGTTTGTAAAGTGTGATAATAAATAAATATTGGGTTTGAAATAATACAAAAATCACATTTTATTTTGAAGTTCAAGATCCCAGCTAGGAACGAAAACCAAAATTGTTACGATAATACTCCAAAAACTACAATTTTTGAGCGTTCTTCGAAAACCTACCCGCTTTGGGCCACACTCCCCTAAGGGTTAGTAGTTATATCTGCACGTGGCGCCTTGCGCGAAAGTTGAGCGGCCGGAATTGTTCAAGCATAGGGCAAAATAAAAATATGCTTTTCTAGAGTATTTTATTGGAATTATGAAAGAAAAAACTACCCAATACTATTAAACCAGTCTGCAAAAAAAAAAGAAACAATAATAATGATAAATAAAATAAAATTAGCCGTATCAGAAACGGATGTTCCACAAAACAGGAAAAAAAAGGTATGGTTGAAGAGTTAAATAGCTGTTCAAAACAATCATTTAAACTCCTTGTTTCTCGAAAGCCTCCCTCATACTAAAAGACTGTCTCCCCCCCCCCATTTGCTCCAAAAGTGAACTATTTGGTAACAATACGGTTAAAAGCACCACCGAGCAGCGTTGCTCTGCCGATGGATTCAAAAATATTAAATTGAATCGATAATTGATTAATTTCTAAATTAAAATTTGAAGATAAACCAATTGTTAACTTATCGGCTACACGAGAAAGCAATAGGCATTTAGTTATTACGGGGTTGTAAGTTTCTCAAAGTAGTGACTTAGAGGCGGAATTCGAGTATGGGAATTTCTGTGTCCGAGCCAGAGATGCCCATACCCCCCCCCCCCCCCCAAGATCAATGGCGCAAATCCCCCCCTTCCAAAAAAAAAACCTCTCAATCATCTTACCCTTTTTTTAGCTCTCTTTTTATATTTGGTTTTTTAAATATATCTTATATTTATTTATTTATTAATTTATTTATTTTTAATTTTTATTATTTTATTAGAAAAGTTTTGTGCTACGCCAATATTATACACACCAACTAAACAAATAAAAGAAATAAAATATAAACAGAATAAAATAAAATAAAATAAATAATTTAAACTGAAAATAAATCAATAAATTAATAAAAATAAATAATTTTATTTGAAAATAAATCATAATACCCCCCTTCCCCCGTGGGCATTCCTGGTCCAAACGGAATACGTTACCGTGTCGACAAGTCTGGCAGCGGTTTAAGTAATAAAATGTGTAAAGAGGGAATATTCTAAAGTAAAATATCACGTAAAAAAACAAAAAGTTTTGTCATATCATCCCAATGAGCCAAGTCCGCGCGCATGCGCAGTCGCTGTGGTAAACTTGTGATATCCGCGATTTAACGTCTAGTTGCAACTGTTGGACCTGTTTTATTAGTCTTTGTTAAATTTATGAATTTAGGGGAAATTAGTGATTTTCAAACTTGAATTACTCCGGCTCAAGATGTCCCTGAGGTTTGAATTTTTGCATATGTCCTCAATGGCCCCTCAAAAAAATGTATACAAGAAATCATTACCATAGCCCCCGGGGGGCTGCTGCAGAACCCCGGGAAGGTACAATTTGAGGAGTAAAAACGAAGTGGGAGGGGGTCAAATGGCACAAAAGGCACAATAGTAGGGCACAAGGAATGTGTGTGCGAAATTTCAGCTTGATTCCTTTTTACTTCCTTTTTCAAAAAAGGAAGTATTGAATTCGCGAAAAAAATTTTACTCAAAAATCGGCCTTAATTTCCATTTTTCTCACTCCCGAATGAATGTTGAGTTTTTTTTTTCGACCCGACCACACGTGGATATGTGCCTAGAAACGTACAGACACCCGAAATATCCATTTTGACGACCCCCGAGTTAATTACAACGAATTTTCTCGTAACGTCTGTATGTAGGTATGTATGTGCGTATGTATGTATCTCGCATAACTCAAAAACGGTATGTCCTAGAAAGTTGAAATTTGTTACGTAGACTACTAGTGGGATCTAGTTGTGCACCTTCCCTTTTGGTTGCATTCGAATGTTCCTAAGGGGGTCTTTTGCCCCTTTTTTGAGTGGAAATCATTTTTAATTTCGATGTAAACTCAAGCTATGTTATAATTTGTCGGACACTTGGCGATGTATCGCCAGTCTTTGGGTCGCCAAGTTTTGTCGCCAACTTGGCGACAAATTTGGCGGGTTTTTTTTAAAATTTGGTTTCAATTTGGCCTTTGTTGGTGATATTTAGAGAGTAAACAATTGAATCACATTAAAATTGCCAATAATGGGGAAGTGACATCAAATTGGAAAGTAAAAGGAAGTCATGTGATGCACACATCAGCTCGTTTCGTCTGGGCTGTAGCCCTGTCAAAGGAAGCGAAAATCTTTTTGAACAGCGATTTTCTAACTTAAATTTCTCCTCCCCCTGATCCAGAGGATTGTATTTTTGTTTACGTCGCCAGGGGCCACTAGAGACTGAGTGTACCAAAAATCAACTCCGGGGGTCTTCATGAGGCTGAGACACAGAGGGGTGAAAAACCCAGAAAACCCCAACTTTTTCTGTCGTGTAAATTGTTCTTGGTCGCTTTTATTTTCCTTCGTCTTTGGCGGTGGATTTGCTTTTGTTGGCTGTTGACGTTTGGTTTTCTTTGCGGTGGGACGCTCTCGCGTTCCGTGATAGGAAGACTCGACTTCAAATGGTTATTAAAAATTAAGAGATCGTATATCATTAGTTAGGTATGAAAATAATTTATCGTACAGTAATTAGAATCAGTGTTTATTTCATAATTCGGTGTTTAGTTTAGTTGATTTTTGTACTGGAATTGTAAAATAAATTTCATTTATACGTTTGGGTAGGAAATCGTATGTAAGTATAACCAATTGTTTTTTACTTTTTAGTCCCTCTTTGTTTTTTGAAGTCGGTTCTTTTTTTATTTGAAAATAATTTATTTAATTTTTTAGAAATAAATTATAGCCTATGTTACTTCCTGTTAATGTAGCTTTTCTTTAGTGAAAAAAATGGTTAAAATCGGTTCAGTAGTTTTGGAGCCAAGTCGATGCAAATAAACAAACAAACAAAATATTTCTTCTTTATAACAGTAGTAAAATATATATATATATATATATATATATATATATATATATATATATATATACATTAAAGAAAAGTTCCTTACTTGTGTGACACAAAATTCTTAAATCAAACAAATATTTTTTTCATTAATGGAACTCCCCAAGCAATTTATTTTGCCTATTAAAGAGCAACAAGCTTAAAAAACAGTAGCATTTAGAATATAATTTTTTTTTTGCTTATTATCTTGGAGTTTTTAAGTGGTTTACTTTTAATCTCCGTGAAAACTAAAAATATTTGAGCGGCGAGTCAAAAAGTCAACTTTTCCTGAATAGGAAACGAGTGTAATAGCTAAAAATATCTAACAGCTGGTTTTTGGATCGATATCTCTGAAATCTCAACAGGTAGCTCAGAGAAATGTTAACCGAAACAGGAACGAAATAATTTTGTAGAAAGGTTGCTTCAGTTGCTAGGTTTTGACTACTGTGTAATTAGAAGTTAAATATAGGATTTTTCTTCATTATGCAGCATATTTTAGAAGAACGTCTCTGACATGCAAATGTACTTTTAAAGTCCATACAAACATACGAGGGCTATCAGAAGGTTTTTTTCTTATTTTTTTCGTGGGAGGGGGGGGGGGGCTGATAGATATGATTCAAGCGCGCTTGCATGACCTGACCTTGAATGTTTGACCCCCCCTTCCAAAAGGAGCGATAGATCTAATGACCACTAGCATCAGCGAGCTGAAATTAATATTGAACTAAAATATTCATATTAAATGAAATCTAAAATCCAGTATTCATTGAAAATAAGAAATCTTCCATGGCTTTAAGCTTTGGTTAAGCTTCTAGCTTAGCTTTAGCGTCAAAATACCCACAATTCATTGCTATTTATGCTGTAATTTTATGAAGGGGTGTGATGAAAATTAAGCCCATGAATGGAATCGTGCATATTAAAAGGTGTGCTCAACCTAAAGAATACATTCATAACATGGTATCAAATAAAGTAGCCTAAGTGCTCTATCTAGTTTGAAGTTTCACTACTTTGCAAAAAGACCCTCACATTTTTTTAAAGCTGTCAGGTAAATAACATACATAGCCGGAAAAAGAAAACCTTTTAGTATTTTTTTCGGATTTCAGAGACAGGGACCGATTGAGATTTAGAATAGCATTAAAACTAAACATGATTCCGAGACTAAATTTCTAAACTTTTGCTCAAAAATGGAACATGGAACCAGGAGGGAATAAAAGATGAACTTTGAACTCACTGATTACTTAGCCTGCAACTCACGTGTAAAAAGCTTTTTTTTTTTTTCGGTAATATCGTAATAACGATAAGTGTTGATGTAAGTAATGAATATTTTTAAACGCGGTTTTAATAAACAATAAATGCAAAAATGATTAGTTTTTGTTTCGATAATTTACAGTTTAATATTTCACCAGCGTCGGAACAGATCCAGAAATACTTAGGAATAAATATCTATTGCGACTAAAATGATTAGTTTTTCTGTTTTTCTTTCGATAATTTATAATTTAATATTTCACCAACGTCGGAACAGATCCAGAAATGCGTAGGAATAAATTCCTATTGCACCCATTAGCTCGAAAATACATTTTTCAAATTAGGCAAAAGCACCGAATATGAGGTACCTTTTGTTTTCTTTACCTACAACTTAAATGTTTTGTAGTAAGTTACTGCTCTATGCCAGGGCTAAGGCAGAAATACTTAAAATACACCACCAGCTCAGTTATTCCATCCGAGGACTGCATTTTCCTGCTTTTTAGCACTCATCAGCCCGGAATAGGAATCACATGAGCAGGTGGCGAAAAACCTCTTAAGGGAGCCAAGAGAGCCAAACAAACTGGAAGCTAATGTAGAATTAGCACACCAGATGAGTGACCGCAGCAATGGTGCGGTTCTGAAATGGTTTTTTAAAAATGTATTCTAGGATTGGGATAGTATCAGTTCAAGAGCTTAAAACAAATCTTTTAGCTTTAAATTTCAAGATTGAAAAAAATGGAAAAATTTTTATTTACACGGGATGCTTTCTGTTATGGAGAACCATAAAAATAACAATTGAAACCAACTATTTGTAGTTTAAAAATCAGTTATTTGCATTTTAGACGAACAATATTCCGTTTTTTTTTTTTTTTTTCTTTTTTTTTTTTCTTTTTTTTCAACTAAAAGCTCTGTCTATATGAACCGATTTGAGGCATTTTTTACACCAATCTTACTGTTCATTTAAAGAAGACCTTGCGCTATGAGTGCACAGAGCACCATTTTCTCATCTTCACTTTCCTTCCCCCCCCCCCCCATTTTTTTCCTTCATACTTACTTTCTGAAGAAAAATATACTTGCTATCTTAGGTATTTTTCTCGATACTGTGCCCTATCCCATAATTCGTGCTTCTCCATCCTGGTCTTCATTCTTAATCACATGCATTAAATTATACTTGAAATCAAATGAATGCTGCATAAACACGTACTTTACGTGACACAGAAGAAATTATAGCTTATTAAAGTTGTAATTTTCAACGTATAAGAACGGTGTAATTCTGATTACTGTAGCACTGCGGAAAAAAAAAAAAAAAATAATAATAATGATTTGAATTTTGACCTATTGAATTCAAATTATGTTTTTCGCAATCATGAGTGTGTGTGTATGTAGGCGTGTGTGTTTATGTGTGTGTGGGGGGGTATGTGTGTGTTTGTCTGTAAGGGATATGTGTATGTGTGTGTAGACATGTGTGTTTATGTCTGTGTGCAGGTATGAGTGTGTGGGTAGTTGTGTGTATGAGTGTTTGTATAGTGGGGGGATGTGTATATGTGTGTACGCATATGTGTTTGTGTCTGTGTGCAGGCATGAGTGTGTGGGTAGTTGTGTGTAGGTGTATGTGTAGCTGTCTGTATGTCTGCGTGTGTGTGTATGTGTTTGAGTGTGTGTGTGCGTGTACGTGCGTATATGTACGCGTGTAAGTGTAGGACATTGACGTAACCTGGAGACGGTTTTCGCTAGAGGAGCAGCATCGTGAGGCGGCCGGTCGACGGTAATGCTGCAGAGGGTGCTGGCGGGAAAATAAAATGATAGGACCTCAAAACAGTCAAATGAAAGCAATAAGCAATCGTGATTGCTCAAAAAATCGGAGCAGTAAAACAAGCAAATGCATATCCTCTATAACTTCATCTCAGACCACTGTTTCTGGTCACAACGCAAAGCAGCAACTCTTATACAGCTTTCTGAGATTATCCGTAGATGTCAGATGCATGCATGTATAAAAAATACCTAGGTACAACAAATTAGGAAAGCTGTAATGTTGGGGGACTTTATCCCATAGGAATCTTCTTTCTCCTATTTATGAATCCTGAATTTTCTTGTGGGAAACATTTACCTAAACACTATTCTATACTTTAAGTGTTTTAGTGCAATACTTGTTATTTGACTGTTGAAGGATAGTAAGCTTTACGACAGAAGAAGAAATTTTGCGTGTATTGAAATTGTGCGCGAAAATATATAATTCGTGAATTATTCGCATTAGCAAATTTGAAGCAGTGAGAAGCAAAGGGATGTAAGTGGACTATTTAATGTTTCGAGTGAATCGCGTTTTAAGTTCAGATCCTATGTAGGCTTTCATTCGATTTTTTTTTTTCTAAATCATGCAGTACAGCAGCACCCACCAGAGCTACTAGTAGTCTTGCCCTAAAACGGAGGAGATGTTCTCCTACCATTTGTACCAGTTGTCTCCAAATTTTTAATTTGGGCACTTACATCCCTTTGTTTCTCACGACCTCATTTATGAAATAAATGAAACTAGTCGACCCGTGCGGAACTCCGCACTGTGCTTAAAAATTTCAAAGAACATAATGAACAAAAACCGAAAAAAGTAAACGGATTAAAGTAAGCGGAAAAAATAAACGCACAAAAGAAGGCATTTAATTTGAAGACATCAGCAACAAAACCTCGTTAAATACAATGTTGTGATAATGTGATCATCGCTCCCTTTTTTTGCTGTACGTATTTTAAATACAAACATAAATATCATTAAAAGTGTGACTGAGTGATTCGTGAAATGCTGTAATTGTGTATGTGTAAAAACGGGTTAAGGCAAATACAATACTGCCTATGTGAGTCTCTGACGGAAAAAAAGAAGTATTAAGGAGATATTCATTGGCCCGGATTCGAACTGGCGCCATTCTCATTATCAGCACGACACTCCAACCAACCGAGAAATTGCGCCTTCGTTTTCGAATGCTATTTATTAAAGCAATATGTAATTAAAAAAAACAGCAAAAAAGCTTTTTACCCGCCCCTCCCCCCCCCCCAAAAAAAAAAAGACGTTTATAGTAGACATGTGTATGTTTTGTCAATAGCCAGAATAATACGCTTTAAAATTATACGTAAAACATGGAATTTGATTAAGGAATGAGGAAGATCTCGTGTAGCGATTGAAACAAACATTCTAGAGAAATAATAAATTAGATTGAAAATAAGTGTTTTTATTTTTGAAATTTGATGCACTTTCCCGTAGCAGGCTGCTTTAACCGTTACGGCTTGAATGCCTGCACATGTTTTACTTTTAATCGAACATTTAAAATTCAAAACCAAAACCAGATCAACTGAGTCCGTTTTTCAAGTGTAATTTTTTGAACGTAGACAAAATGCATTTTTTTCCGCCGAAAGCAGAGGAGTAAAAAATGATTTCTTACTTATGAAGTTGATATTAATTTTAATGTTTTACATCGCATTCGAAGAAATAGTTAAAGATTTACTGCGCGAAACTGGTAATTTCAATTTGGGCAATTTTATACAAAAGGTCGAACAATGCTATTCGAAAAATCTACATTTCAGTATAAAATGAAAAAGTTTTTATTTACAAAAAGTCCCTTGAGGTTTAAATTTTAAAATGTAATACTTTTTTATGCATACATTATTCTTAGTTATCTGAACGGAGTAAAACTTAAAAAATAAAAAAAATAAAAAATAAATTTAAAAAAAACTTCGATCAATAGTCAATTTATCTGAATAATAACTGTAGCCTGCATAAAGGAGTCAGCATTCCCGTCGCATTTATTTTATTGCTCTACGTGTGTCATCTGTTGTATGTTAGGAGGACATGTAATGCGTAATTTTAATCAAAATTTGCTAATATGGTGTACAGCCCGGGCGGGCCCGAAATTCAGCTAGTTTATAGCCTAACGCTCTACCGAAAAAACTTATCAATTTTACCGAACAACTAAGTCCAGTGTTTTTAAGCTTTATTTAAAAACACACACACACACACACACACACACACACACAGAGACAGGTTAATTGTGAATTTTTTTCGCCGAAAGCGAAGCAAAAAATTGGAATATTGTATTAGAATTTCGCTTTAAAAAAATATCTGTGTAAGAACTACAGGCTGCATCAAAGGTTTTGCAACAGCAAGGGGAGTTTCCAAAGAAATTGATTTTTGGACCGTACGTCTATTTTTCGTTATTAGTCTGCCCGATAAGCTTTAAAGAGAGGGGGGCGTGGAGGATTTCTTCATCAAGTAAGAAAGATCTCGCATACCAACAGAAAAAAAAAAACACAGAAATGATATATATGATAAGATATTGAAGAGAAGTGTTTTTATTTTTGAAAATTTATACAATTTGTTATCGCAGGCTGCATAAACCGTTATGGCTTAGATGGCAGCACGTGTTCATCATTTAACCGAACGTTTAAAATACAAAATCAGCTGAACTAAGTTCGTTATTTAAGCGTAGCTATTTTAATGTAGTAAAAATGTGACTGGCTATTTGTTTTTTGCCGAAAGAAGAAAAAAAAAAAGATATTTTATCCATCAAGTTGTTAATAATTTTAATTTTTTACTTCGCATTCTAATAAACATTCATAGGCTAACTAAATAAAAAGCGTAATTTCAATTTGGGGTTTTTTTTTTTTTTTTTTTTTTTTGAACAAAGGGTCAAAAATTTTCATTAGAAAAATCTTCATTTCAGTATATGATTTTTTTTCCTGAACAAAAAGTATTCCATTGTAGTTTTAAATCTTAAACCTGATACTTATATTTTCGCTCACATTATGCTTTAGTTTTCTGACCGGAGCCGAAGCTTAAAAAAAAATAACTATTAAGAATCAATTTAGCTACAGGTTGCATCATGCTTTCGTAACAGCAAGGAGCGTTCCCATCTTATTTACTTTCTTGCCTGCCTTGTGTTATTTATTGGATTTAAATTGTTCATGTAATGCGTGAAATTTTTCTAATTTTTTGATGCAGATCACCCGGCCTGGGCTCGAACACTCATTCGCCTGGTCGAACGCTCTGACGGTCCCAGTGCAAGTTAAACATATGAATTTAACCGAAAACCTTAGTCTGGTGCTTTAAAAAAACATTTTTTTTTTTTTTTTGACATAAAAATAAATTTTTAAATTTGGGTCTATTTTTCGTCATTAGCCTGCCCGATAAGCTTTAAAAGGAGGAGTAAATCAAAGAAATCTATCAAGAAATGAGGAAGATCGCGTAGTAACAAAAAACAGGCTACAGAAATAATATATAAGAATATAAAGGATTAATATATGTTTGATACAGGATAATAAGGATTACGTCCATTTCTTATCTTTTTTCTGTCCAAAAAAAAAAAAAAAGGAAGGATCAGCAATTGAAACAGTTAAGAACCCCCCCCCCCCCATATCATAAAGTAAGAATCAAATCTTTAGTACTGATAACATTTTACTGATGCCAATCTCGGAAAGATCTAAGAGAGGACATTCTTCTCGATTGCGGAAAAATATTGCTACAGCAGGTTTAAGTAAGGAGGAATGGTAGTAGCATAAAAGGGTCATTCCATGCGAAATGAGCAAATAAGTTGTGGCTGACATGTCACAGATTTCAATGAAAATTCTTATTTAGGTAAACCATGCATATCTATGAGGGAATGAAAAGTATGGAAGTTTAAAAACTGTTTGTTGCTTTGTTATTGAAATTAGAAGTTGATGCTTACGCTAAGCCTAAATGTTCAAAGTTCATTGCTGCAGTTTGTGACTCAATAACTCTATAAGTTATAAACGTACACTTAAAAAATAAATATTTCCGCATTCTATGAAGAAATCTCTATTGGGAAAGAGCAAAGTAAAATTTATTCGTTTTTTTTTTTTTTTTTTTTTTTGAATATGAGATAGTAACAAAGATTGAAATTTTGCCAATTTACTTCAGATTTCAAATCACTCTTCTAGCTCTTTTAATGAAAAAATAACAGTAAAAATGATTCAGATTGAAAAACTATCTATAACTAACTATCTGCTCTAATTTAGAAATTGTTTATGAATTTCTTGATGACGAAATCGTACTTTAAAAAATCAAAAAATTCCGAAAATTTCATATTTTCCTCTATTTCAGATGTTTTTTTGAAGATGAGGGAATGCTCTAAATTTACTCAATTTTTTTTACGTAACATATTGAAGTGTCTTTTAGAAGCTACTAAATTTTAATGATTGGTATCAGCGTATTTTTGTTACTAGAGTAACTTCAACTAAGGAAAAATTTCATTAGTTACTTCTTTTTATTTTGTAAGTTTAGCAAAACTAACCATTTCTTTCGTGTTTCATTTTCTCAAAAGCATGTTTATGAAGTACATGCTGAACTGTACATTTTTTTAATCGAAATAAATGTTAGTTTTACTTGCTTTTGCATCATTTAGTCGTTTATCTAGTTCTTTGAATTCTCGTAATTTCAATAAGGGTCAATCCATACAGGTTTCATACAGTATTAACTACTCATTCATGTTCAAATATTTCTAAGTTATAAAATTAAAATAATTATTTTGAAAATTACAATATGTTTTTTTGGTATAATGTATTATATAGGGCACAATATACGTAATTTAAGAAGGTGCCATGAAGTTTTAGCACTTTTTATTTCTGTTTTAGTGTGTGAATTGACTAGCAAAATTGCTTAATTTCAAAGACCTGTATCTTTTTTACAAACCAAATACAAAAAACAATATGTATAACATGTATAGTACTTGAATGGATTATTAAATTGGCCAAGAAATTTAATTTTTAATTCCATCCCCTTTTGGTTTATAGGGGCCTAAAAATGTCATTTTTCCGATTTTTGAGGGCCTGTAATAAATAAAGGGTACCCAGACACACAGCAACAGTTACATATTCTTTTTAGCATGGTTCCAGTGATTAGTTTTTGTCGTATTTCATTTTGTGTTTCCGTCCCTTACGTGAGTTATCCCCCTTTAAAATGAGTAAAATCTTCGGATTTGGCCTTGAACTTTAACCTGTTGCCATTATTTTAATTATTAACTTACAGCTACGTAACTCAGCATGTAAGACTATCAACTTATGCACTTTAACATCAATGCGTTAAAATAACTGTCATAAATGTAATTCAATTAGATTTTGGCCAAGATGCAAAGGTCTAAAAGTCCCATTTTTGACTACGAAAATCACTTTTGTTGACCTCTAAAAAATCAAAGGTCCAGTTGAGAGAAAAAATAAAAGTGGTTTTAAACATCTTTCATATGCAGCTTTTAGGCATATGAATTCCAAAAAAATTAAAAATGGTCGAGCGCACCCATCCGTCGAACCTGTATGGATTGACCCATAAAACAGAAAGAAACTGCTATTTTTCTGAATTTTATTTTACGTTTGGAAATCAAAAACCAATTTCGAGTTTCTTCAAGTAAATAGTAGAAACACAACTATATATTCTAGTAAAATTTTAAAGTTGTCTGAATTTTCCCTCATTTGAATTTTTGTGTGTATGTGAAGGGGAAAATCATCATTTTACAAAATGTCACTTAGTTTAAAACTGATTTTGAAGACAAAGGAGTTAAAATACAACTTCAAAAGTAAGGTATTTCTTTTATGATACTTAGCACATTATTGGGTATTAATTTCATTAATGCTAATGCATTCCTTAAAGACTGAGATTAAAAAATAAAATGCTTAATTATGAGAAAATTGAAATATTTTCAGTTTTTGAAACTCGGTTAAAAGTTAACTATAATAACTTTGAAAATTTTACTGATATCAGATTAATTACCCTACTCCATAGATTGCAACAACAAATAACTTTTATGTTTTCATTAAATAGTTAATAAGATACAAGCCTTCAAAAGTGCAACATTTAGCTTTATGAGAATGCTGTTCAATTTGACCAATTTTCAATCGCATGTAACTAATTAAATAAAAAATGTTAAGCAAAAATATTTCAGATATTTTTATATAGGCATAAAAAGAATCTGTATACCAAATTTCATAAAAATCTGTTACCATGCGGCCACCACTTTTTTCCGAATTTTGCTCATTTTGTATGGAATGACCCAAAAGTGACATCATATCGGAAAAAGCGGGTTATTGATCGAATCCAAGGTGAATCTACCTAGATTTTATGAATAGCTTCCTATAAACTGTTAGATAAGAAAAATATGAATGTTTTACTTTAGCTGTTCACAAAAAATGTATTGATCAAATTGTGGCTGATTTAAACACTTCAAATTCACTGAATCATTTTCAAAGTTCTGACTTTAAAAACTTTAAGAGGATTTGTCAAATTTTAGCAAACGGCACTCTGATAAAGCCAAATCTTTCTTAGTTTCTAAGCAACAAAGATTAAATATTTATCTTTTCCTGAAACTAACACCATAACTGTTCGAACCACGAAAACTGTTCATGACACATCTGAGGCTTAATCTAAAGTTTATAAGGCTTTGGTGTGAAACTGCTTTTTAAGTTCAGATGAATCCGAATTTTTCAAGTTGAGTTTTTGTCTAGCAGTTTTGAACAAAAACAAAACATTTCAAACAGCTTTTATGTATATAAAGGGTGTCCCAAAATTAACGCAAGATTTGAATTTTCCGCCGTTTTTGCAGTAATTGGTTGGCAACCCTGAAATATGAACAATTTGACAGTTGAAAGTTTAGGGTTATTAAAAATGGAGCGTTATACGATACAATAACGCGTTTTCATTATTAAAATAACATTTCAAAAATAATGAAAGTTGAGGCTGGTCAAGCAGTTACTGTTATTGGCGCTCGGTATCGCAACACGGTTATGCACGGGTGGTTGTGGGCTTGTTGACATAGACCTTTGAATTCAATTAACCCCATAGGAAGAAATTTAAAAATGTTAAATCACACGATCTAGGGTGCCAATTCTGATCACCGAAATGAGAAAGTACGCGACCAGGAAATGCCTTATGCAGTAATTGAAATGTTTCACTCTCTCTCTAGCTGTATGGTACAATAACACCCCATTTTTACTAACCCTAAACTCTCAACTGTCAAATTGTTCTTTTTTCATGGCTGCCAACAATTTATGGAAAAAATGGTGGCAAATTCAAATCTTGCGTTAATTTTGGGACACCCTTTATGTACAACATTTTTAGCGGTCTTTCGATTCACCCGAAGAAAAGGGATGAATCGGAATACTTGTTAAAATCCATATTTGTTACAATTCAGCTTTTAATACAGGGAATCAAAATAAGTAATAATGATAGGGGGAGGGGATAAAAAGTAACAAGTAGTTACTATCAAACAAATATTTGCTTTTTAAACGATTGAATGCACGATTTGTCAAAAATTCGATAGCAACTTTGAACTCAACAGAAATTCATCATTAGGAAATTGTATTTGAATTTAGAAATACAAAGGGTCAATGTAAAACCTTATGTTTAATATCATCAGATACAATGGAGCTACCATGGACTACTAAAAGATTTTTGTGCTTTGTGAAATAAAACTATTTAGTTTTTGTGCATAAACTTTTGCGTCATCACAATTTTGATTTTTTAAAAATAACCTATTTTCTTCTTTTCATTTATTTATTTTTCCCAAATTCAAAAAATAAATTTTATGTCTAACTGTTTCGATAAAGTAATGATATTAAAGCATTCCGGTGAATGTTTTTTACTTCATAAAACATGCTTGTGCTCAAACTTTTGCGCCGCACTATTATTTTTGAAATATTACGATTTATCGGTGTTTGTCTGATATTTAGCATAGTAAAAAATCTGAAGAAAAGCAGAAATCAATACGAAATTATAACTTTCAGCTATGGTTGATAGAAGCTCAACAGATTTAAAAAATATTGCTTCAAAAATAATACTTCAAAATCTGGAAGCAACCCTAGATTGAGAAAACAGATTTATCAGAGATAAATTATTATTTTCTTAAGATTTACTTAATTTTTTTAAGAGAAAAAATTAGAGATCTCAATTTGCTAGACCATCTGTCGCATTTATCACATTGCTCATGTGAGGGGAAAAAAAACATCGACTTTATTTATTGCCAAAATTTGTAATACTTTAATAGCATTTTATCATCGCTACTGGCAAATAAATACAAGATGTCTCATTGATAATACACTTAGAAGCAGCTTCCGAAAATCCAAATCTGCTTAGGGTCCTAGCTGAAACCGAACCTCTTCGTAGAAATATAGACTTAGATAAATGAACCCTAACAATCCGTGGAAGCATTTGCCCATCAACTTTTAGAACAAGGGGAATCGTAAGCAGCCTTTTGTACACTGAATCGTAAGGAGAAGAAAAACTGAAGCAGCTGGTTCCCATGGTAACGTGACGTCAATGAACGTGATCTACACATTTATCTAACAGTTTTTCAAACAGTTAACTTAGCCTCATAAATAGGTCTCAATGTCTCTAAAGAAAGGAATTCTAATTTCATTAAAAGGTTTTTCTGCCTCAATTCAAAAGCTATCAGCTCAATCATAAATGATTAAATTATATATTTTTCAGAAATAAAGAAATCACTTTTGTCGAAACATTTCTTTTTCTACTAATTAGAAACTTTCGGAATTTTAGATGAGAGAGCAGTGTAACTTTTTTTTTGTCGAAATGAGATATCTGATATGTAAGTTCTTTCTTATGTAAACGCTACACAAATAATTCAAGATTTTTTAGAGTAATACAAAATGCTTACTTAAATTAATTTACTTTTTATTTTTTGAAAATAATTGCTTGTGACAATATCTTGTTTTTGAAAGGCAAAGATACTCGATAGATATTAAACAAATGTTTTATCGAAACTGGAAACTAGGAAAAAAAAATCCTTACCATATTAGTAAAAATAGTTATTTTATTCATGTGTTAAATCGTTCCAATAACTGCACTAAAGTTTCACTCTAGTGCGATGTTACCTTGCTGATAGGGAATTAGTATTAATCTTGATAGTAAAAGCATATTAAAATACTTCAAACACTACAAAAAATTTTGTGTAAAATTCGTCCATAAAATCGGTGGAGTCTTAGCTGCATCCACTGCTCTGGAGTAACTTAACTGATGAAAAGTTACACATCGCTTATGAAAGGTTACACCATGGTAATGTATTTATAGCGCAACATTTTACTAATTTCTGCATGACGTTACACCAGCATTTTCTTTATACTTACAGAAAAATTGCTTGAAAGGTTACACATTAGCAAAAACTAAGCTTTCATCTGACTTTCTTGAATGGGTACATAGTTTTTAACCGACTTCAAAAAGGGAGGTTATGATTTCGTCTGCGGCTTTTTATGTTTGTTTTCTGATCACTCCAAGAATACTGGACCGATTTGAAAAATTCTTTTTTTGTTTGAAAGGGTGTACTTTCCAAATGATCCCATGTTAATTTTGTCTGGATCTGATGAGGAGTCTCGGAGAAATCTAAGAAACTTCAAATTTCATACGTTGTGGCTACGTAGAACAGCTTTCGTTAGCTGCGCGATACGTCACATGTCACGTAGTTTTAGCGTGAACGGTGCATTTTTTCGAAGGGGGAATCTTGTCCGTAACAATATTTAATTCTCACGCATCGTGATATTTGATTTTCACGGCGCCGCCTGTTAAATTTAATTATAGTCTTACTAATGTATTTATTACTGATGTAGCGAATCAGTAAATTAAATGTATTTTGCTACGAAAATAGTTGAATTGATTAATTTAATGTAACAAATTTTTGCTATAAATAACTTCATTTAGTCATGAAAGTTGTTTTTTTTTTATTTAATACTTCAGTTTCGAAATATATTTAGTGTTCAATTCAAAGGGAATAGAAAACAAAAATCACCCCGCCCCCTCCGACGATTAAATTTATATTTCTTATTAAATAATTCATAACTGGTGTCCAATTTGTGAAGTTTGACAAGTATTCTATATTTAATATATTATGACGCCGTCAGTTTAATTTACAGTTACGGCGATACTAATTAACAGACTTCGTTGGAATTTTTTTATGTACTATGCTCCCCGATTACTAGAAGACGCCTGTACCGATAAGGAAAATTCTTTTTCTGTTTGGAACAGTATACATCTCTCGGTCCTCAAATGGTCTTCAAGTCCAGGTATGAGGGATCCTGGAGAAATCGAGGGAAGTCTTGAAGTTTCATTCTCGCACTTTGTTGTTTATAAATTCATAGCGTATTACTTAGTGAAACGATTTTTATGGTTTTTTTTTTATTGGACAGGAGTGACCTAACTTAGGTCCCAAATCTATGCTTCACCATATTTGTTCTTTAGAAAAAAAGTGTTGGCCAAAAAAAAGTAAACTTCATTTAATTTCAATATTAAACGATTAAATATAAAATCCATTGTTAAAGAAAGTGCCATAAAACAAAGGTACTTTCTTTATTCAGTGTTAAGTACCATTAAAAATTAATATTAATCAGGGGAGCCCCTTAAGGGGAGGGGTGTTTTGAGGGGTATTTTTCCTTTTTGGGGGGCTCTTGCTTTGGGGGATCACCACTCCTAAATATTTCCCATGTATTAATCATTAGTAGTCATATTGCAAATTTTGAATGAAGACTCCTCTGAAGCAAACAGGAGATTAATTTAGTATCATAGTTTTAGTAATATTTTGATCTTCATATATACAACATCAAAATAGATACTAGTGTGATTCTAGTGTGGTGTTGATCTATAACGTGGCCAAGTAAAGAGAAATGCGACTTTTTTCACGAGTTACGTGACACGTATTATTGTGAAATATAAAATAGCTCGGAAAACCATTGACAACTAAATGGTTCTAATTAAATTATCGCACAAATAGATCTTGGAGAGGAACAAAGATCAGTTTTTAGTGCCAATCGTGTAAAATGTTATGCGTATTAAGATTTTTTCTTTCTTTAACCGACTTCAAAAAAAAAAAAAAAACATTCTCAATTCGTTGGAATCTTTTTATATGTGTCCCCCGTAAACTCAAACACGCATAGATAATTTGGAAAATTCTTTTGTTTTCTCGTTTGAAAATGTATATACTTCCCAGGAGATCCCATGGTCATGAGGTCAGTATCTGAGGATGGGATCCTTGAAAAATCAAGAAAACTCTTCAAATTATATGGGCAAAGTTAAAGCGTTTTTTGTCGTTACTCGTGATTTTTTTCGGAAAGCATAATTTGATAAAGTCAGACTGATGATGAAGAATATTTTCTTTGTAAATAATTGTGCATTTGAAAAACCCTTTCTTCACAGTAGCGTGTTCAATTTACCTCTATTTCAACAGAATTTGGTAAGACTTCCTTGCTGAAGACTAATGCTAATTAGCTATTATTACTGTCAAAATTATAAATATCATTGCTTACAAACGTTTTTGTAATACATAAATGTTACTCTGACCTCAAAAAAAAGTGGATTTTTTCCCCCTGTATTAAATTTTTAAAAAATGTAATTTTCTAATGACATTTTCTATTTGAGTATTGAAGCTATTTTTAATCAAATGAATGTGTTAATAAACGAGCTGATGTGCGCATCACGTGGCTTCCTTTTACACCAGTTTCATGTTATTTCCCCATAAACGTGATTCAATAGAAAACTCTAAATATCACAGTGACCAAATCGAAACCAAATTAAAAAAAAAGAATCCGCCAAATTTGTCGCCATGTTGGCGACAAAACTTGGCAACCAAAAGACTTCCGATATATTGCCAAGTGCCCGCCAAATTATAACACCACTTGAGGTTGCATCGAAATTAATAATGATTTCCCCCCAAAAAGGAGCAAAAGACCCCTTTAGAGACACCCGAATGCAACCAAAAGAAGAGGTGCACAACTTGACCACACTAGGAATCTACGTACCAAATTTCAACTTTCTACGACGTACCGTTCTTGAGTCATACGACATACATACGCACATTTGTACATCCGTACATACGCACATACATACATACATACGTACGTACATACGGACGTCACGAGAAAACGCGCTGTAATTAACTCGGGGATTGTCGAAATGTATATTTCGGGTGTCTATACGTTTTTAGGCACTTATCCTCGTGCGGTCGCGGGGGGGGGACTCAACATTCATTCGGGGTTGAGCAAAACGGAAATTAGGACCGATTTTTGAGTGAAAATTTTTTCGCGAATACAATACTTCCTTTTTTGTAAAATTGAGTAAAAAACGATTTAATGAATAAATAGTGAAGCAGTAAAAAAATATATATATTAATAAATTAATTTTTGTGAAAATATATCATAGAATGAATATGAAAATAAGTTAATGAATGAATGAATAAGTGAACAATGAAAGAGTGAAAAGATGGAATGTAAATGAATGAATCAATATATCAATACGAAAGTGATTTCATGAATAATTGAATAAGTAAACGAAAAAAACTTTGTCCCATCTACTTTACCCCGTATACTCTTGACAAATTGTATCAAATAAATAAACATTGCTCCGAATATTAGTAGGTCTCAGTTGATATTCAAAATGCTCACAGCAATAACTTTGCCGTTATATAATAACAGAAATACCTTTTGACTCCCAAAATATTTCCAGATGAATATCCATTTTGAAAATTGCTTCTGTTATCATATGCTTTGATCTTCAGGTGTAACTTTTCCTGACTACTAACGTTACAACATAGTTAAAATATTAGATAGGTGGCAAAGTAAAGAGAGTAAATATTTCACCATTTCACTTTGCTCCACATTCCCCTGCATATAAAGACATATGTGTAAACATTGCAGAACGTTTGACGGCCAAACGTTAACGTCCAATCCTTTTGGCGTGTTTGACACTCCACCTCACCAGTTAAGGGTTGAGAAACATATTGCAGTATACACATTCAGCTTTTGAGCAGGTATAACAGATGAAAATTTGCCACTGTAAAAAATGATAAAAAAAATTATTTGTTTCAGCTGTTGCTAAATATTCGAAAAAAATGCCAGAATTTGTCGCCCGAAAATACATTATTCACTTCCTAATTTTCCTATTCAAAATAGGTTTTTAAAGGTAAATTAAAAGATTGAGGACAAACTTTTCTCTTTGTATGTTGTAATGTTGTTTAAAAGAACTACTCGAAAAGTGAACAATTTTCAAAAAGTAGAATATCTTGATGGTGCGTCTAATTTAAACTGCATTAATTTACGAAGATAACCACTTGGGAAACTGAGTTGAAATCTTTGCCAGTAGTTAATTTACCGTTTGTTATTCTGTGGCTCATTTTCTTTTCAGTAATAAGTCCTATTTCAGCTACAGTTAAACTGAAAATAATTTCTTTGAGTTGAACTCAATTTAGATGTTGTCTCCGAATTTTACTTTCCGAGTTTCATTTTTTCATTTGGTCTATTTTTGTTATAACTTTTTTTTTTAAGTTAGGATTAACTTTTTTACAACTACCCTGACGGCATGAAACATTTTTTTTTCAACGTAGAGCATAAAGTTTCGATTTTTTAATCCTCCAGCCTGCATTTGTTCTTCAATTACGAAATTACATCGGCGATCTAAATAGCTAAATAATTGACGTTGCTATTGGCGACACATGGGGGCTTTACGTCACAGGAAATGTTTAAGTTGACATTAATTGAGAGTCGAAACATTTGCTGATATTATTAAGAGAGTTAAATTTGAAACCTTATTAGGGGGTTTATTTTCAACTCAATAGTAGAAAGCATTCTTAAATTAAAACTGGGCTACTTATGCTTCAATCTTTGGATTTTCTTATTCTTAGAAGAAATGCTTTAGATTTTTATCTCTGTTTTTATACAAAATAGCAAACCATATGGGCAATTCCATGAAACTAGAGACATCACAGTAAAAAAAAACTTCATTGTATCAGTATTTTTTTTTTTCCATTCATATGAGGAGAAAAAGACTATTTTTATAAAACTATGCAAAAAAAGTTATAAACGCATTTTTTGTAAGTTTTATAGACAAATTGGAACAACACTACCTCGTGCCCATGTGTCGTTGTATAAGCGGCTCTAAAAGTTAATCCTTTTTTCACTTAGGAAATTAATTGTTATGTCTACAATCTTATTTTTTATTGAAATTTAGTTTACACAGGAAGAGATTAGCCGAACAAAGAAACTTTAAACTGTTATAATTGTTTTTTAACATTTTTTTTAAAATTAGGATTCATACTCTAATGTAACATCAGTCACAAAATTGTATAAAAGTTTGCATTGCTTAAACAAAAACAAACCCAAACTAATAAAAAGTTATAATCTCTTCATTTATGATGATATCTTTAATATTAATTCTTTAAATACTTAGAAATACTTGAATTTGATTATTTAAAACTTATTTAAAATATGTAACATCAGTCACATTTCTCTTTTCGGTAATAAACCTCAAACAAATTGCACAAATGCCATTGATTGCTTCAGAAAGGCAAAAAAGGAGGCGAGATAATTAAGAAATAAAGAAAAACATGAAAATTGCAAAAATTAAAACAAAGTAGAAGCTAAAAAGAGTGGACGATAAAAAATACGTACAATAATTTTAAAAAAACCTAGCATAATTACCAAAGTTACTTCAGAATGGAACTAAAAAGGGAAATTAGATGATGAAGTAAAACAAGAGTAGAACAAATTTAAAGTATTGAAGTCCCAAGTTTTAATTATTAGCTGCATTACCCCTCTTCAAAATAATGAAACCTTGGTAAAATATGTTAGTTATTAAAAGCGCTCTTTGTTATATCTTCACAAAAAAAAACCGCAGCCGTAAAAAATTTTCCAACATGAAATTTCACAAACATATACACCTAATTCTGAATATAATACATTTGAAAAAAAAAGTGCTATATCATAGATACAGAAATATTTCTAAATGTCACAGCTTCATGCAAATTTCAGAGCTATCACCATCCGACTTGCAGCCATGTTATAAAGAGTTATATTTGAGTAATACTTTTTTTTTTAAATTTATAAACTGCAACAGGTGCTTAGCAACAACACGTTCTTTGCAGTAAAGGAGGGAATCACTTCCAGCAGAACATGTTCCAAAATTGTTGACTGCTACTGGAGAACGGGTTTTTGAAGAATATCACTAACAATTGTATCACGAGAAGTTAGATGCATTGAAATTAAAAACTAAGAGTATTTAGTGACTGTCAAGATTCAAGCAGAAAGACATTGGAAATAGCCTGTCAATGTGAATGAAATTTATTATTCACATGAGAAAGGAATAAAATATTTAGCACACTTTATGTAATAAATTCAAGAGGACATTTTATTTTATGAAATACATAATAAATATATCTTTTAAAACTTTATAAATGCACTTTTCTTGTAATTTAAATACAATTTTAAACAAAACATGGGCTAATTTAATTTTTAACGAGAAATAATTTATAATTGCAGCAATTTATTGTAAATGTAACATCAGTCACAAAATCTTTGTATCATCAGTCACGGGTGTTAAATAATTTTTATGCTCTCCGTTTCTAAGTTTTTCCAATAAAACAAAGTGTTTTCATCAAGTCTAAAATCTATACTTTAAGGGGAAAAATCTGTTTAGATTTTACGTTATTAGTTCGAAGAGAATTTCAAATTGTATATAAGTCAATTTTCTCAATGTCTCTTCTGCGTAACATCTGTCACGTTTTTTTATTCCCTTCAATTTCACACAAAAAATTTCCTCAAGTCTGAAAACACATGTGGGGGCAGTGATGTACCATATCATGACATTTTCGATCAATTTCAGAAGAAACAAAATTTAATTTCAAGACAGCGCTGAATTTGTAAGTTAAAAATAGAGTCAAATTGTAACGTCAGTCACCGTGGACAGATCCATATGATGAATCGCTGATTATGTTAATGTCCTTCGGAAGTAAAATCACTGCGTTTCTTCATTGATCACTTGCAAAAATAAAACTTATTAATTATTAATTTCAGACAATGATAGAAAAAAGAACCTTGGTCTTCTTTTAAGAGCCTTAAAAGATGACTCAAAGAGCCATTTATGCGTCGTTTTGGCGAACAATTTATGATACATAAGGTAAGTACGTCAAATAAGGCCATCCTAAGGTACATGTAGCTAAGTATCTCGCTCTTGTATGATTCAATTGACTCCAAATTTTGATCATTTATTACAAGACTCATTACAAATATGAAAAAAATAATTTCATTTGAAAATTTAAGTTTCAATTATGTGTTTCAGCAGTTTTAACAAAGAAAGACGATTAGATTTAAAAAGAACACGGGTCCTCAGTGGGATCATCTCCGAAAAACGCCAAAAAAGTAGTAACATTGAAAAAATATTACTTATTGTTAGTGTAAAAAAATATTAAACCACATTTAATAAATTCAAAAACATAGTCGAAAATTCCTTGTCTTTATTGAAAAGGAGAAAGAACAATAAATGGTCTCATTCGGGTCTATGCATCACAGGATCATATCCGCTCATTCGATCCTTGAGTGTCTTAATAAGAACACCGGAGTTCTAATGAGGACAAATATGGCTTTATTGGGAAACAATCGGCTTTTCTAGGGTTATCCAATGACAGGGAAAAATGACGGTATACAGCGATATTTTACTTTTGGGATTCGTCAACTACATAAATTATGTTTTCTAGAACAATCAACAACTTTTTTATGCTAGTTAACTACAATGAACCATGAAGAAACAAAATTTGCAGTAAAAGAAGATCAGGCAATTTCGACAAGACTCTCTTGTAAAAACTGTTGCAATACGTTTGCCTGTTGATAACAAACTGCTTGTTGAAAGCACTTTATTATCAATTAGACTTTCTGATGATCAAAAAAACCACGATCTAGCAAATTTCTGCTATCGTATACAGAAAATGGGTGATTGGTATAGTTGGTCTACATGACCTCATTTTGCACGCCCACCTTATTTTTGAGCTTTATAAAACTAGTAAAGATGAGGATATTATTAAATTAGTGAAACTAAATTAAGGATTTCTCAATTAGAGCGGGTAGATTTTTGGCGACCTGTGGCGGGTATGTTGTTTTGGTGGCCTCTGTTTAACCTGCTATTATTTATTTTTCGGTCTCTTATGCTCTTACACAATTGAGTAGTATGTCTAAATGATAAAACTTGAATATCAAATTAAATGCTCATTTGTGCAAGCATTTTGCGTTCCTTTCACCCACTTTACGACAGATGCGGTAGCTCCTTCACAGCCGTATTCGAGATGACGCTAAGCCGCACGAGGTTCACCAGGTGACAATGAATCCACAAAGAGGCACTGCTTGCTACGAATTTTGTACCGGAGGCACCATTGGTCCATATTTTCTTGATAAAGAAGTTAGTGAAGCCATTACCGTCAACACTGAGCGCTGAAAAACAATGACAATCGATTTCTTTTAACCCAAACTGAACGATAAGGACATATACGACAGCGGAAGTAGTGGGAAAAGGCCGGTTCTGCCGCAGGAGGGGCAATCGGGCAATGCATTGCCCCTCCACCCCCTGCCGACCCCCCCTCCACTTCCTCCCACTCCCCCTCTGACCTTGGGGTTACGCCTCCTCCGACCTCCACTTCCTCCGACCTTGGGTTGCGCGTGAAACTTGAAGAAGATGACGGGGTTTTCCCGAGATTTCGCTCTTCCTCGCTTCCGCTCTTCCTCGCTTTTGCTCGGCTACGTTTTCGCTCTTCCTCGCTTCCGCTCGGCTACGTTTTCGCACCATGAAAGGTTACGAATAGTTTTCGCGCGTTTTTTTGAATATTTTCCCGCGTTTTCGGACTTAGAATATTTTCCGTGATTTTTTTTTTTTCGAAGTGAAATAGGAACGTTGAAAATAAATTTTTGTTTTAAGTTGATGGTCCCACCAACCAGCCCGGTGTATCAAATACACCCCATCAACTTTTTTTTTTTCATCTGCCGATGCAATTTGCATACCAATGCAGATTAATTTAAAATATGCCAAATCATTTCCTGAAATAAAATTTCCTTTAAAAATATTTTTCCTGAAACATCAAAGAAAGTTTCAATTCTAAAGTCCTTTTTAAAAGTAGACTCACCAACAGATGACTTCTTCTTCTTCACATTATTTTTACCAACTTTACATTGTCACTCTTGGAGTTGCTAACTTCATATCACTAAGTCTATCAATTTCTAGCAACATATACGATTTTTAGTGCACATGAACATAGGTGGGAATATTTAACACTCACATTCAATTCATTCTGCACATAGATTTTATGACACATACACAACATTATTATTAAAATACATTTGGAACTTTTAGCGGATCATAATTAAGAGTTTCAAGCAATTCACTCATTAAATAATCATTTCCTGACACCTGGAGATTTCATTCAGGGCGTCATAGACCGAGGGGTTTTTTGATACCCAGGTACCAGTCCCCTTCCTCGGCTCAGCCAGGAAATCATAAATCACACACATTCAGTCACACATTCACACACATTCACTCACACATTCACACACATTCACTCACACATTCATTCTCACATTCACTCATGCATTTAAAATATAAAACTATATACACTATATACACTATATACAATTAAAATGTGGCCAAAAAAAAAGCTGCATCTGAAAAGCAAAGGAATTAAAACATAATGAAAAATCTGCTGCAAATGCTGAAAGGAAAAAATCATTAATCACAAGCATACACTAAGGTACCTTTAAAAATAAAATAAAAATAAAATAAAATAAATCAAAATGAAAAATTAAAATAAAGATAAAATCAAAAATAAATATCAAAATTAAAAAATAAAAAAAAAAAATAAAAATAAAATTTTTTACAAAAATAAAATAAAAATAAATGTTTACAGTTAAGCTGAAAAAATCATTAAGTTAAATGGCCATAAGAGAAAAAAAGAGCTCATCTGATTCAATCTCCGTCATCCATTTCAATCCAATCTTCTATTTTCAAATCTACATTTCTTCAAATATTTTTTTACTTTTTTTCTGTTTTCAAAATTTTCATGTCTTCACATTGTATTTTCAAAACTTTCATGTCTTCACATTGTATTTTCAAAATTTTCATGTCTTCATATTGTATTTTCAAAATTTTCATGTCTTTATATTATATTTTCAGTCTTCTCATTATAATACTTAATTTTCTTCAATATTCATTTCTTCTCAAATATTTTTTTTCTGTTTTCAAATTTTTACAATTTTTTTTTGCCGTTTTCAAATTTTTTCAATTTTTTTTTCTTCTGTTTTCATAATTTTTTTTTCTTCATTTTATGATGCTGTAATGGCCATAGGGATATGTCGTTACGCCGTCATCCATGATATAACGCTTATCGTCAAAGGCACATAATGCAATTTTACTTTGCTTCACAGTATATAGTCGATGTTTTTTACTTTGAATTCTGTATTGCACTTCTCGTGTTGTCTTGAAATTTTGTAGACATTCTTTATAATTTATATGCTTTATTTTCTTGCATACGACTGACCTAGCAACACCCTTTGCCGTTTTCTTCTCTGTCTCTTCGGTCTTGATTGAATACATTTTTGGACGAAGTCCAACAAATTCAACAATTGGTTTCCCATTCAACTCGTCCTTGAAGCAGCCTATTTTTTTCCTGTTTTCAATAGAGTAGAGTGGATGATTCTTGTCATAATCTGATGTGTCGTAAAGATGTTTATTCATGGACATATGATTGAAAAAATTATTTCCTTCCAATTCATAACAAAGAGAATCCGTGTCTGTAAAAAGTAGGCGGGCCTTTGATCCATAAGTATTCTTGATTACATTGTAATGATATCTGTACATTAAAATCTTGCTTAAATCCAAAATCGTCATGCCCACGTAAAGAGGTTTACACAAAGTGAGCGAGATTTTCTCCCTTTCCACTGCTACAAGATCATTATCGAACATAGAAAATCGTTTAAAGGCCGGAGAAGCAACTAATTTTTTACTCCTCTTCTCATTGTTTACTAATTGGACGTCCACACGATTTCTTATATTTTCCATCGTCTTCCCATAGATGCTATTATTCATGAGCTTAAAAAAATCTTTTTCAAAGCTCGATTTTGAATTTTTTCTTTGCTCGGTGTTAAAATCAATATATTTTTTAAGCCATGGTTTTTGTTTAAATTGGAGAATTTTATGAATTTTTTTAAGTTTTAAGCCTTGTTCTAAATAAAATTGCAAATTTCTGTAATGGAGGATGTAATTATTCTTTGCTTTCAAATTTGGGATTAACTTTTCCTGACCTAAATATTTTTCTTCCGGTAGCAATGATTTAGCAAAGGGAGAAAGATCTGCAAACTCGATCTTCATTTTTTCGACCGCCAGCGGATAGTCAGAATGATGATCATGCAAATGTTCGGGATAGTCCATATCAACTTCCAAAATATATCCTGTGTCAGCATCTTCAGGTATTGACATCAGCCATTCCACTGTTTTTCCTTCTGCAGAAATCCAAGAAAATTCTCCATAGGGAAGACTTTGTGTCATGGCCCAGCCATATAGGTTGTTGGCGTCCAAATACATGATATATTTAGACGGTTGTGTTGCATCATATTCTTTCATGTATTCGTTGTTTGCATGCGAATACCTTTGTCCAATCATGGAAATGCCCCCACGAATGCCGCGTTCGATGAATAGATGCATATCTGGGTCAGTAAATAGTTCTAATGGCTGTTGAACCATTTTTAAACAACTTTGCCAGGAGAGGCCTGCGGCAGTCATCAAGTTCAAGCATTCAAGGGAATAAAAATTAAGACAAAGTTCCCTGAAATTTTGGAATATGTCGGAGAGCTGCAAAATGTCGACCTTCATATACAAATCATGATATTCCCCCATATCATGTATCTGGAATGTGTCCCAAACATTCTTGGCATGTTGATAATCATCATCGCTGATCTCTTCATCTGTCAGACTACTGTAGAAATATTTTTTATGAGGAAGTTGTCTTTCTTCAAATTTTTTGAAGTCATCCATGTATTCATATGGGTAGATCCCTTTTCTGAGGAGTAAATTGTAATTTTGTTTAATATTTGCTTTTAATATTTTAAATTTGGATTCATCTAAATTTTTGGCTAATTTTTCTAGGGATGCTGTTAGGAATTGATAACTATCAATGAAATTCAGGGATACATTAATATTATTATGCTTTTTTGTAATACTGAAAGAAATATATTTTTCCATAGTAGTTGGAATTACATGGATGTCATGATCATGAATTTTTCCTAATTCTTGCATGATGAGATGGGCGTCGTAGTGCTTCAGATTATGAAACACTACGGGAATTTTCTTTTGTAATCTAAATTTTAAATTACAGGAACTGTGCAAGGCGCCTCTATATTCTCCACTAATATGGTCGTGGTCTCTCACACGATCCCTATTTAAGGCTTTCTTACATATTGTGCAGTGAGTAGCTGCCCTAAAATTTGCTTCATCCTGTGGTGTCATCTTGATTGGGACTATATTCGTCATAATTTCAGCCAGTTCTTCTTTTTCTTTTAAAATATTTATTAAAAAATGATGTGCTGCCTCCGGTCCTCTGTATATTTGTATCGGCTTGATGCATTTCCCATCAGGTCCCACGATGACATATCCATAGCCGCATGCTGTATGTTCTGCAACATTTTCAGTATATGAATTACTTTCCGGTCTCACATCTCCATCGATCTTCTCGATAATCGATTCGAAATCCGCATAGATGACGTATGGCAAAGGGTGTTGATAATGGACATTTTCAAATTTCAATATATTTTCACCGAGTTTCGGCATCTTAATGTTCTGTGGAGAATGTTCACTGCAATACTTCAAATGATCTTCCAGAAGTTTTTTCTGCGAGAAACGATGCAGACATCTCTCACAGTAGAAACGTTGATGCTCGTGCTTGGTGAGGTCGGCGAGGAGACGAGACATATTCTTGATGAGGCAGTAATGGTGGGTTACGTCATTAGATATTAGTAAAAGATTTATTGATTCTTCATTTTTATGCTTGGATATATGGAAGACTTCCTCTTCTTCATAACCATAAATGTTAATCCTCAGATTATTTAATTTTTCAATTGTTGAAATCTTCGACACAGGTACGGGACATGGAACCTCTCCTAATTTTATTTCCTGCTCATGCTGCGTGTAGTGGGCGACTCTTTCTGGAGATAGTTTCCGATCAATATTCATTCTTGCTGCTAGCAGACACCAAACCAAACATTTTTGGTCCTCGTTTTGAATATTAAGTATGGCTTTTTTGGCAGCAAGTTTTCCAGGAAGTGGAATGTATGAGCTTGCTGCCAAGGGGTGATATTTTGCTGTTGGAATCTCCACATGTTGTATCTCTTCTAAAATCCATCCAGATCCTAGCTGCTGGAACTCTTCTAAATTTTTTTCAACACATACCATGGCTTCATCCAAATGTTTTTCAATGGTTTCTTCAACCAGTTCCGTCACGAATTTACAGCTAAGATATGTTGAATACATTTGTTCCTCGCCGTCGGATCCAATTCTTGAAAAAAGGGCCTTGACGATAATTCTCCACTTCATCGATTGTTTTTCCATCATTTCTTCTTTCAAGAATGCAAGTATTTGCGATCTTAGTTCCTTGAAACTCATTTTGAGGTCGGCGGCATTCGTGGGGGAGGGTGTGAAAAACTCCGTAGCGAATGTGTCAAGAGCACTTCTACGTGCGGGCCTTTGGCGTTTAGGTGCAGGTCCTTGCTCTTCAGCCTTGCGTTTCATTGGAGCACTATGAGATACTCTCACATGTTGCATCAAATTAGATTTTCGGTAAAATTTCTGCTCACAATGTGAGCATGTGTGAAGAGGCTCTCCGTGAGCCGCGCGCTCGTGTCTCCTCAAATTGTCCAGTCTCGTGAAGGTCATATCACAGTCCTTGCATTTTAGAGCTCTGGGAGCAGCGGCAGAGGCATGAGTCATCCTATGACGATTTAAGTGTGAGTTGCGAGCGAATCCTTTGCCACATTCATCACAAATAAATGGCTTCGCAATCGAATGCGTTTTTAGATGCTGTGTCAAATTGAACTTTGCCGCAAAAGTCTTGTTGCAGGTTGAACAGGCCTATCAAAGAGACAAAAAATCTCTTTTAGAATCGAGCTTTAAAAAGTTTTCTTCTCAAAAATTCTATTTTCACGTTTATTTCCCACCAAATGTCTAATGAAAACCTATTCGTCGCTCTGAAAATCCTAACAAAATAATCTAACACATTTTTTCTAAAAAACCCTATCACGAATCTGAAAACACATAAATACAATTTCTAATAATTCCCTGCGCGAGTCTGAAAACACATGAAATACAATTTTCCCCGTCCAAAACATGTTATATAATTCTACACAAAGTACTTTCATTTTATCAGTGAAAAAGACGAGAGGAGAAATTTACACTTCATTGATCACCAAAGTAAACATGAGGGGAGTTAGTCACGCTCTATGCGTCAAACGGAGAAACAGTAGGGGGTCCAACTTTCAATGTGTCGAATTTCTTCACCCTCGCCAGCTCATAGCAAAGAAAGGGAAGCTTTTTGAAAAGAAAATCTTTCTAAACAAAAGTGTTTTTCCTTAAGCGAAATTTTCTAAACAAAATTTTTCTAAATCTTAATGTATTTTTCTCACATGTAAAATTTTTTTTCTCTAACTGATATAAATATTTTTTAACTACTTGTAATCAAATAAATGTTTCTAACATAAATATTTTTAACTAAACAAAACTTTTCTAACATAAATTTTCAAACTAACAAAAATAACTTTTCATTCAGCAAAATTTTTTTCAAACAATTTTTTTTTCTAACATAAATTTTCAAACTAACAAAGTATTTTTTTTTTTTAACATAAGTTTTTTCTTTTACAAAATAATTTTCAACTAACAAAAATAACTTTTCATTAAGCGAAACTTTCTCAAACAAAATTTTTACAAAATAATTTTTCTAACGCAATTTTTTTAAAGCATACAAAATATTCTAACATGTAAAATTTTTTCTCTGACTTTCAAAAACAATCACAATTTTTCTTAAGCGAAATAGTTTTTCTAATATAAATGTTTTTAACTTGTAAAATTTTTTCTCAAACAAAAATTGTTTTCCACTAAGTGAAATAATTTTTCTAACATAAATATTTTTCTAAGTAAAACTTTTATCAAACAAATTGTTTCTCACTAAGTAAAACTAACAACATAAATGTTTCTAAATAATTTTTTTTTTCTCTGATTTAAGTAAACAAATACATTCCTAAATATTTTGCGTATATAGTTGTAAACAATTCAATATTTTTACACAAATCCCAAATCACGAACCTGAAAATACATAAATACAGTTTCCCATCCAAAATGTTTTAACCAATGATACTATTTTTCAGACACATTAATTGAAGTTACGGTAAACTAAAAGCGTTAATTTTTTTCAAACAAGATTTTACTTGTAACAACACATTCAAAAATATAATTTTAAAATGATAGGGTTTAATTTACAAAAAGATTTTTTACATGTTAGGGAAATTATTTTCTATTTTACATATATTTATAAACAATCAAAAAGATTTTTTACTTGTAATGAACAATCAAAAACGTTTAATGTCTGAAAATGTAACGTCATTGAAATGTGAAATGGACTTACATGAGCAGTCTTCGACCCGGAGGGGACAGCGGGGGAGGGCACTACAACTGAAACATCAGGGGGCATCAGGGTAGCAGGCTGCGCAACAAGAGGTACGAAACAGGGAACCCCGCTCTGCGTCGCGGTACTAGGGCCGGCCTGTTTTCAAAATAATAAAAATAATAAATACATATTCAACAAAAATATGATAACAACACATATTCACCAAATCAATTGCAATAATTAATAAGGAATAATACTTACAATTGGTGCAAATCCAGGAGGAGGCATAACAACTGCAGGTCTTAATTGGTCTTCGGGAATGGCACGCATCAATTGATCCCATTCAGCTACATCCAAACCGAAATCGATGAACTACAAAAAAGAATACATTCTCAGTGAACAATAAACTAAATTACAAAATTCGAAAGCAAAGTTAAAAAATCAAGTATTGGAATTAAGAATTGAAAATCAATTGCTAAGTTAATATTAATCAATTAACGTTAAACTAAATTTGAAAAATAATATATTAAGAATTTCAAACTAAAATTAAGAATTAACTGCAAAGTTAAAAATTAAATTATAAAACCAAATCAAAAAGTTAAATTAAAAAGTTAAAATTAAATTAATCGTAAAACTTAATTTCAAAAATAATATATTAAGAATTTCGAACTAAAATTAAGAATTAACTGCAAAGTTAAAAATTAATTACAAAAATAAGAATTAAAAGTAAAAGGAATAACAAGAATAAAACCAAATTAAGAATTAAACTTACGTTGGATCCAGAAGTAGAGGCAGTGTTTTCCATGTTTGAAGACATTTTCTACTACTAAAACTGCTAAAAATATTCAAGTTCAAAAAAATAAGCTTAAAAGCAAGAAAGCACGTAGGCAAGAGAAAACGTCTTCAAAGGCAAAAGTCTAAGAAAGAAGTGAGTAATTTTCGTAATCAAGGCCCTTTTATACTCGCGATGACGTCGAACACATTAACAAATGACGTTGATCGAGCTATCCAATACGCGTTCTTTAAAATGACATCACTATTTCTAACCAATTAAAGTTCAAAACAGTGATGTGATTTCAAGATTTTTATTGGATTGTGATGATATCACTAACTAGCGCATGCGCGTTCCTCAGTTTGATAAGTCCAGTCGAGGCTGGAAGCATGTGTGAGATAAGCGATTGCACCTTGGTCAGCAATGATTAATCATCATGTGAACCGCTGGTGAATGTTCGAACCATGATATCATCTGATAAGCGATATCCCTTCAGCTGGACGCGTAAGGTTGATGATTAACTATCTTGTGATTATTAATCAGAGCGATTACAGCGCCACGACTGGAAGTGAGGTTGTTATCTTGATAAAATTTTCATTCTCTCTTAGATTCCAGTGTAGTAAGGAACTGCTCTCGTGCTCTGAGTTTATTTGAAAATGCATTCGATCAACCAGTACGGCTTAAATTTATCCATTCACGATAAATTCTACACTGTAGAAGAATCTGACATTATTTTTGAAGAACTTCTTAATACTCCTTTTCAAGAAATTAATGTGACAGTTTATGGACGATCATATACTCCGAAGCGTAAGAGTTATGCCTTCGGTGATGCCGGCCTAAATTATGAATACTCAGGGACTTCAAACCAAGCCCACCCATGGACGCCTACCATGCTGAAGATGAAGCAAGATGTTGAAGATGCTACTGGAGCAGCATACAATTATGCTCTTCTGAATTTGTACCCCAGCGGCTCGGCTTCAATCGGGATGCACCGTGATTTTGAAAGAACTTTGAATAAAAATCACCCAATCACAACTGTGAGTTTGGGTGCAACAAGAACTTTAACGTTTGAAAGAAATGGATACCCTTCCTACCATTTGCAATGTCATCATGGGTCATTATACCAAATGATCTCTCCAACGAATCAATTGTATCGACATGGAATAAGACCCGAACATCATGTGCAAGGCTCTCGAATTAGTATTACTTTTCGAAAAATCATCGTTCAAGCTCGAGAGGACCGCCTGAAACCCACAGATGATGTGCCTCAGCAGTCTGAGATGTGCGCCCTTGCCGACCCACGCCCGCTGATGCAACACGATCCACTTCAACAATTACGCCCCGTCAACGATGTGAAACCCGAAGATGCACCGCCCCTATGTGTGAGTTCACCGACGACAGCTGACGAACCGCAGCAAAAACGCGCGAGATTGTCCTCTTTATCCGAAGCAAGTGATTCTTCGCTAGTATTTTATGAGCAAGAATTGGCACCTTTGTCTCATAAACGTCGATTCTTTTCGCAAGAGGAGGACCCTTTACCCATCGTGTCTTCAACAAGCTTGAGTGAAGAAAGAGAGTTCCAACCTATTCCCGATGTGAATGAAAGACCTCCCGTGGATGCTACTCCCATTCAACCTAACTTCAGCGAGATAATCCCCGAAGGAGACTGGTTAGAACGGCTTCTCATAGATTCACCACAACGCTTCGAAAAGCAGAAAAAAAATATTGATACACTTCCAAGTGGTATTATGATTAATGTTTGTTTGGAAACAAATGGAAAAATTTCCATCGAACTCGAAAATTCGATTTTGAACATTTCGATAAACTTTCAACCGTCAAGCTGGATTGTGTTTTTAGCAAAAATGTGGGATTTCTCTCCTATTTATGTGAGCAGTAGTTTTTTCGCAGAAATTGACGTGGCGGTGATCGCGAAGGAAAAACGATGTGAAATATATCAGCTTGATGAAGTTGATAATGAAGTAACAATGAAAAAGAATCCTATTCTTCTCAGCGATGATGATGTGAAAATGCTTAAGGAAAAAGACGATAAATTTCAAGCATCCATCCTTGTTATAATTTTTGAATTTTTTCAAGAAATGTTACGTGTGGAAAGGAAGAACATTCAATCAATGTTGATAGATGAAGCGGAATTATTTGATGAAAGTTTTCTTATTTTTATTGAAGAAATGCGTGAAACTATCATAAAAAACTTTGAGTGTGCTGGATGTAAAATGCAACATCCTTCACAAAGAAGACACGAATGTATATCTTTAAACGTTAAAAAAAAAATTGCTTTAATGTGCGAAAATGAATATATTTTCATGACAATGGATTTTTATAAACTCTCACAAAAACTCTCAAAAAATATCTGTTTAAGTGACGATCAGATTCTTATGTTTAACATATACTACTTGAAAGCACGCACAGACGATTTGTAAGTACCTCAATCTTATGTTATTAGTAAATGTATATATATGTTTATCGAAAAAAAAATTAGTCCAATAATTGTAATGTAAATGATTAAATAAATGTATCTGATTTAATTTCTTTTGTTTTCATTTGCATGCATCAAAAATAATAATGAATCAGAATAATGAATTGAATTGAGTGATGTTATTCAAGTTAAAAAAAAATAACTATGGTAAGAAGTGATTAATTTTATACATCTAATACCTGTGAAAATAGTAAATCACCAATGATTAAGTAAAATGTTAATGAAAAAAAAAGAATTAATTGTAATGAATAACTAAAGTTAATTGCTAAATTGACGAATTGAATGAAACTCATGAAAAGTATAAATTCTAAGTTCGATGCAAAACAATGATGGTGTGAAAAAAAAAAATGGTATGAGTTTTAAATTCGAATACTGTTGTTTGTAGACGGTAAAGTCTCTTGTATTAAGAAAAATAACAGGTGAAGTATTTTTGAATAAATGAAAGCATGTTAAGTGACCTACAAGTGTGAAAAAAAAAAATGTTAAAACGCATGATAAAATGATTAAGTATTAATGAAAAAGTAATGTATTAAACGAATCGAATTAAATGAAACTCTTGAAAAGCATATGTAGTGATGAAATGTAACTTGAGTGGGAAATTTCTCTACTGAACAAACTGAAATTTGAACTGAAATTTCTCTACTGAAAAAATTACATAAGATGATTTTTAAATTCCATGAAAATTTGTTAATGTTATGCAGTAATTAATACTATCTGAATTAATTAGTTTGACATAATAAAATTGATGAATCAAATCTAAATCTTAACTTAAGTGAAAAACTGTGTTCTTATAGAAAATAAGAATAATAATGATAATTGGTAAGTTTGTGAAAAATTATTTTGCAACTATGAAAAATAATAATAATAATTTGTAACTTTGTGAAAAGTTAGTTTGTAATTGTAGGAAAAAAAAATATAATGGAAGTCTAAAAATAATAAATAGTAACATATGAAGTAAAAAAATGTTGATTCTTGAATTTGGTAAAAAAAAATTGATTAGTGATGTTGTTAGCTGATTCAGTAAAAATGTGTATTCTAACTTGATTGGAAAAAAAAAAAAAAAAAAAAAAAAAAAAAAAAAAAAAAACGTTAAGGACTAAGAGTACTCGAAAATAATTAAACTCACAAATATAATCAGAGTGTAAAAATTTTGAAAAATAATCAAAGTGCTAAATAACGGGAAACTATGTTAAAGTATAAAATATATGAAAGAATGACAAACTTCGAAATGATTAAAAACATACTAGGTCAGAAGAACTGCGAAGTTTTAAAGGCGTGCAAATAATCCAAGTCCTAAAATGTATGAAAGTAAATCAAAGTTCGAAAAAAATATTCCTAGTTCAAAAATGTATTAAAATAAATCTAAGTCTAGAAAAAAAAATTAATAGTTAAAATATTGACGAAAAATGGCAATCGGAATTAATTACTTTGAAATAATGAATCATTGAATTAAATCTAAAAAATATTCTAAGTCTGAAATGATTGAAAGTAGTTAAAGACTAAAAAATGAGAAAATAGTTAAAGAGTAAAAATGAGAGAAAATTATTGAGAAACGCCAAAATAGTGAAAAATAATCAAAGTACTAAATGATTGGGAAAAAACGATAAAGTTCAAAACGCATGAAATAATGACAAACTTCGAAATAATTGACAACAAACTAATTCTGAAAACTATGAAGTTCGAAAGACGCGAAAATAATTTAAGTTGTAAAAATAATAAAGTTCGAAATACGTGAATAAACCAAAGTTCAAAAAATATTTCAAGTGTAAATATGCATAAAAACAATTGAACTCCTAAATGAATAAAAATAGTTAAAGTTGGAAAAATGATATAATCGTGTATACTTGTAAATAAATAAAAGATACAAAAATAGTTTAAGATTCAAGTGGTTAAGAAAGAAAACATGAAAAAAATAATCATACTCTAAAATATACGAAAAAGAAATCATAATCGTGAAAACATATTCTAAGTGCGAAATGATTGAAATTAGTTAAAGACTAAAAAGTGAGAAAATGGTTAAAGAGTAAAAATGAGAGAAAATAATTGAAAAATGCTAAAATAGTGAAAAATAATCAAAGTACTAAATGACGGGGGAAAACGCTAAAGCTCAAAATACCTGAAATAATGACAAACTTCAAAATAATTGAAAACAAACTAATTCTGAAAACTATGAAGTTCGAAAGACGCGAAAATAATTTAAGTTGTAAAAATAATAAAGTTCGAAATACGTGAAAACAAACTAATTCTGAAAACTGTGAAGTTCGAAAGGCGGAAAAATAAATTAAGCTGTAAAAATGAAAAAAGATGGAAATACGTGAATAAATCAAAGTTTGGATGTTCGATTCCCGGCCGCGACATTCTGTAAAAATAAAAATAATTAAATTCGTGGAAATAAAAAAAAAATAAAAATCAACCTCTCAATAGATGGCGCCATGAACGTTAAACACCGCATAAGTTAAAGCATAGCAACAGGTGTTGCCAACCGAAAACTAAAAACTCTGGTTGTCATACCCTAAACAGGTTGCCACTCGAAAACCATCGTATAAGGTTACGGAAAAATATTCTAAGTCCAAAAACTTTTCACGGTAAAAACGACAAAGTCTAAAAATATCCCTGTAACCTTTCACGGTAAAAACGCGAGCGGAAGCGAGGAAGAGCGAAAACGTAGCCGAGCAAAAGCGAGGAAGGGCGAAAACGTGGTGGTCACCTTCTTCAAGATTCATGCGCAACCCCAAGGTCAGAGGAAGAGTGGGAGGAAGTGGAGGGGGGGGGTCGGCAGGGGGTGGAGGGGCAATGCATTGCCCGATTGCCCCTCCTGCGGCAGAACCGGCCTTTTCCCACTACTAGCGGACGCCACGATGAACATTTTGTATGAACAATTTGAGAGAGATATTATCACTCACGGGGAGGTGACGTGAGTTGGCCACAAAGATCATGTAATTTGACTTAACTATATTTTTCTTGTATGGTTTCCTGAAGTCACAGATCTGTACAAAAAAGCTGCAATCTATTAATTGCCAATTACAGCTGAAAATTCTGATAACGCGATAAAAGCATTGAAGGACCGATACGCTGAAACTAACTTATTAACTGCTAAATATGTACAGGTAGTTATCAAAATAATGGAAACACCAGTGAATGAAAGTGACATTTTTGACTGTACTTCGTAAGTAATAAAGAATAAAACTAGATGTCTGGTTTTTCTTTTAAGTAGCAATGTATATATTCTGGTAGTATATGGTGGCTCAATGGAAATTCTGGGAGTCTTGAATTTTTTTCAAGCACGTGAAATTTGGGATTTCTCGAATTTTAAAAGAGGACAAATTGTTGGAGCATGTCTAGATGGAGCAAGTGTAACTGAAACATCTCAACATTTTGGCGTTTCTAGAGGTACAGCATCTAAAGTCATGACAGTATACACACAGCACGGTAAGACAAGCTCGGCAAAGCAAAATATTGGATGGAAAAAGAAGCTCAGTATAAGAAACCGACAGGTATTGAAGTGGATTGTACTGTCTAAAAAGCGAACAATAGCAGTAAAAGTGACCACAGTACTCAATCACAATCTGGATTCACCAGTATGAGGAATTACTGTCAGAAATCACATTTATTAACAGCCCCAGTAGCACCAGAACGTTCAAATCTGGTACAGAAATCGTGTTATTGGTCGAATGACGGTGTTAAGTGTTACTTGCACGTAAAATTAGACGTACAGCAACAGTGATATTATCACGGTGCCAGTTTAGTTCTGAGGTGATGTCATATTAGACGTTCAAAAAACGTTCTAATGCCACGGTGTTATTCCCGTGCTAAAATAACGTAATATTTGACGTTCCGATATCACTGCATCCGGATGCATGGGTATACCTTGGAATAGTTCCAGAAACTTTCTTTGCTTGCCAACTTCAACAGCTTTCGGAGCAACTGCTCAAAAACAATCGGAGCAAAGGATATTCTTTTATTAAAAGTAAGTGATTAATTTAATTATATTTATTTTTAAATCTTTCACATGTAAATTTTGTCTATAAGTCGAATTTCATTTAAATTTTGAGTTTATTGGGGTTTTTTTTTTCCTTAGCTTCGAACATTCTGAAAAACTTAATTGTTCCATTTGTATAACTTAATATCAATGACTATTTCGCGGATACATTTTTTACTAACATTTCTTTGAAATTTTCATTTCTGATCTGAATCCGAAATGATTGCTACCTTTATTTCCGTAAAAGGGGTTGTTTTAGTTATTCCATGCAGAATGCGTATTTCTTGTTTATTTTATCGCAACAAAACAAAATGGCGAGCGGCTACCAGCTGTTGATTGTCATCACCTGGTGCTTGAAAGTTTTCTGCGTTTATTATTTCTTCACAGACTTAACAAACAAAAAAGACTGGCAAAAATCAACTAATGAATTGGAAACTGATGGGGAAAGAAAAATAATATTGAACAGAAGCGTTGGCTTTAAGAGTTAAAATTATCTGCTATTTTTGTCTGCATTAGAAAAATATTCGCAAATATTCGCCGTGTAATAAAGTGTTTGAACTCAGATTTTTTTTAATTTTTTTTTATTTTAAGTCTTTATTTAGAGTTTTAGATTCGGGTTTTAAATTTGTAACATCTTTTTGACGGGAAAAAAACAGCCTTGCTCTTGAATCAATCGGCATCTTATAAGTGGAATTAAATTGTATTTAATTATGAGTTGAGTATGTTTTGTGTGCAATTTTTAAATGGGATCGAATTTATGTCGAATAAAGGGGCAAAAAAAATCCCCAACCTGACCTTTTCATATTTTCATGAAATTTTCAAAAATCTTACTCTTCCACATCTTAAATTTGTAAATAATTTTAAAAAAGAATTCAATCATCCATAACTTATGATTTTGAAATTCGTTAAAAAGTATTTGTTTTGCTGGTCGGCAGTGCTTTCATGCTTAACTTCAATTCTCTGGGAACTTGTAAAATAGCTCCTTTTAAAAGACAACTACGTGCTCTTTGATTCGATATGTAAGTTGAAAACCTTTTCAAAAAATGCTTCTCACAAAATTTCAAAATTTTTTGAGATATTGTCTTTCATCTCAAAAAATGAGTGCTAATCAGGGTTGTTTGTGATCTCTAATTTCCGAAAAATTTCGGCCGACAGATTCTAAAACTAAAAAAATATTTAAAAAAAATCTTTTAAAGTGGTACTTTTCAAATGATTTCAAATTATTTTTCTATGCATATTTGACAAGTTTTTTTCACGGGGGGGGAGGGTAAAGGTGGGGGCAACTTCCAAAAATTTCAGTTTCCAGAAAATTTTACTTGAATCCACCATCACCCCTGGTGCTAATCTCTCAATAGTTCCAGTGAAAATCCTTTTTTTTTTTTTTTTCAAAATCTCAAAAAGACAATATCTTAAATTGAGATTTTTTTTTTCTAAATATTAAATTATGTGAAAAATTTTTTTTGAAGAGTATTTAAGTTACTGACCACCACACACAAATCAAAGTGCATGTAATTGTCAGCTACACAATCCTGATGCTCCCATAGCTTTGAGATATGATTTCAAAAGCACCGAAGGAAGGTACATTAACAAACCTCAAAACTTCATTACGCATTAGCTGCTCTCCCGGCTTTGCACGGTCTACCTAGAAAATGAAAGTTGTGTCAAGTGACGCGTGTTCAACAATCACGCTTGAACAAAACAAAAAAAAAAAAGAAAATTAATTTGAATTCTGAAATTTTGAATTCAAATTATGTTTTTCGCAATCACGAACTGAGACAGGACCCTCCTCATTGGAGTTATTGTTTCTAGAAACAGCTCCGTCCCCCCCCCAAGCCTGCCTCTCCTCCTGGGCGGTTACGTGTGCATAGTTGTGTGTGTAAGTGTGTAGGCTTGTGTGTGTGTGCGTAGACCTGTGTGTATGTACGTAGGCGTGTGTGTGTGAGTGTACGTGTGTGTGTAGGACATGGACGCCTTCGACCAGGAGAAACGGATAGCTCAGGACCGGAGCAGCCGCGTTGCGTCGCCTGCAGAGGAGGGTGCGGTGGTGCTGCAGAGGCTTCTGGTCCAAGCTGAAAAAGGCACGGAACATCAAAAACAGTCAAATGAGAACAATAAGCAATCGTGATTGCTCAAAAAAAAAAAACACACACAGTAAAATTTCGCGACAAATTCCGGAAAAATAACCGAAATGGAAACGTTTTAAGTCTACCGATTGCAGGAAAAGCCTCAAAGCAAAACCCAGAATTTTATTTGTTTATGTTCAAGAAATAAAATGGCAACAGATCTTCCTTGGTTTTCTTCACGCTATAAATTTCAATAAAAGCATTGTTAAGGAAAGTTGAGATGAAGCACTGATAACTTGAATGGATGAATGTCATCGAAAAATAGAGATTTCATGTCGAGAAATCTAAGTATTATCCTATGTATTATCCTCATATAAATAATAGTCGGTGATCAAGTAACCCGCGTGTTTCAACAATGAAACTCTGAGAATGTTTTGGTAATGTTCAACATGCAGGGAAGTGCTTAATCGTGACAAGGCTGAACTCGATCCGATGACTTAACTGTTTTACTGGTACTAAGACTCATTTTAGAAGAATAAAGAAACGTAAAAATGGTCAACAATGACCACTATCTACTGGAGTTAATGTTTAATCCACTGGAGTTAGGGTTAAACTGCCAAATTTAACTTAAACTACCAAAATATCACCAAACAGGCATTCGCTGCGTTTAAATGTATATCGAAACAAATTTTCACTAGAGTTTAGGGTTGATCCACTGGAGTTAGGGTTAAAATTTAAAAGTACCAAAATATCACCAAAGAGGCAATGGCTGCGTTCAAATGTAGAAGCAAATTTTCACCTGTCATACCATGACGGATGACATTCTAGTAATAAATAGTTTTCAATTGACATCTCTGCTAATTATTATCGGAGGATTATGTTAAACAACCAAACATAAGACGGGAAAATTACGAATCCAATTGTACCTGATTTGATGGTCAGTTTACTGGCGTTCGGGAGAAGTTACTCGGACATATGTATATAGATTAATAATAGATTGATAGGTACAGACGCTCAGATTTTAATTATGTAGGATGATTTAGGAAAGATTTTTTTTAAACCATATGTATCTTTATGATATAAAAGAGCAATATTTCTGAATGTTTTATGTTAGTATGAAATGGTCAGGTTCAGTGCCCACCTGATTTAACATGAAGTCACCCAATACGAAATAGAACACAATGAAATTAATACAGTAACAAATGAAATAAGATTATTAATACGTTTTGAATTATACTGTCTACAACTCCTAGACATTAAAGTCAATGACAAATCTTTGCATCTTTCGAATTATAAACAAAATAAAATAGTTGAAGGAAGTACATGTATTGCAAAATAAATAACAGGTAAAAGCATCTAAGCACTCATTAATACACTTGTTATAATTCGTTACGTAATTATAAAATTATTGGAAGACAAGTGTGTTAAATTACATACTTTATAGCATGAATTTGGGGAAAAAAACAACTAAAATTAGACATGTGATCCTCGCATATAATTTTGTTTCTTGAAAACATGAAAGTAAGATGCATACAAAATAATCAAAACAACTATATGTCACACCAAATAATTAAATGACATTTTCCCATTAAACCCCACGTATTCTCAATATAAAAGATACAGCATGTGCTTTTCTATACATAATGGGTCTTCTACAACCTCAAAATAGTGAATAGTATCAGAAAGAGAAAATTACTTCATCCAATCATGAACATTTTTAGTGAAGAGGCTTTGTTTGTCTGTATTGGAAAGGTGGAAAGGTTTTTAATTCCTCCAAAATATACCAGCTTAATTTTGCGAAGATTCTGATAGGGACAAAAACTTTTCTGTTTTTCGCAGGATATGTTACCGGCAGGAATAAGATACTTTAGCTGTCCGTTATTTTCTAGGAACATTTCGGGGTTTTTTTTTACAATGAAAAAAACAAATTAGTGCACATCTCTTCTTTGTCCGACAACTTCCATTTCATCCTTTGTTATAAGTCTTAATAAACGCGATTTTGGAAAAATATCAATGAATATTTTCATATCTTGAAAATAATTCTAGTAATATCTCTGAATATATGTGTGGTACATTGATTCTTACCTTTCTTCATTATTTACTCTGAGATGTGCACAAAATAGATAATTTAAGTAATGCAACTAGCATCTTCTCCTGAAAGCAGCAAGCCATGTTTTATATATGTGCAAACTAGTTTTACTGTATAGAAATAGAATCAAGTTATGACACCTAAAATTTTTACCCAATCAGACTAAAAATACTAACCAACTTAGGTTCCAAATCAAACAACAAATAAACACGCGAAAATGATGCATAAATGCAGAAATAAAGAGTATCTATTTTTAAAATAATGAAAATATGTTTTTTGCAGTATGAAATGGTGGGAAAAAAGTACTATCATAGGAAACGCATAGAACTTTCTTAGTGATTTTTTTCCCCATTTGGACAAATTAAGGGTCTTGACCGATATATAGCACACAAGTCACAAACATGGATACTCGAGTTGGATTTTGAAATTCCTTTAAAAGCAGCATGGTTTTTCCATGATTAAAACTAGAATCATCCTTTATGTTTTTTCTTTCACATACATTATTATGTAATTTTTTTCATCAAAGAAAATCAAAGTCAAATTGTCTCTTTTGTTAAATAATGTATTGCCTCTCTATGAATATTTCTAAAAAATGATAAACATACTGGGCTCCCAAGGTATGATCAACGGTTGTATTGTACTATTGGATTTGAACATTTCGGGTTACATTTTTTTCCAACTTGTTTAGTTTAATTTGTATCATTCAAAAAATAAGAATGTTTACTTCAGGTGATTTCTGACTGTACTTCAAATTTTTTACGCACTTAATCTTATTATAAGCTGCAATTTTTGTCTTTTTATTTGTATTTTAATTTCAGGCAGCCAAGGTCATTAATAGGACGAAACGATCAACGCATTTCTTTTTAATTCCTTTTTGGTTGTTCCTAAAATCAAAATATGTGTAAGAGTTTATCATGTAAAATGAAGGGTATTTTGTGATTAAATTTTTTATTAACTTGTATGTATTACTTCATTGATTTTCTGTGTGACTTACGTGATTCTTTTGCAATTAACTAAGGAATAGAAGAATATAATTCACATGAGTTTTTCTGAGGTCTAAGGAACATCTTGCATTTTAGTGAGAGAGAAAAGGGGGAGTAGAGGAAATTCAGAGTTTTAACCATAAAATTCTTTAATCAATCAAAAAGTTAATGGCGTAAAATAGCTTTAATAGGGAAGCCCATTGAAAATTTGAGACCCTTTTCAAGTAGAATCATAAAATGATTCAACTAAAGTAATTTTTTATCATCCAAATGTTATTCATCACAGACCAACTAAAAAGAAGCAGGCACTTCAAAAAAAAAAAAATTCCCTAGCAAATTTTTACATTTGTGATAGTTTAACTAATATCGCTGTATTTCATTTTTAAAATTTATATCTCCATATATGTAGTAGACACATCTTAGCCATTATAGTGCATCATTTGAAAATTGTAAGAACTTTTAGGGGAGTCAATACCCTAAATACTTTCAAAAATTCGATTTTTTTATTTCTAGATATTTTGATACTCCATTTAAATACCTTTTTAATGATACAAACTTTTTGATTGTGCTCATATGAGAAGTAAGTTAAAATAAGCTTTAAAAAAATGTAAATATATTTTGATAAGGTATGATTTTCTTCTTTAAATTGCTATATCGAGAAATGGTATTTTTGAAACTAAATGTTCCTTTTCTCAGAACCTAGATTGTGTTAGGCTTTGAAATTTTTGCCACCAATTCCATACATCTAATTAGAATATTTTAAAAAAGCTTTCTTTCTGTAAAATTTTACTTCAGTATAGAGAAAAAAGTCTACTTAAGGAAAAGAAAAAATTCATAATTGTATCTTTAATAGATTTTCAGAAAAAGGTACATGAACATGTGGAAATTAACATTGACGGTATAGGGGGTACTAACTCCCCTTAAAATATGTATTTTATTTATTGAATAATTTAAATTTATTAACGTACAGGATTCGTCAAACCGGGCACAGCACGAAAAAAAAAAAAAAAAAACTCGTGGGTTTGTTAACACGGGCCACTTGAAAAAAATAAACTATCTCGATAAAGTGGATTTTTTTTTTCAAAATTTACCACATATTGAAGCATTTACTTCAGAAACAAACTACATATTAGATCTAAAATAAATAATACCAAGTATGAAAATTGGCATCTGCCTTTCTGAACAATTTCTTAAGTTTTAGGAATTAAAACTGCATATGGATTTCACGATTAATTAAAAAAATATATTTTTGCTGGGAAGCCAAACTAAGCAATTTACTTAATTTATTTCAATCACTTTTGAAGATTTTATTTTATTTCCTTTTTTTTTTTGTATTGTTGAAAAAAAATTTTTTGATTAACTGCACCAGGAAATCTCTTTTTTTTAAATAGATGTTTAATGCAGGATTGCAAAGTGTAAAGGTAGATTACAATAATCACATAAAATTAACCAACCTGTGTGATGACTATTCCAGATTCCATAAACTGTAATCATACCTGAAAATTTTCTCACATATTCTGAATTATTGTGTGCAAAATTATTTTGTGACTTTATAGTTACTAATTTTAATATTTTATACAGTTCAAATTTTTATTTCCAACTTCTTGTGTGGAAGGATATATAAAATACTTGATATGATTCATGGTTATGGTTCATGCGGCTCTGTTTAACGCAAAATTTTCTCAGAGGTTTTTTTTTAAACAAACTGAAGAAATAAAATACTACTAAATGCCTTTTGGGACTAAAAGGAAAGCTTTTCTCAAAATGTGACATACTTGCTTCTCTATGGATGAATCTGTTTTCTATTTATGGTGTGGTTATGTTTCAGAAAAATTAATTTTGATAATATTTCACCTAAATGCTAAATATTTTCAGTAAGTTTTTCAGAAGTTAGCTAGCGGTGTATTTTATGTGTTTTATGTAAATGCACATGGTTTTCAAATTCATTTTTTTCTACAATTTTGACGATTTTTGTAATAAATTTGAGTAGAAATAAATTCAGGATTTAAAATTATTCATATCTCTATGAAAAAAAAAGTAACAAAGTAGTACAGTTTAAACAATGTTAAAATAGTGATCAAGATTAATTTTTTTTCTTGTCCACAAAAGTCCGTAATTTTCAACAATGACCAGGGTACTTCATAAAAAAAAAATCCAGGGTAACTAAGGTTTTTTAAATTACCCCGGTTTTTCTTCAAACCCTGTTCATGTACTCATGGGAAATTACTTTTAAAGTTATGTTGTAATACACCTTGAATAAGCCCAAGAGTCGAACCTCGAAATTGTGGTGTGGCTGCAAGACGCACTGCTATAAACTGCTCTAGGGAGTTGCATTTCAGGACAGTAAAGCCTCTACAAGTGTTCATTTCATCAAAATCTGTAAATTAATCTGTATTTTTGTAAATTTTGTGTTATTATTTAGTCTGCATAACAAAAAATATAAAACCCTAATTTACAAAAACTGTACACATTTAGCAGATATTGTAAACAAAAGGTTAAAAAAAACCTAATTTTAGTAAAAAGTGCACAAAATTTGAGTATTGTAATTCAAGGTAGTATTTACGGGAGGAATCGAAGTACCTTGTCTCCTCTCAATGTGCCAAAATTTTGCAAAACGTTAAATTTATGTGTGCTAAATTTGGCTAAGCTTTGATATTACCTGGATTTTGTATAAGATATTTTTGCATTTTACTAGAGAAGCGAAAACTCCTCTACTTGAGTTTTCGAGCATCAAAACACTTATGTACTAAATATGGAAAAGATCCGTCGTGAACTTGAATTGTCAGAGGAAAAACCCTTTATGAAGGGAGGCCAAACTCCCCCCCCCCTTTGTGAATTTTTGCGCATCAAAGGAACTGTGTGCCAAATTTGGCAAAGATCATAAACTCGATTTATTAAAAGAAAAACACTCTATGGGGTTTTTCTTCCCTCAGGGGTGGGGAGAAAACTCCCCTATGTGAATTCCTGAACATCAAAGGATCTCTTAAACGATCCAACATAAACTGAATTTTGCATAAGGGCAAATCTTCTTTGGGGGAATTTCCACCCCCATAGGGAAGCGAAAACTCCCCTATGTGGATTTTTCAGCATCAAAGAAAGTTATGTGCAAATTCTATCAAAGGCCCAGTGTAAACTAGATTTTTGTAAGAAGGAAAACCCTCTATGGAGAGTTTCGCCCCTATAGAGAGGGGCGAAAGCCTCTATGTGAATTATTGAGCATCAAAAGACCTATGAGCCAAATTTGGCAAAGATCCGACGTAAACTGAATGTGTACAAGGAAAAACCCTCTATATATTGTTCCCCATCAGCAGGGGCGAAAACCCCAAGGGAGTTCTTGAGCATCAAAGTATCTACGGGTCAGATTTGGTAAACTCGATTTGTAAAAGGAAAAGTCCTGCATGTGGGCATCTGCACACCATAGAAATGGGGCGAAGACTCCCCTATGAGACTTCTTGATCATCAAATGACTTGACAAAGTTGAGTGTGCCAAATTTGTCAAACATCCGACATAAACTGGATTTTTTTTGTAAACAAAAATCCTCTGTGGTGTTCTTTAAGGGTGGGGGGTGGGGGTCTTTCTATAAGGAATTTTCGATCATCAAAAGATTTCAGTACGAAATTCAGCAGAGATCTGACGAAAACTGAATTTGTAATTAGAAAACCCCCTTATGCGGTACACCCTTCATTTTTTCGAATTTTTTTACCTGTGAAAGCAAAATATTTAGTATTGTTTTGTTAACACCAAAATGAAACGTCATCCTACCACTTTAATATAACGTAATATTCCCCGTTCAAAATTGGTGCAAAAGCGGTGGTACAACACCAGATTTCGACGTGCTATACGACATCGATCGACGAGACACATAGACGCTTTTTAGACCGTTCTGAGAGAACGTAATTTGAACGTGTCGGATGGTGTGCTCAGAACGTGTTATAGAACGAGCTTTGAACGCCTCTGTGCTGCTTGGGAGAACACTTACGGCAGAGTAGCGATTCCCAACACCATCACACTTGTCTCAGCTGCCGTGAGCAGGTAAACGGCAGTATCTGCAGAAATGTGTGTGTTAGATTCATTACCAACAATAGGGAAATTTTGAAATTCGCACTTTTTTCCAACGGAAACCAAATAAGCAAGCTTGTACTATAAAGCTAACGTAAAAAAGATGACAAAAATGCAAAAGAAAAAAGAAAAAATGAAAAATTTGCAGTTACTGCCTTTTACCTGGCCACGGCAGAATAATATCATTAACATGCAACCTCTTAGAGACTCTAATGATGTTCGCGCATTTCGGAGATTTTATGACAATTGCACAACGCAAATACGGTGTTTAGAAACTTTAGGTTTGTCATTGGAAAATTATACTAGTGAAGTATGCCTCTGCTATTAAAAATCCTTCCTGCGGATTTAGTTTTATAATATAGCAAATTATAAAGTAATACTTACACAAATCTAACAAACTTACTAGATGTTATGTCAAAATCTTTGATGTCGCGCGAAAAAGCAACGCACATTATATCAGTTAACCTAAATCAAATTTCTTCCAATGATTTCCCTGCCACATAGACGGAACACTGCCAAAACCTGTTAAAAAGAATCAAGAAAAAATAGAAAACAAATCGCTACCGCGTCTGAACTGATTTCTACCGATGAGATAGAAAATCCAGAAAATTTAGATGCGTATTTTGTGATCCATTTACCCATTTTAGTTCTGAATATGAATTGGCTAGTAATTTGTCGCTAGAAGAACGGAAAAATATCCAGATGAAAAAGGGGGTACGTTTCAAGTAATTAGAAATTAGGAAGCATATTTCTCGGTTTTTTAAAGCAAACATATAATATAAGCTCTGTAAGGGAAAACATTTATTTTTAATGTGTTTTGCTAAATATAAGCCAGAGCTTAACGATGATAATAATATCCTTTCTGAAAATTTTGTTCTCTCAAACTAATCATCGTCAAATGAGGTTTCTTTGCAAACTTTAATTGAGCGTGTTCAAAAACAAGATTTACAGGGTGGCAAAAAATAACTTAAACACACATAACACATTATAATTTTAATGCTAAAGAAAATATTAAGACCAAACTTCAAAATTAGTATGAATACATTATTTCGTCTAATATATTTAAAAAATCTTCAAAGTGGCTATCTCTGGTTTAATACAGAGCTTTAAACGTGTCACAAAATTTTCGGCTATGGGCCGCAACTCAATTACCGATATTTTATCCCATCCCTTGCGACGGATTTCTTTAGAGATACCAAATTTTTATGTGTTTTAGCACACATCCTTGTCAGTGCCGCAGAGAACCTAGGCGGGTCCCTTGTCAGTTATGTCGTCGGGCCCCACCCCCTCTCCAAAAAAAAAAGAAATAAAGAAAGGGGGGAAGAAAAAAAAAGAAAAAGAAAGAAATAAAGAAAATAAGAAAAGAAAAAAAGAAAGAAAAGAGGAAAAGAAAAAAAAGAAAAATCGCTTACTAGAAAACAATTAACTCTTTTTTAAGTGTCACAACAGAAAAAGCCAAAAGAATAAATTTTACTTTTTCTTTACGTTATTTCTTATTCGGAGATTCCCCCCCTTTTTTTTCCTTTATCTTTTTCCCTTCTTTTTTCCTTCCTTCTTTTTCTTTCTTTGTTTGTTTTTTTACGTCAGGGTCACCGCCCTTCCCCCCAAGACCCGGGCCCCTAGTGTCCAACTAGGCTGACATGGCCTCTACTCGGGCCTGATCCTCCCCCAGGCGACTTAAAAGCAATTGCGCAAAAATTTAGAGATTATCTTTAAGTGCATAATTGTGTGACCAGTGTAAAACTCCCCCTCCCCCCGTTCTCGCCAAAAAAAAAAACATTGTTAATGAAAACATGAAGTTCATTCAATTGTCAGAAATAAATTTCAATTTATGTGGCAAAACGAAAATTTTCATCATTGAAAAACAGGTACAAATTATGAACACATTTTATAAAATTGCCCCCACGCGGAGTACTGTAATCCATTTTCTTGAAAATTCGAAAAATTAAGCAATTAAAGACTGGGAATTTTTACAGAATTTCAATATTTGTATAATTTATAAACTGTGATTATTTTGAGTTTCACCCCCCCCCCCTTTCCCAGAAGGGTCTAATCTGGGGTGGACCGTTCTCACCGTTCTCTCCCCCCCCCCATAGTGAAGCTACAGATTACATTATTTATGATATCATCTAATTTGTTTGTTCTGAGATACTTAATTAAAGTAAAGTAAAGCAGAACCAATTTTATTAATTTTTTTTAATTGAAATATTTTTGTTAGCTTTGATAGATATCAAACCTTGTTTTAATTGAAAAGTAGTTTTTAATGTTGAAAATATTTTTTTAGAATAAAATTCTCGTTACTCTACAGAGTTATTCAAATTTATTACATTAACCGTCACGTGTCGGGCACTGTATTAAAAAAATGGTAAATGTGATAAATATTGAATAATTGATCACATTTACCAAGTTCATTGATGATTGTGTATGATCACCGGTAATTATATACAATCACCAATCTATCACATTTTCCCATAGCATATATAATATATAGTATAATATGCACTCTCCCCTATAATAGGGAGGATTTTAAAATCAAAAGCAACTGAGTAAATATTTGTATTCGTGAAATACAAGACAATAATGATGACCTAGTAGGAACTGATAGTTCAGGTAAAAAAACTGCTAAAGCTGATGATTATTTGTTTGTGAAACTTACATCAAAGTAAACCATCAAGTATTATGTAGGTCTAAAGTTGGAAGTTGATGATATAAATTTAAAAAAATACTGCTGAATTTGCAAGAACGAATAGAAATGGTGACTTCTTTATTAGCATGGTGCAGATGATGTTAGAATTATTATTGAGGATGAAGTTCAGTATGATTACAGTTCTTCCTTAGCACACTTTAAACAGACGCAGCCAATTTAGTGTTCTCAATTTCTTTTCCAGCTTCTAGTTTTGACTAATTTACCGAAATCGACCATAAACATCTGTATTACGTTTATTCAACTCAACTTCATACGTTATAAGTAAAATATATATCTATAGGCTTCACAGATATAATTTTTTGTTTTTTGTCTAGAATTTTCTGTCATACAGATTTAGAAGACAGTAAATATCTCGTAAATAGATGCGATTACATAAAAATAATTCATACTAAAAATTTACATACTTTATCATTTAAAACCTCCTTACCCCCTTTTTAGATATACTTGATTTAAATTTAAATAAAATGAGTAAGTGGGACACTTATCCCATAATAAGGGGTAAGTGGAACACCCATCTTATTTTTTAAAAAAGATAATCGTTAAGAATATTTAAAGCATTACTTTGGAAAATAATGATGAACTTTCGTTCATTAATAATGTCCAAGATAAAATAAGACAATAAGTTTATTCATTTATTTATTTGTTTCAAAACTTCTGTATAAGGTTTCGAAAACGAACTGGTCTCAAAAGGCGTCCCACTTACCCCAACCAACCCTACATCTCTTTGCTTCTCACAGTCTTAGTTTTCCTTAGAAAGCTGAGCAATGTAGTGTCATACGAAGAAAAAAATCCAAGCCTCTCTCATGAAATCGATTTAACATTTCGCAAATATTTTAATAATTAGTTTTAAGCACAGACAAATGTTTACGACATCTTACAGTTTCTCTTCAATGAAACTTAAGAAAACTAAACACAATATATCTACGGTTTCATTTAAAATATTTCCGGTTTAATTTCGGATAAAGACATTCTTGATGTAATTAAATTCGTGACTTCTTGGGATTTTTACTCCAGAGGAATCTGTCAGAAACCAAAAAAAAAAAAAAAATGTTGACTCCTTAGATTTCAGGAAATTAGAAACAAACTATTTCATCACGGGGCTAGTATCAACTTTTAAATTAAGGAGTTTCATGGCTGTATTACACTTAACCTATAAAATTTCTGACGCAAGCATCGTTTTAACACTTGATTAGATAACTTTTAAAGAAAACCCGATTTCGTCATAGATTCTACTTTCTTGGCTTCTTAAATGCATTGTTCTTTTAATTAACAGTGGTTTTTCTTTCAACTTCTTTCCATACTTTGCAACATATATCTGCTTTATAAAATATAAATTATTTAAAATGATTGGGTTTTCAAATCAGCTGGGAAGCTGAGCTTGAACATATGTAACAATATGCTTCGAAATACACGTTTGTCATTCTTTAACTTTGTACACGTAAACTTGTGCAATGCATATTCAGCAACTTTAGAGTGTTAAACAAGATTTTAGGAAAAACATACATATATACCAGGGGTGAATTAGTAAGGGTGCCAGTATGGAAAGTCAAAGAAAAATGGCTGACGTTGAACTGAGCAGCAACCCATGAGATGTTAAGAGGTTAATTCCCAACCAACAAAGGTGTTGGCTTGTGCAAAAATCAAATAAAAAATATTGTTACAAATTCTGTAAATAGTAATTATTTTTGTGATGAATTTGTTGTAATCTGGCTAAATTAGGCGTCTGTTCCATTATTTTGCATCTAAAAGTATCTTAGTAACGTAACCTGTAAATGGCTTCTTGTAATGTACATAAAAATCCCTAGCATTAGACTGAAGTATACGGTCCCCCCATTTCTGAATGATAAGATTTGTGAATGGAATAAAAGAAAATACGAGAAACATTTCGAATTTTGTCGAACTTTCCAAAGCAGTATAAAAAGCCGAGTGGCATTTGAAGGAGAGTCAGTTATGCTTTTAGCTGTCTGAGATTCGTCTGAGCGTTGCTCTGTTTATTGTGAGGCATTTCGCTGTATTTTTGCGTATTTGGATGTAAATACGTGTGCCATCGTTGAGAATACGGTGTTAATTGATATTTGCCTAATTGCTATGGTGAATTTAGCAGTGGTTAATGATATTTCTTGTACATAGTTGTAAATAAATTTGAAAGAGAATAAAACCTCCCCCCCCCCCCACAAAAAAAATCGTACCGGAACGGCGTTCCAATACGTTCCCGCAGCAATTCAACTTTGATACACACATATTATAGGATTGCCAGACGTCCCGGTTTGACCGAGATAATCCCGATGTCCAGGTTGGTTTACTTCACATCCCGGTAAAAGATAAATTTTACTACAGGTATTAAAAAAAGTTTAAAAGTAATTAATTGTGAAGGTTTATTTAGGATAATTACTTTGTCATTTGAATCACTGGCTTGAAAAATCAATATTGAATCAGCTTGTGAGAATTTTTACGACAAGATTAAAACCAAAACAGACTTTTTAAAAAACGGCCTAGCGAATGAAAAATGCATGTAAATATTGTTCATTTTTTTATTCCTCATCAAATGTATTACTTCTCACTAAAGTAACTTATAAATATTAACATTTTAGAAATAAAGCGTTTAAATTCATCTGCTTGTGTCCAGAGGCGGGTGCAGACTGTATTTTTAGGGGGGGGAGTCCTGCTGAAGAATGGCCCCCCACTCCTATGAGCGAAGCTATGGTTTTTGGCGCAAAAAGTTTCTGAAACTGCTTGGGTGTCAATTAATAGCACCAAACTGACCAGGACAGTAAGGTACCTAATAAAAAATCACCAATTAATCCCATTCGTAACGAAAAGAAGTAGTTCAAATATTTACATTTAAAAATAATAAATGCATTAAAAAGATAATGAAATCGTTTATATTTCACAAAAAAAGTATAGGAACACAAAGTTAGTGGATATAATTGTTGATGGCTTGGGAGGGGTCATGACCCCATGACCCTCCCCTTGTATCCACCACTGCTTGTGTATTACTACCCCGGGGCTAGGCTCATAGTCTGACAATAGGTAATGTCCGCCTAGGTGATCGGCCCTTGAGGGGTCCCGGTTCGTAATCGTTGTAGCATGAATTTTATAAGTTTTATGGGTGGATGGGAGCCCGACCACCAAACTGACAAGGAACCAGCTGTGGCTCTGCGGCCCTGCTAATAATTAGTAGCGATTTGTTCATAGCATTGAAAATGAACTACCCTCTGAAACATTCTGAAGACCAGCCTGGGGCGTGTGCCCTTTAAAATTTTCACGAGCTGGGGGGAGGGGGAAGGAGGAGGCATTCCTGTATCCCGGTTGAACATTTCAGAAATCTGGAAAGCCTATATATATATATATATATATATATATATATATATATATATATATATATATATATATATATATATATATATATATATATATATATGCACATTAGGGTGGAATGAAAAAAACGAAATTGAGAAATACGTTAAGCCTGTATGTGGTAAAAGTTGCCTCTTACCAAGCCTATTTATCATACAAAATTTCAGCTAAATCAAACTATATCTTTAGCTGCCCATTTGAGGTTCAATTTTTGGTATTTAGCCCCATTTTTCACCAAACTGGCGAAAATGAGCTGATAAAATATAATTATCTCCCATTTGAATCTATGAATGGTGGAAATTAAACTCTGGAGAATTAAATACTTAATGTATAGTTAGTTGAATGACCTAGGTAATTACGAAATGGCTTTCAAATGTGCATCAAGAACGCACATTGCATATGCTGTCCCAGATCTAGTTTGTCTTCCTTTGTGTTCACCGCTACCTACTGCGTTCTTTGTTCTAGTTTGTTGTCTTTTCTATTTAAAATGTTCTATTTAGTTTGAATTATTTCAATCTATTGAGTTATAACTTCAAATGTTAATGAAAAGGCTGTTTTTACGTATTAGCACAATTAGAAGTCAAGATTTTTCTTCACCAAAGTAAATGAGATAAGCATCAATGTTTTTAAGTGCAGCTGAATTCCATTGAAATTTATAGATGTATTCTTAAATTCTTAAACATAGTTATCAAGTTTAGCATTTTCCCCCTTTAAAACTCTTGAGGGCTCAGCTCTCTCACGCGTTTTCTATTGTTGACCGGCATTGACCAATATAATGTTTTCTTGACATGACTATACTGCTGGGCCGAAAACCCCATAGTGGAGTTAGGTACAAAGCGTTGTGTTTGATTTGGTGGACTTTTGGATTGTAGAATATAGGAGAAATAATAGATGAATTCATTATATCACATTGAATATTTATTAAATAAAATAGTACATATACAATTCTAAACTAAGCTTAGATATTTAGTCAGGAGTTAAATATTTATATTCAAAACATTAAATATTTCAATAATTAAGTACATCATGATTCTGCTCTCCAAAGGGATTAAACTTTAATCTACTGGTTTAAATTAAGTAGTGGGAAGTGGGAGCTAATATAGTACGTACCAAGATTTCGGTCCTTTCTCCATTAAGTAATCCAAAGGTACGGGAGCGCGTTTCTTTCATGACTCCGGACAAAACGTCTCGGAGAAAACCACCAGAGCTCGGAAAAGCTCTTCTGCTCTCAAAACTCTATCTTCTCTTCTTTCCAAACTGTCTCTTTTCCTCCTCTCGAAAAATCTTAACTCCCCGTTTTATACCAGGGGATGCACGGGACACATTCTCTGAGGATCATAGTTCAACATCTGGAGATCCAGCTTCCAGGAAAACCCTATGTTTTATGTAGTACGGAGTGTCACTAAGTGTCAGAATGGAATTTTGTTATTCCCAAGCCTTCTATTTTATGGGCTCGAAAATGTCAGAACTTCAGAAGTTATATCCTGCAGCTGTGACTCGGGGACGGGGAAGTGCTTGAAATCTCCGAAAGAAGCTAACCCCTTTTGACCCAAAGCGGGAGTCATAGAAAATTCCAAGTGTCGCTTACTCAAATACAAGCGGTGGGAAAACTTTCCCGCCAAAATGTGTTTACTTCTAACTCTCTATTTTATGAGCTGCAACTGTTAGCAGAATGGGGGAGGATGTCCCTTTTCAGGCATGTGGGGCAGAAGGTCAAAATCGGGCCCCACAATCTATACGTTATTCTATTAAACTGTAAAAGTATTCACTTCCAATAATACGTGATGATTTAAGTTTATCTGTTGAAACTTTCACGTTCTCTGATGGGCATTTTCTTGAAATATATAACCGAAAAGATCTATTAGCTGTCGTTAGCCTTCTGCAATGACTGTGTTCTTAGATAACGAACTTATTGAAATATTTCTATTCGAAATTATATTCCATATTTCGTAGACATACCATTGATCTGTGCAAAGTTTACCACAGTCATCTTTTCACATTACTCTAGTTTGTCCCCAATTTCTAAACAATATCCCTTTGGCCCAACTGTTTCCATCCTGGGGTTATAGTATCTGGCGTAATGGTAATTCATTTGTATGTAACTAACGAATAAACCACTGCAATGAACGTAAAATGTAAATCTCAATTTTCCTTAGAACTCCATTTTCAAAAACATGTATTGGTCACTGTTTGCACTTAACCCATAGCTCGTAACTTAGAATTATCAATATTTTTCTTTCAAAATGCTGTTATACTTATCTAAATCTTATGAGAGCTACCAGACACGGGAGAGTACGGTACATCATATTATAAAAGGACTTGGTCTTATGTTGTCTTTCTAGCTTTATTTTTTCAGTCCTTAATTTAAATCAAAGTATTGCCTCTTCGACCGTCAAAGTACATCATATTCTGCTGAAGAGTGTTATTCTTCATTTTTTTTTAAGTCAATGGTTGTTTTTCTTCACCTTCTGATTTTGCTACGATTGACTAACTTGGCTAAATCTTCTTTAGTAATTATTCCCATACCTTTTAAAGCAGCATTTATAATTGTTGAAACTGATCTATCGGACATCGGCAGATACAGACTGTTTGTGATTGACGCGAGCGAAGTCTCAGTCTCCAACGCGCGCATGCGCAGACTTTTAAAATTAGACTTTTCAGAACTTTTTCTGGCAACTGTAGATTAGAAATGGATACACTAGAATGTAGTCGCTAAGTTTTTCGCGCTGTAAATAAAAGCTTTTTTTCCATATTATTTCGAGTAGAATTGCTTACCCTTCAACAAGTTTGATTTAGAACAATGTATGTATCTTCGCACCCAAAGAACAAATCCACTGAACCACGATAGATAGAGCAAAACATTTTGGTGCAACTCGACCGGGAAGCGACGAACATCATTGCCATTAGATACAATGTAAGCAATATATTTGAGAACATTTTAAATAACTGTTCAGTAGAAATATAATATGGACCTTGCACTTTCAAAAAAGAACGATCGAGAGCTGTTCTGAAAGGAGTAGTTACTAAATATGTGAACAAATTAGATGTTGAAGTATTAGATTCTTATAATGTGGGAACATTACAAGAACATCTTGATTATTTAACTGAAATGTCGAAAGAATTTGACACAGAAATCGTAGCGGCCGTTGAATATGGCCAGAAAATAGTTGTTTTGATTTCTAAAATTTCTGCTCAGTTGAAAATGAAGCAAAACACGCGACAGTTTGACTCTAATGTACAAACAATTTCCAATGCACAAGAAAACATTGAAAGTTCAAGCATTGAAAACAATGTTTATTTGAATAGAAATGTTTCTGCTGATTGTTCGAGAAATATTAAATTACCCAAATTGTCTATTGAGAAATATTTTGGTAATCCTTGTCAATGGTTGGAATTTTTTAATCAGTTTCAAAATTCTATAGATAAGAATGATAGTTTGACAAAAATTGACAAATTTTCATATTTAAAATCCTTATTAGGAGGTGCAGCATTTAATGTTGTAAATGGTTTTGCACTAACAGATGAAAATTATGAGAAAGCTTTGACATTGTTAAAACAGAGATTTGGTAGAGAAGAGCTTGTTATTAATGCTCATATGTCAAAATTATTAAATTTGCATCCTGTAAAAAATTCCAACAATACATTTGCTCTTAGAAAGTTATATGATACTGTAGAAGTGCAAATCAGAAGTCTTGATTCTTTAAATGTAACTTCTGGTATGTACGGACATTTATTGCTTCCTATTCTTATAAAATTAATACCTGAAGAAATAGCTTTAGATTTCAATAGAAAACGTTTGAGTAATCTTTCGAATGGGACTGATTTTGATGTTTTAGAACTTTTAAACTTTCTGAAGGTTGAAATCGAATGTAGGGAAAGTAGCTTTCTGCTTCAAAAGCAAAAAGAAGAAAAACCGAAATCATTTTCTCGCGAGCCAGACAAGCTGCCGAAGCCTGGCGCCACAGTAGATCATAGACAGAACACTTGTCGCAAAGCATTTGATCCGAATTTTTCATTGCGTAGTCATAATTCTTCTAGAGCTCATGAATAATTAGCACCGATTTATGAAAACAGATGCATTTTCTGTAATGATTCACATGACTCAGAAAAATGTAATAATTTAAGTGTTAATGAGAAGAAAGAAATTTTTAAAAAACAAGCCAGATGTTTTCTGTGTTTGAAATCGTTTCATAAAATTCGTGAATGCAAGAAAAGAAAAGTGTGATATTTGTAATTTAAAACACAGCAGAGCTATTTGTTATCAGTTGGAGAACAAGCGTGATGCGAAAAAAGAACGGATTGAAAATAAAGTTGTTTCCGCTGTCTCTCAGCGCAATAAATAAGACAGGAATAACTTCAAGCAATAATATTTTGTTACAAACTTGTTCTGTTTAAGTAAAACATTCTGAAGAAGGTACATACGAACCTTCTCGATTATTACTCGATAACGGATCTATGAGGAGTTTTTGCACGCGTGAAATTGCATTTAAATTAAAACTTCCTGTTGTTAAAAGGGAAACTTTATCTGTATATGCATTCGGGTTAAAACAAGGAATTGAAAAGGAATATGACGTGGTAAGGATGAAGTTAGAAAATAGAAACGAACCTTCGCTTAACATTGAAATTGATGCTTTAGTGACCAATCAAATATCTGCTACTAATTTGCCTGCTCCTAATTTGAATATTAGAAAGTCGCATATAAAATTAAGAGGTTTACAACTCGCGGATATTTATGACAACAAAAACAATAAAATTGAAATATTGATTGGAGTGGATTATTATTATTATGATATTGTATCGGGAAGGCTAAAAAGGCTAAATGACAAACTTGTAACTTGTGAAACTATATTTGGGTGGTGTTTAATTGGTAAAAGTGATATTACGAATGATTTGTTGAGCATGAAAGTTTTCGTAGAAGAGAAAAATATTTCAGATCAATTAAGGGAATTTTGGGAACTCGAAAATTTAAGTGTTGAATCTGAAACGGTAATAGAAAACAATTCAGATGTGGAATTAATGAAGAAATTTGAATCGGGAATTTCTTTTAATGATGGTCGCTATAAAGTTAAGCTTCCCTGGAAAACTGACATGAAACCGTTGTTGGATAGTAATGAAGACGTAGCGAAAAGAAGTGTTTTGAGATTGAGGAATACTTTCAAAAATGATCCCGCTCATTTTTATGAATATAAGGCAGTTTTGGACAGCTACATAAATGAAAATATTATTGAACCTGTCCTGGAAAAGGATGAAATCGAAAAAAAGGGTAATACCTTTTATTTGCCTCATAGAGCTGTTATTCGAAGTGATAAAACCACAAGTAGACTTAGAATAGTTTTCAATGCAAGTTCTCATTCCAAAAACCAATTGTCCTTAAATGACTGTCTATACAACGGTCTTAACTTTACTCCTGATCTTTTTATTTTAATAAACAAATTTAGAAGCAATCCAATAGCATTCACTGCTGATATTCGACAAGCGTTCCTGCAGATAGAAATAGACGAAGAAGATAGTGATTATACCAGATTCTTTTGGGATAATGAACTAGAGGGACATAAGAATGTTGAAAATTTTCAGATATTTAAAATGTCGAGAGTTCTATTCGGAGTTAGTTCAAGTCCGTTTCTCTTAGCAGCAACTATTAGGCATCATTTGAAAAAATACACAGATGAATTCCCAGAAACATGCAACCTTTTGAGTAGTTCATTATATGTAGATGTCTTCATCAGTGGCCAAACGAATGTGGAAGAAGCATTGAAAACTTGTATAGAGAGTCGAGATATTTTTAGAGATGCGGGTATGATGCTGAGAAAATGGAAAACAAATTCTGCCCAGCTAAGCAAACGGTGGCAGGACACCGGACTAGACATAGAAGACACAGATCATTCCGACAATCAATTCTTAACTCCCAGCAAAGTTTAAGGAGTTGCATGGGTACCGAGAAGGATGTATTTTATTTTGACACACAAAATTTAGAAAAGTTTTTGTCTAAAAGGAATAACACCAAACGATTTCTTTTACAGGCTGCTAGTCGCATGTTCGATCCGATTGGGTTTTTAGGGCCTTTTGTTGTCCGAATAAAATGTTTGATACAAGAAATATGGTGTTTGGGACTAGATTGGGAGGACAGTCTTCCGCAAGAACAAAATAAAATTTGGAATGAGTGGTGTGATCAAGTTCAACACTTAAAAGAGATTAGCATACCCAGACATTATTTGGCTGAAACCCTTCCTGGCGAAGTACATTCGATCCAACTACATTCCTTTTCTGACGCCTCGTGATATATCTTCGCGCTGAATTCAATGATGGAAGAATCATTTCTAATTTTTTAACTTCCAAAAGTAGAGTAGCTCCGCTTACAACTCTATCGATACCGAGACTCGAACTGCTAAGTACACTCCTATCTGTTAGATTATGCGATAAGATTTCTAAAGTTATTGAAATTCCGTTCACTCGTCATTTTTGGACAGATTCATCTATTTCTTATTTTTGGATCAACAGTAATCCCGAAAAGCTGAAAGTTTTCGTAAGAAATCGAGTACGAGAAATACATAAGTATAGCAACCCCAGTGAGTGGTCGCATTGTCCTGGATCCCAAAATCCAAGTGATTGTATCTCAAGAGGCTTGTCAGCTGAAGAATTAAGGAACAGTGATTTTTGGTGGCATGGGCCCACATGGTTAAGACAAGATGAAACATATTGGCCGAAATCTTTAGAACCATTGAATCCTTCTGATGATGAATTGGAAAAATTAGAAGTCAGGAAAAATGTTGTAGTGAAAACAGTCGTATCCGAAGATAAAGTTGAAAATGACCTCATTTCAAGATATTCGTCCTTCATTGAACTGATTAGAATTAGTGCGTGGTGTCTAAGATTCTTAAAAAATTGTAAGCTTCAACCTTTAGAGAGGAAAAGGGATCACCTAAGTGGATTTGAATTGCAGAATGCGACAAAGTTATTGGTTAAACAAATTCAGCCGTATGAGTTTGGAAAAGAGATCAAATGCTTGAAGAAGAATATGACTCTTCCTAAAGATAGTAAACTACTTAATTTGAACGTTTTCCTCGACAAAGATGAACTTTTAAGAGTAGGTGGCAGATTAAACCAATCAGAACTTTCAGTTTCTCAGAAACATCAATTGCTTTTGCCCAAAGTCCATCATTTTACAGATTTACTCATAGAATATTACCATAAAAAATGTTTCCTCTCTGGAACACAAACCACACTCTCGGTCATTAGACAATTATTTTGGATACCCTCAGGTCAAGCGCGTGTACGACGTATTATAAACAAATGTTTAACCTGCTTTAAAACAAAAATCAGACGATCAATCAAATTATGGGAGATTTACCCCGAGATAGAGTCGTACCGTCAAGAACATTCCAAACAACAGGAATTGATTTCGCAGGACCTATTATCACAAAGCCTAACTTGAAAAGATCTCGAGTAAAATTAAAATCTTATGTTGCTTTATTTATCTGTTTTAGCACAAAAGCTACGCACTTAGAAATTGATTCGGATTTGACCACAGATGCCTTCATGGCATGTTTGAAGAGATTCATAGCAAGACGTTCGAAGCCAACAACTATTTGGAGTGACAATGCTACTAACTTTAAAGGTGCTCGTTCTGTTTTGAATCAATTATTTCAGATTTGTAGAAAAGATCATGTTCAGCGTTTCTGCGCAGAAGAAAATATCGAATAGAAATTCATTCCGCCTGCTTCGCCACATTTTGGAGGATTATGGGAAGCAAATATAAAATCCACGAAGAAACTTCTGTTAAAAGTAACTAAATCATCAGTTTTGACATTTGAAGAGTTGAATACACTCATAGTCCAAATAGAGGCCATTTTAAATTCTAGGCCAATCTGTCCCCTTTCATCGGACCCTACAGATTTGCAACCACTCACACCTGGTCACTTCTTAGTTGGGGCTCCCCTCTTATCGATACCTGAAAATGATACTGCTTTGGATTCTTTGTCTCTTCCTTCTAGGTGGGTTATAATCCAGAAGTTGAGGAAAGACTTCTGGAACAGGTGGTCGAAAGAGTACCTCAACTCCTTGCAAACACGAGGCAAATGGCGACAAGCAACGGCTAATCTCAAGGTTGGACAACTTGCCCTCCTGAAAGACAATTGCAGTAAGTCTGTGGTACCACCCCTTTGAACTGGACCTTGTGCCGCATCGAGAAAGTGTATCTAGGAGAGGATGGAAAAGCCAGAGTTGCTGACGTGAGGACTCAAGCTGGAACATACACCAGATCCATCACTAGATAGTCACCCTTGCCATTTGCAGAAGAGATTGGACATCCGTCCAACGGGGGGCGGCATGTTTGCGATTGACGCGAGCGAAGTCTCAGTCTCCAACGCGCTTGCTTACCCTTCAACAAGTTTGATTTAGAACAATGTATGTATCTTCGCACCCAAAGAACAAATCCACTGAACCACGATAGATAGAGCCGAACACAGACTATCACATTAAGGAGAGGGAATCATGCTGAAAATTTAACCCCTCCTCTCCCGCACACACACACACACACACACACATGAACGAACCTACGGACGAACAATTTCTGAAACTGCTTGAGTGTCAATAAAAAGCATCAAATTGGTCAGGAAAAAGGCACTTAGTAGGGCACAAACGTTAGCAATTAATCTCACAAGCAATAAAAAGAAGAAATATTTCAGATATACAATATAAAAAAAAATAAATACATACATGATTCATAGCAACAATAGAAAACGCGTGAGAGAGCTGAGCCCTCAAGAGCTTTAAAGGGGAAAAATGGCTGAACTCGATAACTATGTTTAAGAATTCAAGATTATTTCAATCTATTTCAATGGAATTCAGCTGCTTGACGCTTATCTCATTTACTTTGGTGAAGAAAAATCTTGACTTCTAATTGTGTGTGTGTTTTTTTCCCGAACTATTTATACGTAAAAACAACCTTTTCATTAACATTTGAAGTTATAACTTAATAGATTGAAATAATTCCAACTATATGGAACATTTTAAATGAGAAAGACAACAAACTAGAACAAAGAGCCCAGTTGATAGTGGTGAACGCAAAGAAAGACAAACCAGAGCTGAGGCAGCATATGCAATGTGCGTTCTTGATGCACATTTGAAGGACATTTCGCAAATTACCTAGGTCATTCAACTAACTATACATTAAGTATTTAATTCTCCAGAGTTTAATTTCCACCATTCATAGATTCAAATGGGAGATAATTATATTTTATCAGCTCATTTTCGCCAGTTTGGTGAAAAATTGGGCTAAATACCCAAAATTGAACCTCAAATGGGCAGCTAAAGATATTGTTTGATTTAGCTGAAACTGTGTATGATAAATAGGCTTGGTAAGAGGCAACTTTTCCACATACAGGCTTAACGTATTTCTCAATTTCGTGTTTTTCACTCCACCCTAATGCACATGTTTCGTATATAAGATTGAAGTGTCAGAAAACTGGTTTATTACTCTTTTTGAAAATCTTTTAGCATGTTAAAACATCTTGGTTAGATAGGTGGTTTACAGAAGAATCGGTCTGAGGTGCTCATAAGTGCAAATTACTGACAAGTAACGCTACCATACCCAAGTGTGAACTGCCGATTGGAAAAAAATTTTGTTCATCGATAGAATATTTAAAAATATTGAACTCGTGTTGTTTTTAGTCAGCAACAGAAACCTTTAACGGGGTGAAATGTAACCCTAAATATTGGATAATTGGGATATTAGAGGATATAATATAGCCTTCTGTTTTAAAGTTTAATTTAAAAAATTCAAATAATGATTGGAAATTTGGAAAACTAGACAAACTAAATTTGACGTTTTTAAAATTTTCTGATAATACTATTTATTGGTTTAAACCATTCCTAGCAATCTTAACCCATCGGGCGGCTAATTGCCAATGACCAATTTCATGTCAGATAAATCACCTTCTCGATCTCACCATTTCCTACTTCAATACCATTTAGCATAAAGGACACATGTGATAAATAATCCTGCCAATTTTTATATTTCTATATTCTATTCTATTTCTATATTCTATTTCTATATTCTATTTCTATATTCTATTTCTATATTCTATTTCTATATTCTATTTCTATATTCTATTTCTATATTCTATTTCTATTCTATATATTTCTATTTTGAAAATTGTTTGAAACACAGGCCTGTGAAAAAATTCAAAATGTGCGAAAAGAATGAAAAGTTTGTTGTTACAAATGACAGCAACTTTCTCCTAATTATAGTAGAGTAAAAATTCAAAAAATTATATGAAGTTAAAAAAATAGAGCTTTTTATTGGTATTTAACATGAATTTCTTACGATAGATTTAAGTATCAGCTTCATTTACCGTTACTGGTTAATATTGCGAAGGATGGTTTATTCCTATTAATTGTATTTTCCGAAAGTTCCTGAAAACACGTCAACATTAGTTTGTTTAGTTTTTCCAAATTTTTAATCATTATTTGTATTTTTCTAATTAAAATTAAAAAAAATATATGTATATTATACCCTTTAATATCCCAATTATCTAATATTTAGGGGTAAGAAGTTTCGCTCCATCAAAGGTGTCTGTTGCCGATTGAAAAAAAAAAAAAAAAAAAAAAACACGGACTCAATTTTTTGAAGTGTTCTATCGATGTGCAAGTTTTTTTTTTTTTTCCAATCGGCGATTTACCCTCGGGTACGGTTACTTGGGAGTTTGGCAGATTGATATAACCAGCGAGCCCCCGCAATATGTTCCATGCAAGTGAAATAATTTTCAGCTCATCTCCGTACAAAACTTAATGAAACTTATTACGAAGTTTCAAATAGTTAAGCATGAAAATCGAAAAATAAAATTAAATTCAAACTGTCCTCCCATATCTTATTAATGCCAGATTTTGCTGCTTGTTTTGACTTTAAATAACAAGAAAACTTCAAAGTTTTTTCATTTCGAACTTCATTTACTCTATTACTAACGGAATGAAAGCAGAGAACTTACTTGGATTTCAACAGCACATGTGTTGTCTTTGTGCAACTGACCTTCAACTGACTGCTGTTTCCTTGAATAGTTGAAACTGACAGGCAAATTCAGCATTATTCGATGAACATAAATCCGAAACTTCCTCGTAACTCCACCATAGTCGTTGTTACATGCTTCGACGCCTCAACACAAGCATAATATCCGCCATGTTTATTGCTCTCGCTTTGCATAGTGGGAGAAACCGATCGTTAAGTTCAGTTGAATCGGAAGTCGAAGATTTAAAATTTCAAAAGTCAGAATCGGTCATTTTTCCTCTTAAGTCCGCAACTCTGCCAGTGCTTGCGCAGTCGGACTGATTTTGAGGTAAAGGAGTCGGAGTCGAAAGCTCTAAAATTGCCGAAGTCGGAGTCGATGGCACTAATATTGCCAGAGTCAAATTCAGAGTTAAAGTCAGTCATTTTCTCTCCGATTAGGGCCGTGGTAGCCCGATCGGTAGAGTGTCGGACTCGGGGCCGGAGGGTCCTGAGTTCGAACCTCGATGGTCGAAGATCCACCGTCGTCATTAAAGGGGACTGGGCGACGTTATATATGTTCGTGGTATCAATGTCCTCCGAGTGAAACGATACCTCTGGGGGTGCCAGCACCAGGTAGCTATTAACTCCTGGTCTAGTTCTAAATTCTCATAAACTGTTCGATCCGGTGATGGTGCTGCCATCTATCGGTATAAAAAAATAATGGAGGCAAGGCACTTAGTATGCAGTCCTCGACATAAATACAGTTGTAGTCAGTTGTGACTCGGAATCGAAATCGATTCTCTCCGATTCAACAGTTCTTGTTGCGATACGTGAAAGCGCTATGTGAATCTGGTTAAACTTGCATGGCGCTAATCGCTAAATGACGTTACATGCAGTAGGCACATCATTTCAAAATTTTCTCTGGGGGGTCAAAGTATATGTACTCAATGACTAAAAAAAAGGAAACCATGCCCACATATAGGGAAATACATAAATTTATCAGGGACAGGCGGGGGGGGGAGGCAATTTCTATCTCTAAAACTCACCAAATGCCTGACAAGCAGGTTTGAGGTTAGTGATTGTTCTTTCATTATCATCTTAGGGACGGAAATGCAATTTTATCTTGTTGGCGGATATTTAGCGACGAAACTCATAGATTGCCATCTTTTGCTCATGCACACTATTGCCTGTATTTGCTCACTAATTACTTTATTTCCGAAGCTAATAAACTTCACACATAAAGGACAGCAAACACAGCCTCTTTGCCTCCGGACAAGCACATGAAAGCTTTACAACAGAGCACCGGTGGGAGTCCAACTTCAAGCCTAAGATGCAAAACTTCTGCCATAGAGCCACGAAGGCGAAGTAATTACTTTATATGCTCATCTTTCATCACATATTCCTTATTTTTATTAAAAGGAAATCGGTATTTCTGAAAGAAAAGCAAATATCCTCCGTAATATTAATGGCATTTTTAAGCAAAATCCACGGAACAATTGCGCATAATAACTAAAAATGATTTGTGAAATTCACAGCTCTACGATGCCCAGTATTTAACAATAAAAGTTATTGAAGAAAACCTTTTTTTGCTTCTTCATTTGCTATTGGTCTTTTTTGGTTGAATTTTTAATGGAAAGTGTGATCTTATTTGTCCGGGACACGTTTACGCAACCGAGTTGAACTCAGAAATAATTTTTTAACGTTTAAAAACACAAACTGAGCAACAACCGAACAGACCAATTTTGACTCCATTAACTGCTTTATAAAACCGCAGTGTCTTAAAATTCCTAAGTATAAACATAAAATTTAGAAAATTCATTGAAAAAAATCCGCGTAAGCGTGCCCCGGTCTACCCTACTATGAAATAAACAAAATTATCCATTGTAAAATCACGGGACGCAGAAGCGTCCCGGCCGCCAAGGAAACCAAACGTCAGCAGCCAACAAAAGCAAATCCGCCGCCAAGAAAGACGAAAGAAAATAAACGCGACTAAGTACAGTGTACACGACAGAACAAGTTCGGGTCTTCTGGGTTTTTCACCCCTCTGTATCTCAGCCCCATGAAGACCTCCAGAGTTGATTTTTGATATACTCAATCTCTAGTGGCCCCTGACGAAGTAATCCAAAATACGATCCTGTGGACCATCTGGGGGAGGAGGAATTTAAGTTAGAAAATCGCTGTTCAAAAAAAGTTTTCGGTTTCTTTGACAGGGCTACAGCCTAGACGAAAAAAGAATCAAGCTGAAATTTCACAAACACATTCCTTGTGCCCCACTGATGTGCCTTTTGTGCCATTTGACCCCCCCCCCTACCCCTCGTTTTTATCCCCATATTGTACCTTCCCGGAGTTCTGTCACAGTCCCCCGGGGGGCTATGGTAATGATTTTTGGTATACATATTCTTGGGGATCCATTGAGTGCATATACGAAAATTCAACCCCACAGGGACATAATGGGCCAGTGAAAAGAAAGTTTAAAAATCACTAATTTCCCCTACATTTTTAAGTACTTACTCTCAGCTCATAGGGTTTGTCAATCTCAGACTGCAATTGCAAGGTTAGAACAGATCTAACAGTTATTTAAAAGTTGTCTCAAGAAATGAAATTCAATCAAGATGAAAACAGATCCAACAGATGCAACTAGACGTTAAATCGTGGATATAACAAATTTGCCGCAGCGGCTGTGCATGCGTGCGGCTTAGCTCATTGGGCTTTCTGTTTTAAGATTCCATGTTGTTTGTTTATATTTAAGCAGAGAAACAAATCAATGAATGAGATTAGAATGATGTCTCCCCCCCCCCCCAAGTTTTGCCGATACGAAATTTCCTTCTCCCTGTTTTACAGTTTTGATATATTTAAGGAAGGGGGGAGAAATTTTAAATGTTGGCGCGAAACTGGGGTTAAACCATTAGAATATGTTGCATGACATATTACATGAAACTATACGCATATGAATATGATACATGTAACTTTATAATTGAAAGCGAAAAATAGCCCTTTTTTTATTGGTTTGCTTATTTTTCTAAATTATTGCATTTTTCACAAACATATAACATTGTGAATTGAAAATGTATAAAATACGTCTGTGGTTATCCGTGTTTTGCAGTAATTTGTTGTAACAGACAAAAGTTTTGAAATTAATTTAATCAAGACTTTTAATGAGCTAAGTCCGCATGCATCATGCACAGTCGCATTGGCAAATTCGGGATATCCGCCATTTGACGTCGAGTACAGTTGTATAGATATTCTGACACATTCATATTTAAAATATTTAATGGCTGAGGTTTTGTTTTTTTTTGGCTTGGAAATAACATGCGTTATTTCGTCTTTTTAATGAACTTTTAAACAAAACTACACTGTTAAAACTACAGGTTGCGTTTGGCACCTTTCAGTGGTGAAACGCTTGTTCACCAGCGACAGCCGATAGAGAGCCGAAATTGCACCCTTAGCAAGGGTGGAAAACTGGCTCCCTTCACCCAACGTGCACCGTAGGTGAAAGATGGTACTCTAGGTGAGAAAAATGGCACCTTTATTGCTTCCTAGAGAGATCCCCCCCACCCCCCGTGTTGTTTGCGTTTTTTAATACAATTGTGTTTTATTTATTTTGATTTATATATACGAAGGCATTTGATCACATTTCAACTTTCGAACATAGTTTAGAAGTGTTCATGACTTTAATTTGTCTGTTCGTGCACTAACTTTCTTATATTCACACTTGGATTGCTCAGTAATGAATATGTTGTTGACAACTTTTACTGCATGATCCGTACTGAAAATGAATAGGGAAGGTAGTTATCAATCATTTGTCGGAACAACCAGAAATATTAGATAACATTAGATTAGAATCATGGGAAAATAAAAGCGTTCATAAACGTTTAAAATTTTAATCGAGCGTAACACAGGGGCGGCATTTCAGCATTTCATTTGGGGGGTCGAGTTTCTTAAATATGTATTACCACAGTGTGGTCCCAAACACACATTAGATAACAGGAAGTGGTCATAAAATCGGTTTAATATGAATAAAAATTAGTGTTTGGAAACAATTAAAACTTTGATTCACTTTCTAATATGTTATCATACAAAACATCTCGATACTAAAGTTTTTATACCTTTTGGGAAAGTTTTAATGCATGACTTTTGGAATTCGGGAGAGCAGAGAATCGTGTAACTAATCTATCAGTGCCCAGTGTCGTGCTGTTTCGCCAGTACAGCTAAATAGAAATGTTTTTTTTTTTTTTTTGCCCATTGTGCTTCGAAAATAATTCTCTAACCTACTAAAACATAAAAGAAAACTTTCTCTACTAGCTGAGCTGCTTGGAATAGTTAAAAATTAATTAAAATAACAAAGTTATGTATGAAAACACTTTTTATATCTTTCTCTTCAAAATCACCCAGGCAAATTCAAAAATTGGGAGGGACTTAGTTTTTACTCATCAAATAATTTAGTCTCGTCGGCGCTCTCAGCTTCAATGAGATGTCATATACCTCCTGCTCTGTTAATCGCTATTCCAGACTGATGAGTCCATAACAAGGACGAAATTGCAGTCTCTGGATATAATAACGGTCTTTCGGTAGATGGCTTGTAATTTTCCTGCCTCATGCTGAAAATTTAACTCATAATTGAATCATTTTATTTTTCGTTTTCAAAATCCAATCCAGATAATATATAGAAGCCAACCATACAGAAAAATAATTATCATCAAATCTTGTGTTAATTTCATTCAAAACTGAATCTGTTACTTTATACAAAATATTAAAAAAACAGTGTTTGGCTTCACATCATCGTGTGAATTTTTGTCACTTTTTTGCGCCTTTTTAAAATTGGCTCAGAGGAAGGATTTTTTTTAAATGTTTCACGAATGATTGAAATATATATCTGTGTAAAATCTGTTTTCAGTTTCAAGTGTAGATTGAAAGTGATTGAATTGTAGATTGAACTGTTGTAGTATGGTGCACAGATCAATTGTATATCGAACTGTGGCTTGAATAGTCCGAAAATTAAGGGTAGCGGATTGAAGATGTTTTGATAGAGTAAAGCTTTTTTCAAAAACTTTCCTCAATACAAACAAATTGAATAAAAATTCAAACGAAGTCATACATGCTAAAGGGTATGAGCTTTTTCACCATTGAAGAGTCGTTCTGCAATAATTCTTCCAGTCGTTAAATCACTGCTTTGAAGTTATCGAGAAATGTTTTTATGGTTTTAACTCTTGAAGACCATTTTGTGTCACTCCGAGATTGCATAATTATAGGACCCTATAAAAGGTATTTGTTGATATGTTTTTTTATTATTATTATTCAATAATCACATGCATTTTTAAGAGCTGCTATGGAAGCATATAATGCATTGAGCAGCTGAAACGTGTTTCTAGCAGAAGAAAGCGATGAACACTCATTAAATAAATATACACTTAAAAAATGAGCAAAAAAGTGAATGTAAAATATCAAGGAATTTTCTTGTGAAAACCATGCATCCACACCACTTTGTACGAGCCTTTCATATTGAACATGCCATCGTTACGCTGGGCACACAAGTATGAATATTTAACTTATATGAGGAAATGTCTTCTTTAGTTAAATTAACCATGGTTCTCTATCAGTATTATATGTTCTGAAAAAGCCGAAAAATACTTCATGAATTTCTAAGTCATCATACAAATACGAAAAACACTTTTTCTAGTCTGGGAAAGTATCGAGTTTCATCAAATAGTTACTGAGAACCAGCGAGATTTTTTTTTAATGAACATTCATTTCCGACTTACATAAATTAAGTTCACCCATTTTCTCAAAAAATTTGGGGGTGCAACCGCCCCCTCTTGACCCCCCTATTTTCCGCCCCTGGCGTAACATATCAATACTTAGTATAAGATTCGATATTTGAGTATCCTTATGCGTACAAGATAAATACTGATTTAAAAGCCCTTCTTTCCAATGTCAAGTTTTCCGTCAGATTAAAAATAAAAACGAGTAGATAACTACATTCGCTTCATGCAATAACGCCTATAAGAAAGATACGTTAACCAAAACACGATGTGAAACTCATGAGTCAAACGCTGAGTGAGAAAGATTTCTTTTCAGGCGGTTTTTTTTTTTTTTCCCCCGCCTTTGCTGCTTTGTTCGTTTCCACTACGTAGTTATTTCATTTGAGAAGAAATAGATATTGGTATATTGACTGCTCACGTCGATGCATTTTTATTCCGGAATTAGCAATTCAATTATCAGCTGATTTAAACGTTTTTATTTTTAATGTTGTTGTTGTTCAAGATAGTACTGATAGATAGTTTTAGGTAACAGATTTGCAGGATATAAATAGCAAGATATTAAATATTTAATAAGGTAAACGGAATAATAAGCAGTTGTCAACATACTTTAAATATGTTCGAAAGCTCTAAGTGCTACAATATGATCAAATGCCTTTACTTACGCGATATTTCGAAGATTAACCGACGAAATTTTCAGTTTTGTACTTCATTCAATGTGAAAGCAAATTTCGTTGCAACTTCCTTCGTTCTCCATTCAAACTGAAGTTGTCGTTGGACGATTAGTCACAGCGCATGCGCAATGAGTCACTCTCCTATTGAATCACTTTTGTTAACGTCGTTCACCCACTGAGGAACCAAAAGCACCTTGACGACACTTCCTAGCCTCCGTTTCACCCCGCGGCACTGTTTTTTCACCCTAGGGTGAAATTCTTTACCCCTGTGGCACTCGTGGTTTTAACAGTGTAGGCATTAAACAAGACAAAGACCTCCATCAAAAGAAAGATAAATCTCCAAACAGTTATTATTTACAACATAACATTAACAGAACATTATCCCATAAAACATAAAATAATATACGATTTAAGAAAAAAAGTCATTTAATAAAAAGTGAAAAGCTCGATTAAAACAGCCCGCAATTTGTAAAACATTTTAAAAAATCTTCATGAAAATTTTGAATAATCCGTCAAATAAAGAAACTAATAAAATTTAATGCGAAGTTGTAAAATACTCGAAAACAATATAGTTTAAAACATTGTATTTTATTATCCAAGAAGTTTTCTTTGCGATAGAGAGGATACAAGGATTGCAATAAAATGTAAACGGCCCAATTCTCGCAAAACGAACATAGAATCTAAATGGTCAGAAAATAACTTGACGTAAAATTAGACTTGCCATCAATCTTTGAAATGAACCGCACCATTGCTACGGTCACTCATCTAGTGTGCTGGTTCTACATTAGCTACCAGTTTGTTTGGCTCTCTTGGCTCCTTTAAGAGTTTTTTCGCCTCCAACTCAGGTAATTCCAACTCCTGGCTGATGAGTGCTAAAAAGCACGAAACTGCAGTCCTTGGATGGAATAACTGAGCTGGAGGTGTATTTTAAGTTTTAAAAAAAAATGCCATTATTGTTCCTTAAAAGCACAAAACAGCATTGTTTCAATTGAATATTTTCTGACTTGAAGTTCTCGATTTTAAAAATACATACAGAGTAATAATATCAATGCAAAAAGTTGTGATATCTCATCAAAAACAACCTTGTTGTAAAAATTTCCCCGACAAGAAAACCTTTAACTTTTCCGCACAAAAAAAGCCTTCATCCTAAATCCAAAAACCCTCATCCTTAAAAAGTTATGATATCTAGTTTTACCGCCAAGTATCTGCCAAACTATCATCCTCCCTGTTCTCCTCATTCATTACACCTACTTCCGTTAGAACCTCCTTCCACCTTCAACTCCGCAGAAATATGGATAGATTAACGTGGAGAACAGGGAGGATGATAGTTTGGCAGATACTTGTCGAGAAAACTAGATATCATAACTTTTTAAAGCTGACAGTTTTTGGGTTTAGGATGAAGGCCATTTTTGTGCGGGAAAGTTAAAGGTTTTTTTTGGCGGGGAAATTTTTACAACAGGGTTGTTTTGATGAGATAAAACTCATTTACGTGTAACGTATAAATAAAATATATTGTGTAATTTATACCCATTTAAAATGAGATGAGAGAATGGTGTTTTCTGCTATAAAACTCAAAATCTCAAATAAAAGGGATAGCTTTCTAGATTTGTACAGCCATTATTAAGCGTCCATTTTTATTTTCCTGTTTAAATTTCAGTACAGAATAGAAACAAAAGCTGCGTCATTTCTAATGTGTTTCAAAAGCAAAGTGCTAAGCACTTACGAAAGCTAATGCAATGAACACTGGAAATCAATTCAATTTATACAAAGAAAACAAGCACTGATTATTTACAAAGTTACCGAGTGGCTAATGGAAGCCGTAATTAATGCAAGGATACTTACATTTTTGAGAACTTAAAAGCACATTTTCTTCGAAGGGGAAATTGTAATTCAACAGAATGAAATAATTGGCATTGCTTATTTTCAACATGTAAAGGAATCTTTTTCTTAAATAGTTAAAAATCTAAGCATTTAGTGAGAATATAGTATACTATTAAAGTCAAAAACGTTTTCAGTGTTTTGATTGTTTAAAATACTTCAAAGTTTAAATTAGGGACGGCTTGATTCTCACAGACCGTAGGGGAGATCGGGGTACAGTAGGACAAATGAAATGCTTCCTATAGTTGAAATGCTAAATATTATAAAATGAAGGCTATATTTTAGTTTACATGTTCAGCAATGCCGTGGAGTCTAGCCACTGCCATATCTCATCTTGTTAGGAAGCTGTAGCTCTTTTTATTTTTGTTAACACTATTGTCTAATGCTTGGGAGTTTTACATTTTTGAATTTGAGGTATAAATTATTATTCAGTAATCAATATCAATGCATTAATTTAAAGCTGAAACTTTTTTAATTGCATGCATTTAACGTTTTTGTTTCATTGATAAATTTTGTCCAACTTTTGACTTTTGATTTAAAAGTACTGCTTTGGGTTTACCGTGGGAAAATTTCAATTCAAAAGAATTGAGTATACGGATTAAAAGACATCCGATAAAAGGTAATAAGAGGTTAGGATGAAAACTAATATTTAAAGAAAATTGTTTTTTTAAAAGCAGAAAAAATTAAAGCAAAATTCATATTGAAAATGAATTCATTTAAATATGTTTGGAGTAAAAACTTCTAAAAGTTATGTACAGTCGAGTCCCGACTTACGCGAGGGATGCGTTCCAAGACCCCTCGCGTAGGTCGAAATTTCCTCGTTGTGGAAAAGGGCGTAAAAACTTTTATAAACATAACCAATCATTTTAGAGTATTTTAAACACCACCTTAAACAGTTAAAAACTATTTCTTTACTATACATTATTGTTTCTTACATAAATAACTGAATGTTTACTGATATTTTTTTCTAAAAATCCGTTTTATTCAGCATAAATTACTGCTACGATGCACAAAATCAATGATCAATGGGAAAGAAAGACATAAAGCAAACTAGAATACGGTACGTACAATATATTGTAAGAAAAGCAAATTCATTATAGTTGTATACTGTATAGTAGATCCTGTAATGATATTTGTAACTTTAAAAAGTGAAGATGATAATGATTTACGCTGCGTGACCAAACCGTTATTCTAATATATTTTTAAATATAGTTGCTTCACTAGTCCTTTAATAACGTTTCCATTTATGGCAACACCCCTCTTCCTGGTTTCTTTAATTCGCAGTACAGGAGCAGCTTCCATTTTCATAAATTTTTGCATTTTACTAAGATATTACTCGGTGAACTTTTACGGATTTCCTTTTCTTGACTTTTAATTGCATGCACGGAAGATTCACATACCTAATAGTCGTGCTACCTTCGATGCATTTTTTAGTTAAGATTCAGCTTTTTGAGGAGCTTTAACATCGAGAAGCTTTAGATTTTCTTCAATTGAGCTTTCACTCTTTCTTTCTATTTTAGATGAAACAGCGCTTTTAGGTATAATTATATTTCATAAACTTTCTCACTTAAAATGAAAAAATAATAAATTGAAAATAAGAAGTAGTTCAGACTAGTACGGTGTGAGAACTTTTGCTCTCAGTGATGCGAAAAGGGTGATGATTCAAGAAAAAAAAATATAGTAGCCAATAACACAGTACTTACACACCACGATTCCCCTCCGAAAATTTTCGCGTTGCAGGTAAGGAATTCGCGTTAAACCTAAAATTCTTCTCTGGTGAAAAATTCGCGTTACAGCCATTTCGCGTAAGTCGGATCGCGTTGGAGCGGGAGTCGAATGTATTCTCAAAAAAATAATTTTTCAAAATTACAGTATCAAAGGACTTTAGGTGATTTGATTTGATAACACAAATTGAGTTCTTTTTCTATTCTTAATGGAGAAGCTTACACATCCAATAATCCACAACATTATTCCAAATTTTATTTTCAGGACAATACACATGGCAGATTGAGAAGGAATGAACACCCAAGTCGAGGTGGGAATCGAACCCACAGCCTCTGGCTTAGAAGACGCATCTTCTACCACTAAGTCATGGAGGCTGAAGGATTTTAGGAGAACGACAAAGCATCTCCTAACCCAGAGATTCTAAAACTGGGTGCCGTAGGAGGAAACAAAGGGAACCGCGAGACGTTCATGGTATCAATATATGTGTATATAACAGATACATTACGGTGTCGTCAGGGGTTGGAGGGGACGGGGGTCATGGCACAAACTGCACCATCGAAATTTACAGGAGATGTTTTTAAGGGTATTAATTTTATGGCGGAGGGAGGCTGTAGAGTTTATTCTTTTCCAGAGTTACTAGTAAATGGATTGGGTGAAGCTTTTTTATGTTTTCACATCAAATCTCTTTATTTTATGTCATGCGCTCTGATGTTCACGAGTTTGGTTTCTGTAAAACTGAAAGAAAAGAAAAAATGTTGGAATGAATAATAAAATGGTGCGTATTTGAAGTGGGCAGTTTTCTTAGTAGATAAAAACTTACTACACTTCAAATAAGCACCATTTTATTATTCACTCCTACATTTTTTCTTTTCTTTCAATTTTACAGACACCAAACCCATGAACATCAGAGCGCGTGACACAAAAAATAAAGAGATCAGATGCGAAAACATTAAAAGGCTTCTCTCAATCCATTTACTAGTAACTCTGGAAAAGAATAAACTCTACAGGGGGCTTTCGCTCAGGGGATCTTAATGGTATTTAGGGAGTACGTCCTTGCTGTTTGGGGGGATGAGCGCCACCCTTCTGGTCGTGACAAAATTCTATTTCTTCAAAGAGTGCCGTGATTTGGAAAATTTTGGGAACCCCTGTCATATGGTCCACTGAAAGCAATGAATCACGTGACATGCTATATATCACAGAGTGAATAAAGCTATTTCCACGCCACTGTAAAGTGGAATCCATTAGCAAAATCTTGCCCCAATCTCCCCAACATCCCAATTTTTATAGCTGCAAGATTTTAATTAGGAAAAAATATCGTAGTTTTTTTTTCAGATTTAAAAGACTATAGTATAGTAACTCAATTCTCTTTTTTTATGCTTAACGTTATTTTAATTTAATTTTTTGAAAAGTGTTAGCAAAACCGTATTCAGAATAGAGGAGTAGCGTAGGGATTTGGTTTCTAAATTACTTTTTGCAGTAACAAACAATTGACCAAGCTGGGTCTCCTGTACTGTTCACACAAGAATGAGATTGCTTTGGAGTCTTAGAAAACAAGTTTAAACCTGCGAATGTTTTGTACTTACAATAATAAATCCTAATAACGTGAAATCGCAAAGTTAGCTCTAAAAAGCAACGTAATATTGCAATGTCTAAAAACTTTTTAAAAAATCTGCTAAGTGTAATGAAAGGAAATATTTTTGGTCAAAATACTTCTTAAAAAAAATCATTTTTTTGAAAAAAATATTCATTTGATGAAAATAAAAGCGCAACATAGATAACGCACGAGTGAACTATTCCGGAGTTCGACCCTTTTTATGTTTTTCTTGTGTCTTGTTTTCATTTTAATCATGTTTTAGCACAAACAGTTGAATAAACTTTTATTACAATAAAACAGTTTTATGTAAAGATTATAAAAGTAATCATAGAAAACGAAATCCAAATACTTATTTCTAAGCAATGATATTGTTTTTAAGCGCTCAAAACAAGAACAAAAATCTATAAGTATTCAATAAATTTTATTCTAAACTGTGTGAAATAACTCATATATATTTTCTGTTGTACATATAATGTGCACCAAAATTTACGTCATAACTCATTTTCCAAACCTGTCATTGAAACCAGTTTTTTAAAACAGCTATCAAAACCATTAAATAATACCAGCAAGTGCAAAAACAAAACAATATTCTAGGCTGTACTTTCATCGAATAATCAAAAGAGACAAATCAAGCAATAAAGCTAAAAAAACCGCACATTCAGAGTTAAAACTGCACATTCAGAGTTAAAACTGCACATTCAGAGTTAAAACAGCAAATCCAGAGCTAAAACAGCACATTTAGAGCTAAAAACGGAACACTCGATCTAAAAACTAACAGTTCCGTACTAAAAACAGCATATTCAGATTTAAAAACACTCATCCAAAGCTAAAAATAACACATTCAGACACAAAACCTTCCCTGCACTTCTCGTAAACTAAATTAAAGGTATAAAATGTCAGTTACGGAAAAAAAGCAAACGACACACAAAGTTCTAAATATGAAGCAAAAATCGCGTGACGTTCTAAATGGGAAACACTCATAAGAAAAGATAATACAAAAGATATAGTGTTACATTTATTAAAATAGAGAGAGAGATGTCTGCGGTGGACAGTTATTGGAAGAGTTTTCTTTCTTACTCTCCCATTGAAATCGATCTTTTTTTCCAGTCTAATGTGGGAAGAGTTACGTTCCCTTTCGGGTAATGAGAATTCCAGAAAGCAGGACGAGCAAAAGAATGTAATCTGTATTCATTCTTGGCTGCGGTTGAGATTTAACGAACTGCTTCTTGTACATCATTATGCAGCTATCAATGATTTAGCAAAGATTTGATGACATCTGGTACTGTTGTCCAATCAACAGTAAAACTTTGTATGACTCATAGTTTTTGCACTTGGAATTGATTATGTTGAAACAGTACGTATCCATGTGTGTGTGTTTGCTCCTTTTCTTTTTTTTTTTTTCAATTTTGCATTTTTCATTACTTTTAATGTTTGTTTATGACTCGATATAGTTTTTCGCTACGCTGATTAGTTTATATGTTAATGTGGCGTAGTTAGGAGAGTTATTCCAATGGATTTTTTTATGGTATTTAACTGCTTTATTTTTTATTTGGAAGATAATTTTACTTTTTATATTTTAATGGCTCAGTTCATTTGCACAAATGCGACATTTTACGCCTAAATTAGCACTTAATTTTCGGAATTTTAAACTTTACCTTAAAATAGTGTTATGTTCGAATATTAGGGACTATTATGTATCATAATATACATTATCAACTTTTAATACAGTTTTCTTCTGTTTAAAAAGTAATTATTTGTACTTATTGCGGATGTGACCGCACGTACGGTCACATTCCTCTAGTTTTAAAGTACAAAAAATTTTTTTAGAAAGCTGATTCTTTACATATATATACCAAACATTTAGGTAAACATTTCCCACACGTGCAAATGAATTGAGCATTGTATAATTAATTGGCAAGAGTACTTTTTTAATGAAACGTCAAGTCGTGTTTCAGTTTTTTTAAACCCATGTAAAAACAAAGCAATGTATGATATCGCCAAAAAAAAAAAAAGTTTCTTGATATAACTGACCAAACAAGGCGAGAACTAATAGAATAGAAAATAATCACCAATATAAAATGCGCAGAGACGTACCTCTAATAAAAAAAAGTCTATGTTTTTCTGAATACTTACGGTCTTTTTCATCAAATCAAGTTAAATGAATAGCTAAAGTTTTTATTGAAACACGCGCAACGGGTAAACATATAGTTATATATTTATTTAAAAAAACTAGATTTGACTGCAATCAAAAATTAATTGAATGAATTACTACATGAACTGCATACATAATTCGTAACTTCGTATGAAAAAACATTCAACGTCGAAAGCAAATTTATTTTTAAGTGGGCAGAAATTATTTATTCAGATATAATTAACATTACTCTTATATAAAAAGAAAAGATCAGGAACGATGCATGGTTTAACTAATGCACTTCGGGAAAGCATAAAAACTTTTCGACGTTTTTCGATTTACTTCATTATAAAAAAACAAATAAATACCCTTTTTTGCTAAAAATTAGAAAAAACATCAACAATGTCAAATATGCTCAAGTTTGTTTTTAAAAATAGAACAAAAGTAGGCACTTTGGGGGTTATTTGTAATATCGAAACACCCTTTTTTTTGGCAAACTTAGTCATTTTTAACGTTATTCAGTTTACTTTCACTTCATTTTGTCCTAATACAGCTTCGAATAACACATAGAGTATCTATAAATCTTCAGGAACCCGGTAGCAGAAACAGCGCGAAGCTGCGACGTGCGTCGCAGATTCTTAAAATAGGCTACAGACTACTTCTGGGGGGGGGGGGGGGGTGAAAAGAAAACTAAAAATTTTAAAGAAAACCAAACATTAACTTTCAGCGGACAAAGATTTGTAGTGTATCTACTTCCCGGATTCTGGGATATCACTGGTAGTATTAACTTTACGCAAAATTTAACAATTAAAGTAGGAAATTTTTCAATATTTTTCTATACTCATTACATAAAGTTCGCTAGTTAAAATTGGCCGCTCATCTGCAAGATGTTTACTTCACATACCTCATATCAGAGCTCAATAATATTTCCTGTTAAGCAAGTCTAAAAGTAAGTACCGGCTTTTTTATTCGTAATCTTCCGCGCTTCATGCACGTGCAGGTGCACACAAATTAACAATACATTGCGAAATTTTATACACGCCAAGTATTACAAAACTTTTCACTGACTTTAGTATTAGAAACCTCTTTGAGAGTAAAATTAGATTAATTTTGGGAAGCTAAACAGAATATGCTGACTTAAATTTTCATAGGAGGAAAAAAAATGTTTTTTAAAATCTTTTTAGCATTTTTGTTTTTGAGCAACGAAAACAAATTTTGATGTATAAGAACATTTAAATAAATAAATAATAGGTGTTCATATAAATGTTTTACAGATCATTGTAACCGATCGCAAAACATTTTTTTATTTGAATTACTTTTGTACGATTGTATGTCTTTTCCTGCTGAAAAATAGGTGAAAACTGGTTTTGTTTCTCCTTTCATGAAGTAATGGAATAAACTTTATAGCATGAATAAATGTAAAGATATTAATTGAAATACCGATGCGAACATTTTAATGCTTTATACTAGATTAAACCTCATTTTGAAGCTAATTAAATGAAAATAAAATTGACAGAGAGACTGAATATAAGTTTTGAAGTTAAAAGATTGATCTTTATTCTTTTGTGTGTATTAAATTATCCCGAGTATGACAAATGTAAAATAGCCAAAACAATGTACATTTTTCCACAACATAGTGAAGTGTTAGTTTTTTAAAGAAAACTTAATATAGTATTTCCAAAAATTAATATAGGTTTAGTAAAATTCTTTGGCGAGTTGAAGACACAAGGTAAAAATTTAAACCCTAGTTACAAAAGATCAAATCACGCGTTGGAATATGCACAATTTTACTAATTTAATGTAAATAAACATTTTGTTGAGCATTGTAATGAGTTTATCATAAATTTACTCTTGTAAAATTTCACAGCAGTTATATTCCTGCGCAAGGAACATGTGCGTTTAGATACATTTAAGACGGGTTCATAACTTTCAACTGCGATACAACTGCGGACATACATTTTTTTTTTTTTTTTTTGAGGTCCAAAAAAGAGGCTTTAGCAGAAAGAATACAATGATTCAGGGTAATTTTGAGCTACAATTTCTCTCAAAAAAGAGGCTGTAGGAGAAAGGCTACAGTCATTCAGGATAACTTTGAGCTACAATTTATCTCAAAAAAAGGCTGTAGGAGAAAGGATACAGTCATTCAGGGTAACTTTGAGTCACAATTTCTCTTAAAAAAGATAGGCTGTAGGAGAAAGGACACAGTACTTCTAGGTAACTTTGAGCTGCAATTTCTCTATTTCAAACTATCCTACTTATATTTTAATAGCGTTATTGAATTTGTTGGTACAGTTTGAAAAAAAAAAGCACTCCGAAAAGGTTGTACAGTTAGTTAAAATTATAAAACAATTATTAATTCCGTTAAAAAAATTGCCTTCTTTCAAAGGTATCCCACCATTTACGGTAATTTTTAGTCACGTCAGAGATTGCAAGAAAGAACAAATCTATATAAATAAAACAGAGAATATATATGTGTATGTGTTCGGAATACAGATCCACAGTTTACGTCGGATCTCGACCAAATTTGGCAGGGAGTTACTTGGACACCCGAGAAGGAACGTAGGGGGGAGGGGGTTCGAACGCTCAAAAAAGACCGAACCGTTAGAAATTTAATTTTAAGATCCGAAAATGGCATTAAATGACTCTTTCTACCCGAAATAATATTCCTATTTTCTTGATTTAGGCCTTATTCGAAAGCTCGGAAAAAAATAACCCTGAATTAGATTTACTTCCCTCGAATTTCAAAAAAAAAAAAAAAAAAAAACAATGCTGTAAAATCACTGGGAAAAAAAGTTAAGATAACGGAACTCCAATCTCAAATCGGAAATTTATCGTTTGCCAACGAGCTCAATTTAAATTAGCGTGAATAAAATCATTTTTGATCTTTTGCCATTTGTTTTCTCGATTGTGAACGGATAAAATTCTTGCTTTTTTGCTTTGAAGTAGGACATTCCTTTTTGACTATTTTTTGGCCATTTCTCTTTTGTTTTGGACTGCCAGCAAATGATAATCACGGATTTTAGTTGTGTTAATGCAGGGTTTCGTTTAATTTGTTGAGGACTTTCAGATTTGCCGTTAACGAAAGTTAAGAATCATGCTTTTGACGAGAAATTTTTTTTTTCCTATTATTTGAGCCTAATTGTTGAACACGCGTCACTTGACATAACTTCTATTTCCGAGGTACTCCGTGCAAAGCCGGACAACGCAGCTAGTAATTTTGATTAAAAAAAGTGCAATTTAGTGCAGCACAATAAAAATACAAATAATGAAAACATCTCCTTTTCGTTTTACAACACCACAAGATTTTTATCATTTATAATTTTGCATAGAAGATGACAATGAAAGAACAGCACTTTCAGCAACTTCAAAAATAGCTTCCAAACTAACTTGAGAATTATTTCATGAAGCAATTCGCTGTGTCGAACATTATTAACTTTCTCTTGTAAAACAAAGAGCAGAAAAACTATTTCTTCACCTTTGCCGGGATAGTGCAGCACTAAACCTTTTAATTTTTATTTATTTAATTTTAAATTCAAGTATACTAAATAGCTTGAAGTAGTGAAAAGTGAGCAGGCATAGCTTAAAGTTGCACTGAATAATTACAACCAAAATGAGTTAACTTATTCTGTATAAATAGCCCTAAACTGAAAGTCAGCTTTGATGGTAGCTTTATTAGCCTTTGGTGTGTAGATACTATGATGGTTCTGATTGAGAATTTGGCATAAAAGTGATAGGCAAAAATCATCTGAACGTCTTTAAAACGTTTCTAAAATCTATGAAATAGATCTGTAAAAATAGGTTATTTTGGAAGAACTTATCGAATTTCGATTACAATGATGCTTTTGAGGAAATAAAGCCATTTCTTCTTCACAATACCAAGTACTTTCTGATATGATTGAAGATAACAGTTGAGGATAAGTAGATTTTTTTCAACATCTTTGAAGTAAAAAAATAAAAGCTCTCAAAGGGATAAGAATGATTATCGATTTTGCATTTTCAAAAAATACTAAGCTTTAGCTTATTGCGTTTCAACGAAATTCTGATCCCTTTATATCAGAAAGTTTCAATCCTGGAGTCATTTTTCAAAACTTTAATGTCAATTTTGATTTCAAAACTTAGTACGGATGAAAGTATATAAGATTTCTTTAAAATGTACTTTTGTAAGTGCTTAACAGTTTAAAACACGCGAAAATTGTTCAAATTGAAAAATAGCACACCATGTTAGGTATCATGAGAATGCTTTTCCAAAAGAAAAGAAAAAAAAAAATTCACTCAAAAAATAATAGTTATTCTCTCTTAAGTGTTGAAGAGAACAAACGGGTTGACAGACAGACCAATTCGGTGTATATTTTGGACGAAACATGTTTTTCTGCTTTGAAAAACATCCGTCCGTTTGAAAAACAAACGGAAAACATCCGTTTCTCAAATGGAAAACTCTTTTTTTTTTTTTAATGCAATATTTTTCATACATGTTCACAGATTTTACTTGGTTTTTCTTGGCTTGATCGAGACAGTGAGAAACAAAGGGACATTTTCAAATTTTGAGTAAAAGTCGATTAAAGATAAGGTCCTAGGTAGGCTTTATCATTGAAAATGTTTTCTAAATCACGCTGTATAGCAGCATCAATCAGAGCTTCTTACTATCTCTTGCCCTAAGACGACAAGGGATAGGTTCACCTACTATTTGTGCTGGTTGTCTCCAAAATTTTAATTTGTCACTTGCATCCATTTGCTTCTCAATGCCTCAATTGAAAGCAAATAAAATGCAATTGTTAAAATATTTTGATTTAATATATTTTCACATTATGCTTAAAGTGTTCAAGCCGACGAAAGTTTCACGCGCAAAACCACTATTAACGGCTACTGCCCAAAAGAAGGATGTAACCGTAAGACCGTAAATGTAGTATAACTCTTACGAAGCTGCTTTCATCGTGTCAAGCTACGGCAAAATTTGTTTCCGCGCATTTGCTTTCCAGACGCTTGCCCGTCTACTGCCGCTTACTGGAAGATCTCGGTTGCCTATGGAACCACTTTCTCGTAGCTCATCTAATTAATGCACAATTTTATGGGTACGACCCTTCTCCCTTTTCTTGTCCTGATTTACTTTAATAAATTTTATTTCGTACTTAATTACAATTTTATGAAAATGAATTTTACAGATTTTTTTAATCTAAAAAGTGATTTCTTTTTCAAAAGAAAATTTGGCTAAAACAAACATTCCGTTGAAAAGTTTTCGCATGTAAAGCTAGTAAAATTAATTTAGTTTAATTTTTATCAATTTATATTTATTTTATATCGAATACTATTTTATGGAAATTCATTTCTCGCATTTATTTTTAAATCTAATAAATAATTTCATTTATTCTTATTAAATTCTACTTCGTTAATGTTTTTCTGGAGAAAATTTTACGAAAACAAACTATGTTTGTGTTAACAAATTACCCAAACCTGTTTTAAAAAATACATAAACGAGTTTAATGAAATTCAAATTATATTTAATTGTGGGGAAAAAATCTTCAGTAATTGTTAAACATTTGTTTCGCTTCTTCCCATGAAGCAATCTTTAACTAATTGAAACAAGCACTAAATGACTCGAGGCAAGAATGTTTTCTTGTAACTAAACAAAATTAGATGTGCGGTGTGAAACAACAATGCAAATAACGCGATGAATAATCTTATTGCATAATAAGAATGCTTGGGGGCGATAATCATTTTGGATGATTTCGTGTTGAATGCAATTTGCACCTCTCTATTTAAAACATCCATAAAACTTGTTTTAACTTTTTTTATTCATTCGTAAAGGAAATTGATGATGCCTTAACGAACTTTATTGCAGAGTTGGGTTGCTTCTGTTTTTTACTTTGATTAGTCAAGACACCTAAAATGATTATTTACTGACTTTATTTCACTAAAAACAATTTCTCGACAGTAGTGCTGCCAGTTCAATTTCATTATGGCCGATTATTTTGGTACTTTCATTTCACTAAATTAGTTAGTAAAGTCCATGAAAATTAGTGCAGATAATAGGCTTCTTCAGACAGGTCTAATTATCTAGATTATGCCAAAAGTATTTACTTTGTGGTGTGAGCTAGTTAATGAGACAACAATTGAGCAATATTTAACATTGATTTCTGTGTTTCGATATTCATGGTTTACTAAAGTAACTTTCATTAAATCTATTAATGTGATTGGGGCTATTCTTATAACATTCAGTAATTAATTTTAAAAAGCAACTAAATAGTCAGGAGATGTTTAATATGGAAGTTATTCCGTGCAGTAGTTATATTAAATGAATTAAAATCTATCATTTTCTTTCTTTTTAAAAATAGGCAGAAAAAATCAGAGGCAACATGAACTAAATTTTTGGGAGGGGAGAACTTTCAATTTGCCGAAAGAAACTACGAATTTTACATAATGTTCCAAAAAAAAGGAACTACATTTAACGGAAAAATGCATGAGGCATCATTACAAAAAATAGCTGCAATATTGAAATACTGTCTTCCAATTTTTCGAATAGTCAGTCATAATTTGCTGAGTGAGACTTTTTTGGGAGGTAGCAATGACCTCCTGTGACCTCCCAATGGGGCGTCCTGGAACAAATGCTAATAGATTTTAAAATGAAAATTTAATTTAAGAAAATTTTTTATACTTTCTTCGCCCCAGATTACTCGCTACATTTAAGTCGAAAGTTTTGTCAGTAGTTACATTTGTAATACTTTTGTACTAAGAATTGAAAATCAAGATTTTATTTAAATATGATTTCAAGGGGCTATGCAACCAATCAACAACGTTCACTTTCCAAACAGTCCCTCCTTCCCTCCTTAAACCAGTACCGAATTAGTTTCTAAAATCGCACGCTCTAAAGCCACACCTCATTTTGTAACGACTTTTTGGGGCATATCAACTTAATTGTATATTTCAAAGGTATTTGATAAATTAAGTTGAAGTAAAACGTAGAAAATGAACTTAAAATTCTCAAATAACACTTTCTTTCGCTATAGCTATTTATATGCTTGTGGCTTCCGTTACAACAAACTAAATAACTAATTTAAAAAAATCCAGAGAAAGAGTCAGCAGATGTTTTAATACACGATGTTCCTACTCAAATTAAAATGTGTTTCAAAGATATTTGATAAGTTAAATCGAGCATGGAATAGGTACTGAAAATTATTTAATTTCATAAACACATGAAGTATTTTTCAAAAGATTAATTGCTTAGGAACACAGTTTTCAATTCCTATTTAACGTCTCAAGATACCAAACATACGAGGCGTATTTTTAAAGTAAGTTCCGTTTTGATATAAAAAAAGAACGAGTACAGATAGAGCAAAGAAATTTATTGCACAAAAATCTACCATCCTTACGCTATTTTTTGACATTGCTCCCGTGATTTTCCAAACATTTGTCATAGCGTGGTACAGGTTTTTGTATACCTATTCATAGAAAATTGCCGCCTGTGTAGTCAGCCAAGGGATAACATGTTCTCTGAGCTCATTATTGCTGTTGTGCCACAGACCACCTTGGAAAGACTTTAGATGCCGAAACAAATGAAAGATGCTGCGAGCGAGGTGAGGGCAGACCAGAGGATGTTCAAAAACGCCCCAGCCAAAGCCCTGTAAGAGTCCTCATGGTTGACTAAACGGGCGGTAACTTTGTACGAATAGGTATACAAAAACCTGTACCACGCTATGACAAATGCTTGGAAAATCACGGGAGCAATGTCGAAAAATAGCGTAAGGGTGGTAGATTTTTGTGCACTAAATTACTTAGCTCTATCTGTACTCGTTCCTTTTTTATATAAAAACGGAACTTACTTTAAAAACACGCCTCGTATTTTAAATACATGTTAGATGCTTATAGATAAAAAATTTCAGTAGTTTTTGGGAAAGTTTTGATGAAGAAAGTAAAAAAAAAAAATAGTGAACTTATAATTGTGACTAATTTTTACGTTTCATATCGCAACATTAAGTTTCTATCATCAATTAGTGAATTTTCACTGTCGATATATACCGAAAAATTTGATACAATGTGTGACCAATACTTTTTGATTTTTTTTTTGTGAGTTTCATCTGTAATACAAAAAGCTCTTTGTACTCTATTTCACGCTATCAGTGTATTATTCTACAGCGCAACATAACGTTCATTCGCAAAATGTACGCGAAGTGTATTTTGTACGTAAAAATATACCAACGTATCTGGAGACTTCAAGTGGCAGAATTTTTTTCTTTAAATTCAGTAAAATGTATTAATGTTGTTTCTTATACCACTCGGATACCCGAGCCCGAATAGCGATGCTACTTGATTTAAGGTAGAGAGGTACGGCTTCCGTTTTATCGAGCCCTAATTTAGGAGGAAGTTCGATTTGACTCAGACAGTACACGATAGATAGCAGCATCATTTATTAAAGTTTCGATAATTTAGAACCAAACCAGAAGCTAAACAACTACTAGTTTAGCACCCCCAGAGGCATCATTTCACTTGGAGAACGTTGTGATTCGAGACCTTCGAGATAGGAAGGCCATCCAACTAGCAAATGACGTCATCGTTCGTCGATCCACAATGATATTGGGAAGTGAGCGCTTTGATTAGTATTTTGGTTTAATTAAACTATTTGGTTTATTTATTATTGTCTTCTACTATTTTAGTAGTATTAAAACTTCTACTTTTTCATTTGAAAACATAAAAAGGAACCAATAATCATACATTAAAAAATACACTGAGCTTAATTCATAGTATTTCACATAAAAACATTTATAAGTCTCACAAATTATTCAAATAACTAAACACGATTTTATTTTACAATCTTGTAAAAACAAAGTGATAACTAAACATAGTTTTATTTTTCATTTGAAATTTTTTTTAACACTAATCGCATTTTAACTACTCGTATATTGTATTGAAACATTGAGTCTTAAGAAGTATTCAAATAAATAAATAAACTTCCATTTTACAATTACATCAAAACAAAAAATAATTTTACCATTGTATTTGAATAAGAATAAAATGAAATTTTAAAATATAAATAAACATTTTTACTAAAGTAAACGAGAAACATAACTGCAATATGTTTCAAAGACATAACATCAAATTAACCGTTTACCCGCCAATGTTCCAAAAATGGAACATCATATTTAAGTGAAAATTTTCCCAAGAAATAGCGTTAAAATAAACAAGTTTTTTTTAACACAGTTTAGTCTTATTTCAAAGTATTTTTTGATTTCCTGCTTGATTGTTTATATGTTTTCAATTATTTATTGCGATTTTTCAAAGATGAGTGTTTTTTTAGCTTTTTGCAACTTTTTCTTATAAAATTTACCAAAAATTGGTTTTTCCAGAAAATGTGATGATATTTATTATAGTTGTGAAAAATACTTCAATATATGATTTTAAAATGCTTGTAGAAATGTACAATGATATTTCCGAAAGGTGTACCCCTTCAAAATAGCATGTTCCAATTTTGGAACATTGGCGCTTTTAGGGAGTCAAATTTCCAAGAAGTAAATCGTTCGACTTCCAAGGGGAAATTTCATTTTTCGTAATATATGTTTCTTTTTTTTTTCTCATTTTGAATGTACTCTGATGTAGATGTTGGCAAAACCAAGTAAGTTTATATTTAGAAAGGATATGATGGTTCGTTAGCAAAGAAAATAATAACAGTCTTCTGTTTGACGGACTATATGGATCCGAATCCACACCTGCTCGGACAGCTGCATTGTCACGTAATAATAAAAAATAATATTAGTGAGAGTTTTATTCTTCATATTTTAAATGCAGTTCAATAATTCGCTAGCTTTGTTTTCGGGCGAAAGGAAATTCTGTTTGATGTATACCAACTGTTCATAAATGTTAAAAAATGTCTACAAGATTTCTTACTGTAGAACAAGCTGTGGCTTATTTAGAGACATTGTCATATTCGGATTTGTCAGATGTAGATATATGCCAATTACCCCCTGATGAACTAGGCAATATCACTGAGGAAGAATAGATGTTGACAGAGATGAAATCCTACAATTTTTTGGTTTGTTGCTATTGAGTGGGTACCATTCTGTTCCTTCTGAAGATATGTATTGGAGCAGTGCAGAAAATACATCTGTGCCAATTGTACTAACAATTATGCCTCAAAATCGTTTTCGAAAAATAAAAAAAAAACTTTCATTTGATGGACAACCATGAATTAAAACAAAATGACAAACTAAGAAAAGTTTTCCTTATTTACGAAGAATTGTGTAAAAACCCTCAACAATTTGGTGTATTTCATGAAAAATTAAGCATAGATGAATCTATGGTTCCCTACTACGGTCGGCATTCATGTAAAATGTTTATTAGATGAAAACCAATAAGATTCGGCTTCAAAATTTGGATGCTGTGCTCTTCAAGTGGATACCCATATTCCATGGAGATTTATTCAGGCAAAAAAGAAGGATCCCCTGATGTGCAATTAGGATCCAGAGTTGTAAATGATCTATTATCAGTTTTGACTGACACGTCTAAGCATGAAGTATACTTTGATAACTTTTTTACATCATATGGCTTAATTTCTCAGCTATCAAAAAAAAAGTGTACGAGCAACAGGAACAATTCGTGAAAACCGAACTGGCCATTGTCCACGGAAATCCAAAAAAGCCCTTTCTAAAGAAGATCGCGGAAATTTTGACTATCGATCTGATGGATCAGTGTACATGTGCAGCTGGAAAGATAATGCAGTGGTTACAGTAGCATCCAATTGTTATACACATGAGCCACTTGCATCTGTAAAATGCTACTCAAATGCGCAGAAATGCAAGATAGATGTGCCACAACCTCATCTTATCAAGAGATACAATGAAGAAATGGGGGGTGTGGACGTCTTGGATAAACTTTTAGAGAGCTACAGACCTCATTTGAGGAGTAAAAAATGTTGGTGGAATCTTTTTAGTAATGCGCTGAATATTTCAGTTGTAGCTAGTTGGTTACTTCATTGTGATTTACACGAAGTCAAGATGAAGCATTTAGAGTTCCGAAGAGAAATAACAACTCACCTCCTAAGAAGAAAAGTACGAGTGGAAAGTCCTCCAGGGCCTCGTTGTCATTTACATAAATGGTCAAGAATGTCTGACGGACATTATATTGTATCTGCATCCCAAGGACGTTGCGCGGTGTGCAAAAAAATACGGCTAAGAAATGTTTCCATTGCGACAAACGACTTCACCAGCAACGCTTCCTTTCATATGATGGGCATTAGATATATCTGTATTCGATTTTCTGTATTGGATATGTACACAAATGCAATTTCTAATATTATTTTTTCCGCAATAAAGTATGCTAAGATAAAAACCGCATTCAAAACCTCTTAGTTTAAAAAAATTCTCTGAAAAAAAAAAACTTCATGCAAAACGCCAATGTTCCAAAAATGGAACACACTGAAAATCATAGTAAAAAATTTTTTTCTGGAAATTTTATTTTATTTCTGTATTTACTAGACATAAATAGACATAATTTCAAAAAAATACTCAAATTTGATCATCCGTCAATAGTTCGGCGGTTAAACGGTTAAAATACATAATACCAGATTATTAATGTTAACTTAGCTTAGCAAATTTATGCTTTTAAAAAGACATGAATGTTTGGGTGCCATCCCCCAAAGTAAACGGTGCCCTACCTCCTTCAATTATGAAAACTTCAAGAAATATACCCCATCTCCCTTAAAATTTCAAGGACACAGTTATTTATGACTATAGCCGTTGAAAAGCTATCATTATTATGAGACTATGATTCCTACCCCTCCCCCCTTCGGTGGGCACTTTCGAAAAGTTACACAGGAATTCAACTTGAAAAACGTTAATTAAAGAATGAATTATACAACATCATGAATACTGTATGTTGTACATCAAAAAAAAAATGTATTCAATATCAAAGCAGCCTTTTTTTTTTAAATTGGAATTTGGCTACTTTTCCATTTTCAGCTTTTTCTGCTGCTACTGATTCTTGTGTAGGGGGGGGGGGCTTTAATAGTTCATCATTTTAGGCTTTTGAAAAATTATTCTAAAGAGCATTAATTGATGACAAAGTAACCTTTTTCAAAAAACTTCTCATGGAATGACCATTTTATCAACTTTCTTCAATACTTAAAACTTCATATATGTTAAATTTAGATCAACATTTTGCTGAGTAGGCTCTTTTAGGAATTCAGTGTGACATTTCTGTGACAGGGGGAAGGGAGAGGATAACAAGAAGTGTGACATCATGCGTTGTTTATAACAATATGCTCATGTTGAACAGCGTTACATGTAACAAGGAGGGGGGGGATTTGTTCAAAATTTTGCAACATCCTTTATGGACAGCCCCTTAATTCAATTTATGTTACAGTTTCAGAGTTCCTGAAAACTTTTTAACAGAAAACCCCAAGGAGATCAAAAATTATATAGTTCAAGACATTTTGCCTTTTTTAAGCATAACAAACAAGCATAGAGCATTAGGCAAAAACACGTTGTATCCACTGCTAAAAAGTAATCTTTCGAAAGCCCAGAAATCATGAATACCGTTAACTCAACCACAATTTGTACATAAATATCATAAAACTTAAAGACAACAGTGCCAAAAAAGAACATATTTTTTTTTTAATTTGCGCACAGAACCAGCTTGTTTGAATAACATTGCAGGGGCGTAGTTGGGGGAAAATGTTTGAGTATCGAACCCACCACCTCCGGCGTTCAAAGCTAATCTTCTTACCTCAGAACTACGGAAGCCCATCAAGGAATGTTTTTTGATCAAAATAACACATGCTAGCGTATGAAACAATTTAATCGAAACCGAAAATATAAGATTAGTTCAGTTAAAAGCCTGTTTCAATAAACTTGTTTAGATATTAACTGAATATCAACACCAAGTTACGTTGCTTCTGATAGCAACAAGTATATTCGCGGAAAATTTTGACACATGTATATTGTCAGCTTGGAAAATCCATTTCGAATAAATGCGTGTACAAGGTTGAAAAAATAAAGAAATAAAAAGTTGCAAGTTAACCGTTTCAAATATTAAAGCAGTATGCTGAAATTACAAATTACAGACAAAGATATCAGAAAGGAAACTGACAATTATTGTGTAATGGAGGAAAAGTTAAGTAACCTTAACTGCATGAAGCATAAAATGTTAATTTATTTATCTGAGAAAAGTACTTACGTCCGAACTTTAAAATTTATTCCATGAGGCGCCCGATTTTTTTCTTCTCATGCAGGTTGTTCGGTAGCGCAAATCGCTGACTCCCTTTCACTTAGCAGACACTCAGACACTTACAAGACTTATTATATATATATATATATATATATATATATATATATTTTAATTGCCTCTACATTCCGGTACGTTTAAAGGATGAGATAAATCCAACAGTATTGTGTTCATGAATGTGCATCCGAAGTTACATATTTCCTATTTCATCTATTTCAACCAGAGAAAGCAGCACTACTGTGTGCCTGCAAACTGCACTGCTTTCAAAGTTTCGCGCCAAGTTCAAAGATCGACGACTGGTGGCGTAACGAAGCGGGGGGGGGGGAGAGGAGTTGTCTGGCCTGTTATCACGTGGGTCTCGTGTGATTACGTTCATATTTAACGTCTCCCAAGCACCATTAAAGAAGACGATGTATCTTCGACCGGCTACGTTTGAACCAGGGATCCTCCGGGCTCAAAACACCTTTCCGATCAGGCCACCACGGGCTTTAAAATAAATTTAAGTTGAGTTGTAGCTAACTACTAACAGACAATAGATGCTTCAAAGCTCTGCAATGTAAAAATACATGAGGCAGTAAGAAGTAAAGGGATGTAAGTGAACATTTTCATGTTTCGAGTAAAACGCGTTCAAAGAAAAGGTTCTAGGTAGGCTTTCATTGAATTTTTTTCTAAATCATGCTGTTCAGCAGCACCTACCAGGCATCAGGGCTAATCCCAAGCAGCACAGAGGAGTTCAAAACTCGTTCTATAATACGTTCAGAGCACACCAACAGATACGTTCAAATTACGTTCTCTCAGAACGGTATAAAAAGCGTCTATGTGTCTCGTCGATCGATGTCGTATAGCACGTCGAAATATGGTGTTGTACCACCACTTTTGCACCAATTTTGAACGTAGAATATTGCGTTATGTTAAAATGGTAGGATGACGTTTCATTTTGGTGTTAGCAAAACAATATTGAATATTCTGCTTTCACAGGTAAAAAAAAATTCGAAAAAAATAATTGTGTACCTCATAAGGGGGTTTTCCATTGACAAATTCAGTTTTCGTCAGAGCTCTGCCGAATTTCGTGCTGAAGTCTTTTGATGATCGAAAATTCCTCATAGAAAGATCCCCCCCCCCCCTTCATAGAACACCACAATGAGGATTTTCCTTAAAAAAAAATCCAGTTTATGTGGGATGTTTGACAAACTTGGCACAGTCAATTTTGTTAAATCATTTGATGGTCGAGAGGTGTCATAGGGGAGTCTTCGCCCCCTTTCTATGGTGTGCAGATGCTCACATTCAGGACTTTTCCTTTTACAAATTGAGTTTACCAAATCTGACCCGTAGATACTTTGATGCTCAAGAATTTCCTTGGGGTTTTCGCCCCCTGCCGTGGGAAACGATGTATAGAGGGTTTTTCCTTGTACACATTCAGTTTATGTCGGATCTTTGCCAAATTTGGCTCATAGGCATTTTGATGCTCAATAATTCACATAGAGGCTTTCGCCCCTCTCTACAGGGGCGAAACTCCCCATAGAGGGTTTTCCTTCTTACAAAAATCTAGTTTACACTGGGCCTTTGATAGAATTTGCACATAGCTTTCTTTGATGCTAAAAAATCTACATAGGGGAGTTTTCGCTTCCCTATGGGAGTGGAAATTCCCCCAAAGAAGATTTGCCCTTACGTCAAATTCAGTTTATGTTGGATCGTTTAAGAGATCCTTTGATGTTCAGGAATTCACATAGGGGAGTTTTCTCCCCACCCTGAGGGAAGAAAAACCCCATAGAGTGTTTTTCTTTTAACAAACCGAGTTTATGATCTTTGCCAAATTTGGCGCACAGTTCCTTTGATGCACAAAAATTTACGAAGGGGGGGGGGAGGAGTTTGGCCTCCCTTCATAAAAGGTTTTTCCTCTGACAATTCTAGTTTACGACGGATCTTTTCCAAATTTAGTACAGAAGTGTTTTGATGCTCGAAAACTCAAGTAGAGGAGTTTTCGCTTCTCTAGTAAAATGCAAAAATATCTTATACAAAATCCAGGTAATATCAAAGCTTAGCCAAATTTGGCACACATAAATTTAACGTTTTGCAAAATTTTGGCACATTGAGAGGAGACAAGGTCCTTCGATTCCTCCCGTAAATACTACCTTGAATTACAATACTCAGATTTTGTGCACTTTTTCCTAAAAGTATTTTTTTTAACCTTTTGTTTACGATATCTGCTAAATGTGTACAGTTTTTGTAAATTAGGGTTTTATATTTTCTGTTCTGCAGACTAAATAATAACACAAAATTTACTAAAATACCGATTAATTTACAGATTTTGGTGAAATGAACACTTGTAGAGACTTTACTGTCGTGAAATGCAACTCCCTAGAGCAGTTTATAGCAGTGCGTCTTGCAGCCTTACCACAATTTCGAGGTTCGACTCTTGGGCTTATTCAAGGTGTATTACAACCTAACTTCAAAAGTAATTTCCCATGAATGCATGAACAGGGTTTGAAGAAAAACCTGGGTAATTTAAAAAACCTTAAGTACCCTGGATTTTTTTTTTATCAAGTACCCTGGTCATTGTTGAAAATTGCGGACTTTTTTACAAGAAAAAAAAAAAAAAATCTTGATCACTATTTTAACATTGCTTAAACTGTACTACTTTGTTACTTTTTTTTTCATAGAGATATGAATAATTTTAAATCCTGAATTTATTTCTACTCAAATTTATTACAAAAATCGTCAAAATTGAAGAAAAAAAAATGAATTTGAAAACCATGTAGCATTTACATAAAATACTTAAAATACACCGCTAGCTAACTTCTGAAAAATTTACTGAAAATATTTAGCATTTAGGTGAAATATTATCAAAATTAATTTTTCTGAAACATGACCACACCATAAATAGAAAACAGATTCATCCATACAGAAGCAAGTATGTCACCTTTTGAGAAAAGCTTTCCTTTTAGTCCCAAAAGGCATTTAGTAGTTTTTTTTTTCTTCAGTTTGCTCTAAAAAAAAACCTCTGACTAAATTTTGCGTTAAAAAGAGCCGCATGAACCATAACCATGAATCATATCAAGTATTTTATATATCCTTCCACACGAGAAGTTGGAAATAAAAATTTGAACTGTATTTAAAAATATTAAAATTAGTAACTATAAAGTCACAAAATAATTTTGCACACAATAATTCAAAATATGTGAGAAAATTTTCCGGTATGATTACAGTTTATGGAATCTGGAATAGTCATCACACAGGTTGGTTAATTTTTATGATATAATTGTAATCTACCTTTACACTTTGCAATCTTGCATTGAAAATCTATTAAAAAAATTAATTTCCTGATATAGTTAATCAAATTATTTTTTTTCAACAATACAAAAAAAAAGGAAATAAAATAAAATTTTCAAAAGTGATTGAAATAAATTAAGTAAATGGCTTGGTTTGGCTTCCCAGCAAAAATATATTTTTTAATTAATCGTGAAATCCATATGCAGTTTTAATTCCTAAAACTTAAGAAGTTTCAGAAAGGCAGATGCCAATTTTCATACTTGGTAATATTTATTTTAGATCTAATATGTAGTTTGTTTCTGAAGTAAATGTTTCAATATGCGGTAAATTTTGAAAAAAAAAATCCACTTTATCGAGATAGTTTATTTTCTTCAAGTGGCCCGTGTTAACAAACCCACGAGTTTTTTTTCCCCCGTGCTGTGCCCGGTTTGACGAATCCTGTACGTTAATAAATTAAAATAATTCAATAAATAAAATACATATTTTAAGGGGAGTTAGTACCCCCTATACCGTCAATGTTAATTTCCACATGTTCATTAATGTTCATGTACCTTTTTCTAAAAATCTATTAAAGACACAATTATGAATTTTTTCTTTTCCTTAAGTACTTTTTTCTCTATACTGAAGTAAAATTTTACGGAAAGAAAGCTTTTTTAAAATATTCTAATTGGACGTATGGAATTGGTGGCAAAAATTTCAACGCCTAACACAATCTAGGTTCTGAGAAAAGGAACATTTAGTTTCAAAAATACCATTTCTCGATATAGCAATTCAAAGAAGAAAATCATACCTTATCAAAATATATTTACATTTTTTTAAAGCTTATTTTAACTTACTTCTCATATGAGCACAATCAAAAAGTTTGTATCATTAAAAAGGTATTTAAATGGAGTATCAAAATGTATAGAAATCAAAAAGTCGAATTTTTGAAAGTATTTAAAGTATTGACTCCCCTAAAAGTTCTTACAATTTTCAAATGATGCACTATAATGGCTAAGATGTGTCTACTACATATCTGGAGATATAAATTTTAAAAATAAAATACAGCGATATTAGTAAAACTATCACAAATGTAAAAATTTGCTAGGGAATTTTTTTTTTTTTTTTTTGAAGTCCCTGCTTCTTTTTAGTTGGTCTGTGATGAATAATATTTGGATGATAAAAAAAAATTACTTTAGTTGAATCATTTTATGATTCTACTTGAAAAGGGTCTCAAATTTTCAATGGACTTCCCTTTTAAAGCTATTTTACGGCATTCTTTTTGATTGATTAAAGAATTTTATGGTTAAAACCCTGAATTTCCTCTACTCCCCCTTTTCTCTCTCTCTCTAAAATGCAAGATGTTTCTTAGTCCTCAGAAAAACTCATGTGAATTATATTCTTCTATTCCTTAGTTAATTGCAAACGAATCAAGTAAGTCACACAGAAAATCAATGAAGTAATACATACAAGTTAATAAAAAAATTTAATCACAAAATACCCTCCATTTTACATGATAAACTCTTACACATATTTTGATTTTAGGAACAACCAATAAGAAATTAAAAAGAAAGGCGTTGATCGTTTTGTCCCATTAATGACCTTGGCTGCCTGAAATTAAAATACAAATAAAAAGACAAAAATTGCAGCTTATAATAAGATTAAGGGCGTAAAAAATTTGAAGAACAGTCAGAAATCACCTGACGTAAACATTCTTATTTTTTGAATGATACAAATTAAACTAAATAAGTTGGAAAAAAATGTAACCCAAAGTGTTCAAATCCAATAGTACAATACAACCGTTGATCATACGTTGGGAACCCAGTGTGTTCATCATTTTTTAGAAATAGTCATAGAGAGGCAATACATTCTTTTAAAATAAGAGACAATTTGACTTTGATTTTCTTTAATGAAAAAAATTACAGAATAATGTATATGAAAAAAAAAACATAAAGGATGATTCTAATTTTAATCACGGAAAAACCATGCTGCTTTTAAAGGAATTTCAAAATCTAACTCGAGTATCCATGTTTGTGACTTGTGTGCTATATATCGAGCAAGACCCTTAATTTGTCCAAATGGGGAAAAAAATCACTAAGGAAGTTCTATGCGTTTTCTATGATAGTACTTTTTTCCCCATCATTTCATACTGCAAAAAACATATTTTCATTATTTTAAAAATAGATACTCTTTATTTCTGCATTTATGTATCATTTTCGCGTGTTTATTTGTTGTTTGATTTGGAACCTAAGTTGGTTAGTATTTTTAGTCTAATTGGGTAATAATTTTAGGTGTCATAACTTGATTCTACTTCTACACAGTAAAACTAGTTTGCACACATATAAAGCATGGCCTGCTGCTTTCAGGAGAAGATGCTAGTTGCATTACTTAAATTATCTATTTTGTGCACATCTCAGAGTAAATAATGAAGAAAGGTAAGAATCAATGTACCACACATATATTCAGAGATATTACTAGAATTATTTTCAAGATATGAAAATATTCATTGATATTTTTCCAAAATCGCGTTTATTAAGACTTATAACAAAGGATGAAATGGAAGTTGTCGGACAAAGAAGAGATGTGCACTAATTTGTTTTGTTTTTTTTCATTGTAAAAAAACCCCCGAAATGTTCCTAGAAAATAACGGACAGCTTAAGTATCTTATTCCTGCCGGAAACATATCCTGCGAAAAACAGAAATGTTTTTGTCCCTATCAGAATCTTCCCAAAATTAACCTGGTATTTTTTGGAAGAATTAAAAACCTTTCCACCTTTCCAATACATTACCATTACCCCCGAGGGTCCCCTGTTCCTGTCACTGACGTGACATACCAGATGGGAGTCCCTCGGGAAACCTTTCCAATACAGACAAACAAAGCCTCTTCTCTAAAAAATGTTTATGAGTGGATGGAGTAATTTTCTCTTTCTGATAGCCTCTTCACTAAAAAATGTTCATGATTGGATGGAGTAATTTTCTCTTTCTGATACTATTCACTATTTTGAGGTTGTAGAAGACCCATTATGTATAGAAAAGCACATGCTGTATCTTTTATATTGAGAATACGTGGGGTTTAATGGGAAAATGTCATTTGATTATTTGGTGTGACATATAATTGTTTTGATTATTTTGTATGCATCTTACTTTCATGTTTTCAAGAAACAAAATTATATGCGAGGATCACATGTCTAATTTTAGTTGTTTTTTTCCCCCCAAATTCATGCTATAAAGTATGTAATTTAACACGCTTGTCTTCCAATAATTTTATAATTACGTAACGATGTATAACAAGTGTATTAATGAGTGCTTAGATGCTTTTACCAGTTATTTATTTTGCAATACATGTACTTCCTTCAACTATTTTATTTTGTTTATAATTCGAAAGATGCAAAGATTTGTCATTGACTTTAATGTCTAGGAGTTGTAGACAACATAATTCAAAACATATTAATAAGCTTATTTTATTTGTTACTGTTTTAATTTCATTGTGTTCTATTTCGTATTTGGTGTCTTCATGTTAAATCAGGTGGGCGCTGAACCTGACCATTTCATACTAACATAAAACTTTCAGAAATTTTGCTCTTTTATATCATAAAGATACATATGATTTTAAAACAATCTTTCATAAATCATCCTACATAATTAAAATCTACGCGTCTGTACCTATCAATCTATTATTAATCTTATACATATGTCCGAGTAACTTCTCCCGAACGCCAGTAAACTGACCATCAAACCAGGTACAATTGGATTCGTAATTTTCCCGTCTTATGTTTGGCTGTTTAACATAATCCTCCGATAATAATTAGCAGAAATGTCAATTGAAAACTATTTATTACTAGAATGTCACCCGTCACGGTATGACAGGTGAAAATTTGCTTCTACATTTGAACGCAGTCATTGCCTGTTTGGTGATATTTTGGCACTTTTAAATTTTAACCCTAACTCCAGTGGATCAACTCTAAACTCTAGTGAAAATTTGTTTCGATATACATTTAAACGCAGCGAATGCCTGTTTGGTGATATTTTGGTAGTTTAAGTTAAATTTGGCAATTTAACCCTAACTCCAGTGGATTAAACATTAACTCCAGTAGATAGTGGTCATTGTTGACCATTTTTACGTTTCTTTATTCTCCTAAAATGAGTCTTACCAGTAAAACAGTTGAGTCATCGGATCGAGTTCAGCCTTGTCACGATTAAGCATTTCCCTGCATGTTAAACATTACCAAAACATTCTCAAATTTTCATGCCGTGGCGCGAGTTTCATTGTTGAAACACGCGGGTTACTTGATCACCGACTGTTATTTATATGAGGATAATACATAGGATAATACTTAGATTTCTCGACAAGAAATCTCTATTTTTCGATGACTTTCATCCATTCAAGTTATCAGTGCTTCATCTCAACTTTCCGTAACAATGCTTTTATTGAAATTTATAGCGTGAAGAAAACCATTGAGAAGGAAGATCTGTTGCCATTTTTTTTCTTGAACATAAACAAATAAAATTCTGGGTTTTGCTTTGAGGCTTTTCCTGCAATCGGTAGACTTAAAACGTTTCCTTTTCGGTTATTTTTCCGGAATTTGTCGCAAAATTTTACTGTGTGTGTTTTTTTTTTTTTTTTTTTTTTCAAGTGTGATTGTTGAACACGCGTCACTTGACACAACTTTCATTTTCGAGGTAGACCGTGCAAAGCCGGGAGACGCAGCTAGTGCGTAATAAAGTTTTGAGGTTTCTTGCTTCCTTCGGTGCTTTTGAAATCATATCTCAAAGCTATGGGAGCATCAGGATTGTATAATAGCTGACAATTACATGCACTTTGATTTGTGTGTGGTGGTCAGTAACTTAAATACTCTTCAAAAAAAAAATTTTTCACATAATTTAATATTTAGAAAAAAAAAAATTCTCAATTTTAAGATATTGTCTTTTTGAGATTTTGAAAAAAAAAAAGAGATTTTCACTGGAACTAGTGAGAGATTAGCACCAGGGGTGATGGTGGATTCAAGTAAAATTTTCTGGAAACAGTGAAATTTTTGGAAGTTGCCCCCTTTACCCTCCCCCCTCGTGAAAAAAAACTTGTCAAATATGCATAGAAAAATAATTTGAAATCATTTGAAAAGTACCACTTTAAAAGATTTTTTAAATATTTTTTTAGTTTTAGAATGTGTCAGCCGAAAATTTTCGAAAATTAGAGATCACAAACAACCCTGATTAGCACTCATTTTTTGAGATAAAAGACAATATCTCAAAAAATTTTGAAATTTTGTGAGAAGCATTTTTTGAAAAGGTTTTCAACTTACATATCGAATCAAAGAGCACGTAGTTGTCTTTTAAAAGGAACTATAAAGGAACTATTTTACAAGACTGAAGTTCCCATAGAATTGAAGTTAAGCATGAAAGCAGCAAAGCAAATACTTTTTAACGAATTTCAAAATCATAAGTTATGGATGATTGAATTCTTTTTTAAAATTATTTACAAATTTACGATGTGGAAGAGTAAGATTTTTGAAAATTTCATGAAAATATGAAAAGGTCAGGTTGGGGATTTTTTTGCCCCTTTATTTGACATAAATTCGATCCCATTTAAAAATTGCACAAAACATACTCAACTCATAATTAAATACAATTTAATTCCACTTATAAGATGCCGATTGATTCAAGAACAAGGCTGTAACATCTTTTTCCGTCAAAAAGATGTTACAAATTTAAAACCCGAATCTAAAACTCTAAATAAAGATTTAAAATGAAAAATATTTTTTTTAAAAATCTGAGTTCAAACACTTTATTACACGGCGAATATTTGCGAATATTTTTCTAATACAGACAAGACTAGCTGATAATTTTAACTCTTAAAGCCAACGCTTCTGTTCAATATTATTTTTCTTTCCCCATCAGTTTCCAATTCATTAGTTGATTTTTATCAGTCTTTTTTGTTTGTTAAATCTGTGAAGAAATAATAAACGCAGAAAACTTTCAAGCACCAGGTGATGACAATCAACAGCTGGTAGCCGCTCGCCATTTTGTTTTCTTGCGATAAAATAAACAAGCAATACGCATTCTGCATGGAATAACTAAAACAACCATTTTACGGAAATAAATGTAGCAATCATTTCGGATTCAGATCAGATATGAAAATTTCACAAAGAAACGTTAGCAAAAAATACATCCGCGAAATAGTCATTGATATTAAGTTATACAAATGGAACAATTAAGTTTTGCAGAATGTTCGAAGCTAAGAAAAAAACCCCAATTAACTCAAAATTTAAATGAAATTTGACTTATAAACAAAATTTACATGTGAAAGATTTAAAAATAAATATAATTAAATTAATCACTTACTTTTAATAAAAGAATATCCTTTGCTCCGATTGTTTTTGAGCAGTTGCTCCGAAAGCTGTTGAAGTTGGCAAGCAAAGAAAGTCTCTGGAACTATTCCAAGGTATACAGATATAGAGGGCGTTCGGATGCAGTGATATCGGAACGTCAAATATTACGTTATTTTAGCACGGGAATAACACCGTGGCATTAGAACGTTTTTTGACCGTCTAATATGACGTCACCTCAGAACTAAACAGGCACCGTGATAATATCACTGTTGCTGTACGTCTAATTTTACGTGCAAGTAACACTTAACACCGTCATTCGACCAATAACACGATTTCTGTACCAGATTTGAACGTTCTGGTGCTACTGGGGATAGTACTGTCTCTTGCCCCAAGACACACGGAAGGTTCATCTAATATTTGTATTATCTCCAAGTTATTAATTTTGGCTTTCCTTTTTACTGCCTCCCCAGGCAGCATAAAGGCGTTCAACGTTCGTTCTATAACACGCTCTGAGCACACCATCCAGCCCGTTCCATTTACGTTCTCTCAGAACGGTCTAAAACACGTCTATGTGTCTCATCGACCGATGTCGTATAGCACGTCGAAATCTGCAGGTGTACCACCCCTTTTGCACCAACTTTGAACGTGGAATATTATGTTATGTTAAAGTGCTAGGAGGACGTTTCATTTTGGTGTTTACAACACGATATTGAATATTCTGTTTTCACTGGTAAATACTTCGCAATAATTACGTTTGAAACCCTCCAAGCGGACTTTTCTCATAAAAATTCAGTTTGCATCAGATTTCTGCAAATTTCGCTTAGAGGTCCTTTGATGCTCCAGAATTCATATGGATAGTTTTCACTCCCCTACACTGTTAAAACTACAGGTAGCATTCGGCACCTTTCAGGGGTGAAACGCTTGTTCACCAGCGGCACCTAATACGGAGCCGAAATTGCACCTCTAACTAGGGTGAAAAACAGGCACCTTTTAAAAAATAGGCAGCCGGGGTGAAAAGAATGAACCTTCGGAGAGAGAAATGGCACCCTTACTGTAGATCCTCCCCCCCTCCCCCGTATTGTGTGCGTTTTTGAATACAGTTGTGTATTTTTCTTTTTTTAATAGTTTTGTTTTGATTCATGATAGTCTACGTTTTGCACACTTTTCACATTGCATGAATTCAGTACTAGAAATGATTAAAACTTGTAATTACAGCATTTGATCATATTTCAGAGTTTTCAACATAGTTAAGAAGTGCTCATTGCTTTAATTCATCTGATCGTTCTCTACATCAGTGTTTCTCAACCTCTTTTGACCCACGGGTCGGTAAACGCAAATGAAAAACATAGCGGACCTGTGAAATTTTTATCCTTTTCTTAAAAATAAATAAAGTAAATAACAATAATTATAATAACTCTCGGGGCGGTAAAAAAACTTGTGAAAAAATTCTGCGTACTGATGAGCTTTTTTTTTACAAAGTAATATTAAAAATGAATAAAACAATAAATATCTATAGACTTTATTTGGTATCAAAGAGTTGTCAAAATATATTTAAAGTTAAAGACGAGTAATTATTTGAATAATCATAGTTAAGTTAATGATCATTTGTGAGAAATAACCGCACCGAAAGTAAAGTGTAGAGGTACTTATGAATTATTTACATGAAGAGTCAAAAATATTCTGGGATATTAAAGTTACGGAAAAACAAATTCGTTTCTCAAACATTCAAAATTTCAATCAAAATAACAATAAAATAAAATGCGCATGAAATTTTTCGACAGTTTAAAAATTTAAAGAAATTCCTAACGCTATCGAAATATTAACCGCTAACAGGAAATGATTCGAACACTTGAACGAAAAAGCAAAAGAAAAGGCTAGACGGAGAGAGATTTCTTTTTTATTTTTTGCGCTCGCTGTTGTGTAGTAATCTACACGAAGCACAAGAATCATTTTTATTTAGGTTCTCACTTGTTGATTATTGATAATCTTATTGCGGTTATTATTTTGGTGATTAAATGTTGCTTATCGAGTGCTCAAGAAAATCTCTATATATAAAAATCTTGTGTCAGGATGTTTGTTCGGGGTAAACTCCGAAACTACTGAACCGATTTTTATCAAATTTCATACCTATCTGTAATTTGGTCCAACTTAAAAGATAGGATGGTTTTTATAATTTTTAATTGCATATTAAAAGTTTATTACAAATTAATAGCGTGTATTAATTGTTTAGTTCTATAAATTCTTAATAGATGGCGCTGTAAGTTAATTCTTCCTCAAAATTCTTTGTTCTTAATTAAAATTTGCAAAATATACTATGTTACGGATATCGATGGCAATTGTATCGCAGTAGAAACGATGCGAATAGTGGCCACACTTTTCAATGTAAATGTCAAATTCTACAAATCAAGTAAAAAACTGGTAAGCGGCGGATAGTTCCATACTCATCACTGCTTTTAAAAACGTATGAGGCTCATATTAATGTCGAGTTTTGCTGTTTGAAGAAATCGTTGAAGTACTCTCGCCAATACGTTGTTAAAGGTCCTTATTGGGTCGCATTTTATGTACGAAATATGGACAAAAATAACAAAATTACGCGTTGAGAGATGATTAAGTTATATAAGCAGCAACGAAGCTATCTGGCATAATTTAGTTTCCCCATATACGAAAAAAAACCCCTTCTGTACAGAATCTTGCTGTACAAAACGAAATATCGAAAACGACCAACGAGTATATTTTACCGAAGATATTTTTTACGAAGAGCACTTCGACCACCAAAAACACTTTTTTTTACATTGTGTCAAAAAACTAATGTGTAAGTCCGACTCTCAGAAATAAAACTGTTTACTAATGTTCCACGCTATTTTACAAAATTGTAAAAAAAATACGAAAAGTCACTGATTATTTCCGTGGAACGTGTCGGGATTTAATAGGTCTTCAACAATGTCTTTTGAAAATCAAGTATCTGAGTCAAAACGTTTCCTGAATTGATACAAACGTCATGAATGCAGACATCTCACTGTTGTGAAAAATATTTTTTACTCCCAGTTTAAAGATTAACTGAGTATATTCATTAAGTGTATCGGCTTCGAGTAGATTACGTTTCGTGTATTGTGTCCAAGCTCCGAATGAGAGAGAATGAGCTTCTGGATTCAGTAGTTTTGCAGGAGTCGCTGGCGAGTAAGTCTCATAGAAATTTCTTGCAATTATGTCTTACCTTTCGTCATGCTTGCAGTAATACTTTTGGCGCTTTCTTGGAAAAGTAGAAAGGTGTCAAGCTTTTGTATTAAACTTACCTGGGTTTTCTCTGGAGGGGGGATCGAGAGGCATGACTGGCTTTTAGACAGGGAGATGGCTAAATTCTTTAAAAAGATTCCAGGATAATTTTCAGGAAGGTTAATGAATTTTAGTCATGAGAATTGACTTCAATACCTTCGTCATAGCCCGTCCAGATTGACGTATTTCCCAATGGGAGCAAGTGAGTCTCTGGATTCCGTACGTTTCCAAGAGTAACATACAAATAGAATTCTTTGTGCATGCTTGCAAGTCCCAGCACTGGCTATGGTTGCGATTATTATTTTTGTACTTTCTTTGTGAGTCAAAAAGTGTGCCTTAGTAACTTATGTTACTTTGGGTTTCTGTGCAGGTTTTAGTGAAATGATTGTTTCAAATCGGAGAGGTTTCGGAATTCTTCGGAAAGATTTCAGGGTAATTTTAGAACGGTTTCTGACGTTAAGTGGAAAACGTTCCTACTTTACTGGCAGAAATTTGGTCTATTTCCAGCCCATTATTTTTCAGGGCATTTTTTAAATGTTTTTACAGTGTTGAATAAAATCAGGAAATCACGGAAGCCACGTAAACAAAGAATACAACATTCATCAATCTCGGGCATAATTAAAGCCAAGACATTGGGACCAAAACTCCATCCAAAACAAAACTGCATCCAAAACAAAGTGAATATTTTGTCTCCATTTGTGTTCAGTAAACATTCCCGAACATACAGGAATATTTGCGGACCGTTAATTGTCGAGTGTTTAACTTATATCACGATGCATGTCGCAAATTGTATTTATTGGTCGCACACAGTCACTGGGAGTTGACACTTTCTAATGCAGGTTTGACATAACGACAAACAGTATTCGTAAACTGTTTAAAATAATTTTGACGACATGATATCCAACACAATCATCATTTCTGTGGAGAAATTATATAACTTTTTTGCTTGAAGACATATTTCATAAAGTTAAACAAACGCATCACAAATGTCCGAATCCAGATTTTACATCAGAGATGAATATGAGGCTTTAATTTTGACTGAAGGTTTTTGAGTTTCAAAATCAAATTTGCCACTTAGTCATTATGATATGCCGCCACTTGATCGTTAGGCCACCGACTTAGTTAACACTGATTTGCAACGAGAAAAAACAGTGCAATGACGCTGTCTTAGCTACAATTATTGCAAAAAATGAGCCATTACTGATGGCTGGAAAAAAAAAATACTGACCGTTGATGCTGAACAAGGCTATACAGTTGTTGATGAAAACAAAGCCGTAAACATTCCAACTGAATTTTTAAACTCCCTGGATACACCAGAAGTGCGACTACACGATTTCCGGTTGAAAATTGGCTCACCAAATTATTCTTTTTCGCGATAAAACCCACCTAGATTATGCAACGGTACACGTTTCTTCATCAAAATCAACAATTTTGACGGAAAAGTTTACTAAGAAACGTTACTGAGTAAAAATTCGCGATACTTGCTTGCAATTCTGGCTAAGCTTTGGCTATGTTTGTATTACTGCTTATGAGAGTTCCTTAATAAATCGGAAAGGGGTGCCAAGCTTTTTTTTTACCTACCTAAATTTACACTAAAGTTCCAGAAACACGACTAGCTTCAAACGAGTAGATCTTTGAATTTTTCAGGAGGCTTCCGAGATAATTTCAGGAAGGTTACTGAATTTTATCGGAAAACGTTCCTGGTTTTGGCAAGTTATGTTACTTTCAGAAATTGGCTACATCAGCTTCCCATTATTTTCCAGGAACGTTTATAAATCATTTTTACATTGAAACACGCCCATTATCAATCTCATATGTTTTAAAATCGGCTATACTATTTTAAGCTCTATTAAAAATATTTATTTGATTCTAACAAAATAATGAGTAAAAGTTTATTTTAATCCAACTTCTTCGCCACAGCAACGCGTGGCTGGGTCAGCTAGTAATGATATATATATTTAATAGCGTTTTGAATGATGGAAATTTCACGACAGTAACGGTCAACTGAAAATCAACAACTAACGGTACTACGGTATCGTAACGGACTAACGGTAACTGAAAAGCATTAAATGTACTTTTAACTATGTTTGAAAGCCCTGAAAGCTACAAAGTGATCAAAAGCTGTACTTACTTGTTATTTTAAAGAATTATCCTAGAAAAGTTAAAATTTAATCCAATAGTGTACTTCATTCAATGTGAAAGACATAGAAGCCACGCATAGATGCAACCTATCATTCGTCCGCCATATTGAAGTGGATGAATGGTGAATGTATGCCGGAAGCGCATGCGCTAGCAAGTCATTTTGGGATTGCTTGCTGTTTTGGCACCCCTGTCTACAATTGTCTGCTCTTTTCGCACCCCTGCTCTACTTCCTGGCTAGTATTGCACCCTTGGGCACCATGCTTTCACCTTAGGGGGAATATATTCACTCGTCTGCAACCTCTGGTTATAACAGTGTATGGGGTGGAAGCCCCCAAAGACTCCCCTTATACGAAACTTTCCTTATATGAAAACCCAGTTTAGGTTGTACCTTTGCCAAATTTGGCAAAGTAGTCATTGGATGCGGGGCGGAAACCCCCCTAAGAGGTTTTTCCCTCTTCTAAAAATCTAGTGCCGGGCTTTTGCTAAATTTTGCGTATAGGTTCCTTTAATGCGCGAGAATTCACATATGGGAGTTTCCCCTCCCTATGGAGCGGAAACCCTCCTTAGGGGGGTTTTCCTCATACAAAAATATAATTTATGTCGGATTATCACAGAGGTCCTTTGATGCTCAAGAATTAACATAGGAGAGTTTTCTTCCCTCCCTCAGAGGACGAAAAACCCCATAGAGGTTTTATGCTCCCAGAAGGGGTTTTTCTCTTTTATAAATCGAGTTTCGGTCGGATCTTTGCTAAATTTGGCATAGGTCCTTAGGTGCTCAAGAATTCACAAAAGGGAGTTCTCGCCCCCTCTTATAAAGGGGTTTTTCTCTGACAAACCCCGTTTACGACGGTGCTTTTATGCTCGAGAATTCATATTCATATAGGGGAGCACCCCCCCCCCCCCCAATTTTTGCGCATAGAGCGTAAAACCCTGAACCTTATATAAAAATTCAGTTTATGTCAGATTTTTGCGAAGTTGCGTTTAGAGGAGTTACGCTCTTTCAGCTCTATTATTAAATGCTCCCTTGATATTGTTTACAATATCTGTAAATTGTAGTGTGCATACTTTTTTGCCTGTATTCAGCAGACATGAATAATAGATTTACAAGAATACCTATGAATTCATAGATTCTGATGAAATGATTATTTGTAAAAGTTTTACTGTCCTGCAACGAAGCTCCTTAGCGCACTGGATAGCAGCGCTTTATGCAGCCGCACCATAGTTTCGCGGTTCGACTCCTGGTCTTAGGCAAGGTGTATTACATCTGAACTTCAGTAGTAACTTCCCATAAATACGTGAACAGAATTTTAAAAAAAAAACGAGGTTTTTTGAAAAAGTCCAGTTCACCTGGATTTTTGATCGAGTACCCGGGTCGATTGATGAAATATCCGCACCCCCCTCCCCCTCTTTTACAAAAATCATTTTAATCTTGATCACTATTTCAACATTGTTCAAACTACTTCTTTGCTACCTTTACTTCACAAAGCTATGTAAAATTTTTAATCATGCATCTATTTTTACTCAAACTTATCGTAAAATATGTCAAAATTGGGGGGGGAAATTAATTTGAAAACGTTTAATATTTAAAAGAAACCTTATCAGAATTATTTTCTCCTGAAACATGACCATTTAAGAAGGAAGCAGATATTTTCATGCAGGTTTATCATATTTTGAAAAAAGTGCTCTTTGTAATCCAAAAATACATTTAGTAACAACATATTTTTTGCACTTTGTTCTCATAACGCATGACAACCTTTTAAGATAAAGTGAACAACGTAAACCATAAACATGAATTATACTAAGTATTTTAAATCTTTCGACACGAGTAGTTTGAAATAAAAATTTTAACTGTATTAATAATTATAAAGTCATAAAATAATCTTACACATAATAATACAAAATGTAACATAAATATTCAGGTATGGTTATAAATTAAAGAATCTAGTGTAGTCAATCATTATTGTAATCTAACTTTTACTTTGCAACCTTGACCTTAATCTGCTGTTTAAAAATAATCCCTGTTAGTTTATTAAATCATTTTTTGCAACAATGGAAAAACAAATCTTTGAAGGTGATTGAAATAGATAAGTATTGCTTATTTTGGTTTCCTTAAATGGAAAAATATACATATTTTAATTAATTGGAATATCAATGAGCAGTTTAAATTTTTCAATACTTTAGAAATTGTTCGGAAAGAAAAATGGCAATCTGGACTTGGTGTTGCTTAATATAGCTTTAATCTTCAGTTTGTTGCTGAAGTAAATGTTTCAATATGCTGTAAATTTTGAAAAAACCCACGTTACCGAGATAGTAGTTCTTTTTAAGTGGGCCTACGTTAAAAACCCCGGGTGGAATATTTCGAGCTGAGCCGCATTTCACCACGAAAATATCAATGAAAATGAAAATTGATATCAAAATATTCAAGTGTTGCAACGTCAGCAACTATAATTTCATCTTTTTATCCAAGATCTGCTTCAACCATATTTACAATGCTTTTTGTTGTCAGCTGCCAGTAAAAAAAGAACTAATAAATGAATCTGATACAAGTTCTGTAACTCAACTTTGTATGGCTTGGGAACTAAAAACGAGTGCTTTGCCGGGAAAAATAGAACTCAGAATGAACCTTTTTCCCAAAAGATCGAAATATATTACCATTTTAGGAAGGACATAAGGAACAACTCTAGAAACAGATAGTTCTGAGATAAAAAAAATTGGAGCTTAATACATTATATCAAGCACCAAAGGGAATTCAGAGAATTGTCGGCTTCCTAAGTAAACGGTGTTTGTTCATTTATCCAAGTGGATTTTTTTCTCTTTTTTTATTTAAGTGCTGAAATAGAACTTTTTATCGTCTACTTGGATAGAACTGTATTCTTCTTCGGATAATGAACTTGCTGAAATGGAGGATAAAGAAGAATGCCATCTGTATCGATTCAGGATGAGGATTGACAGGAGCCAATGACAAATTATCTTTCTGGAGCTTTTAATGAACCTATGCTTTCACAACTTTATGCTCCATTAGATATTGACTTAATACATGACACTAGCTGGGAAAGAATTTGTTCATACATTAATTATCGTTTTGGAGCTCTTAATGAACCTGTATTTTCAGTGCATTATACTCCATTAAATATCGGATTTTATACATAATACTGATTAGGAAATAATTTGAACTTATGTTAATTATCTTTCTGGAACTCATTATGAGTCTGTGTTTTCACAACATTATTCTCCATTCGATATCGGATTTCATACATGGTAATAGTAAGAAAATAATTTGACCATATGTTAAAAATATCTCTTTTAAAGAATATTGAGATGTAGGGGAGGGTGACCCAAAAGTAGGTCGCTCAAAGCGGGTAGGCCTTCGTATGCCCCTCCCCCCATGGTGTGTAAGCGGCGATGGATATGTATGTCGTGTTTACATGAACACCCCCGAGTTTTTTTAATCAGTCCCAGCGAAGCAGCTATGAAGCTGCATGGCCAAACCTGGCTAAAAATCTAAAAAATTATGCATTTCTAAAAAAAATGAAGTTTCGTAACTTGTGATTAGTCGAAGACCAGCTTTCTTTTTTTGATTGTCAGTAATATTACGTTATTCTGACACCATCCACCTACAAACTACGATAGTCATTTCGTTTGCTTCTTTTTTAAATTTAAGGTTATAATTATTGAAATAAAAAACGTGCCTTCGGGCAAAGCGGGTCGAGCAAAGCGGGTATAAGATTTAATCATATATTTATTTATAATTTCTTGACTCGTGTGCTGACTTAGATTATATATTTCAATAGGATAAGTATAACTTTAAAAAGTTATTTTTTAAGATGGCAATTAATTTGTCTATTAATTTAATCAGTTATTTTTTTATATTTTATAAACAAATGTGCTGACTTTATATTGAATAAATACAACTTTTTTCTATTTTTTTAAATAATGGCAGGTAGCTAGTCAATTATTTTAATGATTTATAACTTCATATTTGATTGGCAAATGTACCAAATCACGATTAGTTAAACTTACCCGCTTTGGGCTCCGAGGTAGGGCAAAGTGGGTTTTTCAACTGTTTCTAAAGTTTGATAATAAATCAATATTGGGTTTGAAATAATTAAAAAATCGCTTTTTATTTTGAAGTTCAAGAACTCTGCTAGGAAATAAAACCGAAGTCGTTGCGATAAAAATCCAAAAACTACCATTTTAGAGCGTTCTTCGAAAACCTACCCGCTTTGGGCCACCCTTACCTATTCTTGTATACTACAGTGGAAAAATATTTGTGCAAATTATTTTCTACATTGTTATTTTATTGTTAATGAAACTTAGCTTAACATAAATAAACTTCATAATTCAATTTACCAGTCTAACTAGTTTTAACTAAAGTGAAAGTAAGTAGCCAAAGAAGTTATGTATATATTTCTTAGAGAAAAAAGTAGTTAAGCGATATCATTCAGGGAGCCCGGGCCTAGCAGTGGAAAGCGCTAGCTCTGCCAGTTGCCTGCAAGAAGTAGATGAAATAAGGATATCATGGGTTTGATTCCCACCAGTGTTCTGGATGTTATTTACTTTTTTTCGTGACTTACATTTCATTCTTGTCATGTCTGAGCCGAAGGGCCTGAAGTAGGGGAAAAGTGGGTACAGTGATACATGAAAATAATACACGGTACAATATTTGTCACTGTATAATATGTATTATAATAGTAAATCTAGATAGAACTAGGATTCACACAAACGAGAAAAAAAAATAAAAACGAAATGCAATTGTGTCATACTGTTCCCCTGATAAGTGGGAACTGTGTGACACTTTAAGTTTAAATTAGCAAACTTTGAAAGAATCTAAAATTACCTGGAAGAAAACAAATTATTGTTGTCGTTTGGTTTCGGTATGAGCTATTGCTCATGGCAAGGTGAATTTTGTGTTGTCTTGCCACGTATTTTTTGGGGGCTGAGATATAATGATTTAGATGATTCCGGAGTTGCAAACTGGCTTAAAGTGTCATCTTGTGATGTTGCATTAGATAAGAAAGGAATGATTTTACTATTTTACTGTGCCTTTGTGTATTACTAGTATAACACCTTTTTTTTTTGTCTGTCCCAAAATGGCTCCTTTGACTCCCCCCCCCCCCTTTTTTTTGGCAGGTTGAAATTTTGAATTGAGGAAAAATATTATTACACTTGGCATATTGCAATGAGACAATAATATTTTTTAAAAATGGAATAAGAACGAAAAGGAAATGTTTATGTCATATGATATAGCAATAAAATTCATAATTCCATTCAAGTATCCTTATTTTGTTGATGTAAGGCTTTCAAACCCTTTTTATTATTATTTGCATCAATAGGCGACTTGTATTTAAATATAATTCAATGTATAATTTCTCCAGTTTTAATATAAAATTGCCATGAGAGCAATGAGCAACGAAAAAATGGGAGTCTCACTATTCCTGTCTCACTTGCAAAATAAAAACTCAATGGCTGCCATTCTCAGACAAAGACAATTAACAACATCATTCTACTGTTAAAATGAACGTTAGTTAATAAGCTAATGTAAGATTAATAGCACAAGTCTGCAAAGTATACCTAACAGTTTAGAAACAGTGCAACAAACAATGGAAATATTTTACTTCGGTGGACTCAAACTATGATGACATAGTTATTTTTCTTGCATGATACTTGAAAGCAACATTTTTACTATAATTTTGTTCACAGAACATCGACTTGACTTTTCAATAGTTTCACCAGGCTTTAAAGGACAAACAGAAAATATATTACTGTTGTCTCACTATTCTTCTTGTTTCATTGTACCTACTTCTCCCCTACTCACTGTGAAGCACGTGAAATGCCTGTATTAGTAATAGGAACAATAATTTTTAGAAACAGCACGATAATATAATTCAGAAAACAGCTTTTAACAGATTTTACAGATTTTAAGGTTTTTTTTTTTTTTTTTTTTTTTTTTTTACAATTTGAAAATGTCTCTAAACTACTCTGACTTTCTTCCAGAGGTTGTACAAGATTTTATAGGCGCTAGATCTCTTGTAGTTCTTGCAGGTTTGGAGTGAACATTGTAAAATACATTTGTTTGAAATAGTACGTTTTTTACTTCCTCTGTGGAAATACGAATTACCAATTTGATCGAGGCCTGGGAATTTTAGATGTGCTTCCACTTTTCCCCCAAAAATATTTGCGCAAAATGAAGTTTTTGTATCTTTTGCTCATGTTTTAGATGTACATATGAAAGGTGACGGAATGCTTAGTATTAAATTATTACTTATGACATACATTATCTCGTAATATCTTTGTATTAATTGACTCGTGCGAAACATTTGGCTCGACATAGGGCCGAGCCGTCCCTATGTGCAAGGTCGTGCGAGCACGACGCACAGTGGGGCCGAATGAGCAAAAAGCGGAAAAAATTTCAATATCTGGAGAGCGAATTAACATAGAGGCCTGGGGACGGTTTCATTCGAATCAGAACAGAAAAATATATCAAGTTCAACTGTTTTTGTTGAAAATTTGAAAACAATCAAATAACTAATTAGGAAATGAAAATATTTTGGAAAAAATATTTGGAAAGATAAACAATTTTGAAATTTTCGAAATAGGTGGTTGTACTTATGAAAACAAGTTGCAACAAGTATTTTGAGCGTATATTTAAATTAAATATTGCTTAAAATTATAAATTTAATGAAGCTTAAAAGACTGGAGAACTTTGAAAATAATAAAACTTGGGATTCAAAGTCAAAGGTTGTTCAAATTGAAAAGATACATACGAATTCAAATTCCAAGAAATTAGATTAACAGTTCATTAGCTGCATCACTGATTTTCAGGAGCTTTTTTCTTTGGTTCGGGTCTAATGTTCGTGATAAAAAGATTGGAAGTCTCCAGTAGCTTGAGGAACAAGTCTTCGTTGGTAGATATACGAGACATTTTCCGCTAGTTTGTGATTCTGAAAGTCTTGTAATCCTTATTCCTACTTTATTGTGCTTCTTCTGACAATATCCCGAAAGGGAGAATTGACTTCTGCACCATGCAACAAAATCTTATGCACCGTGGATGGCATGTAGTACCATCAATACTTCTCAGTAGCCTTTTGCTTCGTTCAACACAATCATCAAAGTCTTTACTTGGTCTCCCAACACATCCTGTGGATTTCTGGAATGTTGAAAACATATTCATTTTCCATCCACTCGCTGAATATTTTTTTGAACCTCTCCCAGCCTCCCAGTTTACCTTATCTTTTTATTTTAGTTAAAATGAGGCAAGAAACTTTTGCATAGAGTTTTCATTATTAAAGAAATGTTTCCTCTTCAAGTTCAGGATGATTTTGTCAAAGATATACGTCGAAGTTTGTACCACTCCACAAGCATTCACATAAATATTCAATTTTGATAAAGCTCATGACTAGACAACATTAGCAACTAGACTACTCGAATTAAAATTGTTTTGACATGGGTTTTGGGGGAAATGTTTTTTCTGAGCTAATGGGGTAAACAAGGTAGTGCAACAAACAAGTGCGTACTCTAAGCCTTTCCTTTGCGGCTAATAGGATAATAGGCAGAAAAAGGGAAATGATTTTTGTTCTAATGTTTACTTTAGCACCTCTAGTTTGAAAAGTGACCTTCCCCATCTCGGAGGAAGTCGGAGCTTTTTTATCTTAGCTGTTCTCAATGCTCATTTAAAATTCGTAACTTATAACGTTGTAAAGTGCTCTTTTTTTTCTTTTCTTTTCTTTTCTTTTCTTTTTTTTTTTTTTTTGCCCAGTTTGACTGATGTGTGGTTTAATTGACCATCGTAGAACAGGGAGAAAAATCGATATTTTTTTTTCGCACTCCTTTACAATTTTTTATCGCTCATCTTGTGTACTGCGTAATTTGGACAAACTTTCATTTTCTGATTTTGGGCCTAAACTAATGGGAATACCCTTGAAACATATGAAAAAATCATGCCGTTCCTAGATCCTGTAGCTAATATAGTGTGAGAATCACAAACTAGATAATCGAAATAAGCGCTTTCGAAAATCGAATTTTTTCCTCTCTGTCACCACTGTGCGACGGTGTCAGAGCCAAAACGGTGCCGAGCGATACGATCAAAAATACTCGAAATGAATTGAAAAAAAAAACTCCAACCCAAAAAAAGTAAAATTGAATCCTTCAATTCATCTCATGGCGGCGGTGAAATTATACTGCTCATTGAAACAATTAGTCGGTCTTGCTGAGAATTTAAAAGGAAAAATTAATGCCTTATTGTATCTAAACATGTTATTCAAATGCGCAAGCTTTTACACTGAAAGTACTTGATGCTAACTAATGCATACATCAGCATTTTTCTTCCTAAAGTCGAGCGCGAATGCTATTTCGGTAGTCTATAGTACACAAGGTTGAGCATACGAGGTGCAAGAAATTTGCTGTGCCCCATTTTGATTCTTGTGGTTAATATCTTGTATTATAATTTGTGCAATCATAATCTTTTTGTAATTTTTAATTCATGGTAATTTCACTGCTTCGTGTTATCTCACATAAAAACATACGGTAAGCACATTTGCCTATTATTTAGATGCGCATAATATTTATATATCTATTATATTGTAGACAATAATTTAGGTTAACTTTTTAGTTTAGAAAAGTAACGATTTGACCATAATTACACGATTCTCCTCCCCCTCCTTTTATTTAACTATTCGTGTATTCAATTTTTAAAAAAAATGCATTGGAGAGACTATGTATTTGTTTTAGATATTAAATTCAAAGACTTTTGTAACGATTCCGTATTTTAGAATTTTTGATTTTTCCAGAAATTTTATTTCAGTTTCAGATTTTAAGAGGTATTATCCTCTACTTTAATTTAGAAATATATTCAGCACTCCAGGTTTTGACAGGCATAAAACTTGGAATAAGAATTTGTCAATTAGAGATTAGAGAGATATTTAGAGCGGCGTTAATACTTTAATATTTAAAATATTTTCTTCTCCAAAAATGCATTAGCATATCAAAGGCAGAGTTCATCAAACCGGGCTTAGCCCAAACAAACCCACCTGTTTTTTTTTCGGGCAAACACACTTGAAAAAACCCACTATCCCCTAAAGTGAGTTTTCACAATTTTCTACATTTTGAAATATTTACTTCAGAAACCAACTACACATTGATCAATATGAAGTCCAGATCAATATTAGAAATTTATTAGACTAAAAAAAAAGCAATAATTATTTCAATCAAATTCCAAGATTTTTTTTAAAGCGTGGGGGAAAATGCTTTGATGAGTTGAAACTAGCCATCTCTTTTTTTAACAGCAGCTCAATGCGAGGTTTCCAAGCATAGGCGCCCATATACAAAATTTAAAGGTGGGGGGGGGGGCTCAGATAGTTTCCCCGTGGTTTAACAGGATATTTTAACCATGGAAGCAGATTTCGGTACAGATTTGAGTTATTAAAATTTGACATTTTTAATAAGTTATTCATTAATGGCTGGAAAAGAAATGTTTTTACATTTTTGCAAAGAAAAAAGTACTAAAAGCAAGGAAGTTCTAATTTCTAAAGGGGCTAAGGAGGCTTGGGCCACCACTTGCCCCCCCCCCCTCTATATGGATGCTTATGTTTCCAAGAGAAAAATTTAGAGTTCAAAAGTCAACTTCGATCACCTCTCCCTTATATCCGCGCTCACTGGAAGTAACTTCGAGATATGAAGTAAAAACCTACACTGTAATTCAAAATTAAAAATTTGCAGATTATTATTATTATTATTATTATTTGATAAATTGAATGCCAAACGTATTTTTTTCCACATTACATTTGTTTACAAAACCTCACCTCACGTGTTAACAATATTTTGTTCGAATGCTACTGTATAAAGGCTCTCAAAAGACATTTGCGCGACGGCGCCGATCAGGCTTGGCACGGGCCTGGATCGACAAATGAAATTAATTTTTTTAACCTTAGTTTTACTCATCTCCTATTTATTAAAAACTAATGAATAAGTTCTAAAGAATTAGTATAATATAATAAACTAGTACTAGATAAGTTCTGAAAAGAACTGTTTTTGAACTGAACTGTTCTGCAAAACTGAACTGTTCTGAAAAGAACTGTTCTGCAAAAGAACTTATGAACACATTCAAAACTCACAAACAGCGAAATGTAGACACAGAAGGATAAGTGACAGTTACAGTTAAACCTACAGTTGCCAAATCAAAACATAGAAATAATATTTGGTGCGTTAAAAATTATTTATTAGCAATTATAAATACGACTAGTGCAGCTGAAAAATTTTGACAGCTGTCAAAAAAGGGGACGTAGTCATTTGTTTACAAACTTTGGGAGCTAATAACTCGAGAAATAATCAGAAAAATGAAAAGTTATGGCAAACAGTAACAGTTATTTTTGAGCAAAAAATTGAAAAATCGAAATTTTTTTCCGATTTTTGCTTATTTGATGGTCTATCGTCCCCTTAAGGAAGTTTCAGCGTACACGCAATAAATGCCTTTCATGAGTAATATACATGATACTGCAATTTACCGTGTTACAATAAACGTTTAAAGGTTTTCATTTCTGATTTTAATGCAACAACACAACTGTAAATTAAGTAAAATTCTAGGAACTCATGATGAACCATTCAGTTAAGTACTTCGAGTACATTCATGGAAATTTGGGTTAGATTTCAGCAAGTTTCTCAAAAACGATGATTTTTCGCTCATGGGAGAATTGGTTCTATGACTCAAGTTATTAGCACGCCTCTCTCCTCGATTTCGGGGTGCTACACGCTAAATCAATGCGTAATAAAGTAAGAAAATAAGTTGAATAAAATATTTTTCTAAAACTATACTGCGGTTTACCATGTTAAGATTGATGTTTTGTTTCTGATTTTTACAAGAACAGAACTGTCCTGCAATGAGTTTAGATTTAATATTCATGGACGTTTTGATCATAATTCTGCTGAAGAATATATGTTAGGCATAAATGCCTGTTAATAACAACAGTAAATAATCCTATCTCATCACCTCACAACACCAAAAGTAAAAGAATGTTTTTCCTTACTTATAATGTATTACCAATCATTCTGCATGACTAGGGTAAAAGAATCTTATCAGCACTCATTCACATTGGTCGAATCGACCGAATGTTTGTTTCACTTTCGTTCACCTTTGGCGGGAACTCCGTTGTGGATGACGTCATAGAAAGCTTCTAGAAGAAATCTGATGGCACGTGTGCTTAACGATAGCAGTGATGTGTCCGTTCACGTGACTCGGATATGCTAATGACCCGGGGGGATATTTAAACTGCTCGCGGCTTTAGTTCGCTCTCTCTTTTTGATCATCTCTCGTCGTGGTAGGCGGTCGCTCGTTCGGCATTCGAACTTGCTTATTCGTGCCGTTCGCCCTTTATTAGAAATGATTAGCTGGACTTAGCTTATTTCCCAATGGGTCTACTTCATCAAAGTTTTTAGTCAATAGTCATGCAGTTTGCGTTGCACTGTTAGTTATCTCATGCAAAAGTAGCATGTAGAGAAATTATGTTGTTAGTATTTATTTTTATCATTTACAGCGTGTTTTTATCTATTTACATTATCGTTTAAATAAACTTCATGAAAGTTAGAAATAGTTTGTCAAGTCTTATTTCCGAACTCACTCTGCTAGTATCAAAGAAACATTGGGGAGATATTATTAGATTAGAAATTCTCCCCAACACGGGTTATGGGCCCAGTCCCTTTCCTGTGCAGGACCTAGTGAAAATACTTTGGATAAGACTAGGAAATGATAAAGAGTGTACATGCATCTGTAAAAAGGCGGGGTTGTACTGCTGCCAAAAGTACATGTACCGTTGGATGGTGTACATTTCGATATTTTTCAGAAATTTTGAATTTTTTTTTGGAAGCTGCAAATTCGATGACCCATCTGAAGATGAAGTTATTGGAATGTTGAGATGGGGGGGGCGACCAAGATAGAAGCGACTTAAAAGATTTTACCAAAATTCAAGAATACTAAAGTTTGAAAAAAAAAGAAAAATGGAAAATTTCGAGATTCAGATTGAAAAGCTCAACAACAAGAATTACCTCGAATGGTCGACGAATATGAAGTTCCTTCTCATGGAACGGAATGTATGGGACATTACTAACGGAAAAGAGAAAGAACCAGTCATTAATGAGAAGACGAATGTAACAGAAAAAGATGTGAAAGAATTTATTGTGAGGAAGCGAACTGCAGTCTCTCTAATCTTCTTGAATATTGAACAAAATCTAAGAAAAATAGTTGAAACTATAGAAGATCCATGCGAATCTTGGAAGAAGCTAAAATTACATTTTTTCCGGAGAATAGATGTATAAGTATGCAACTCTTCATTGAGCTGAATCAATGCAAGAAAGAGAATGGAGAAAAGCTGAATTTATTCGCGGCGCGTCTGCAGAGAATTTTCGACAAAATCAAAGTTGCTTATCCGAATTTCCCGGAGGACTGTATTTCTTTTAAATTACTGCAAAGTTTACCAGAAACGTATGATCATCTAATTCAACAGATTTTGATGAGGAAAAATGAAGATTTTACATTCGAGAAAATCCTGGTTGACCTAATTATTGAAGAAAACCGTCAAGAAATGAAAGAAAAGAAGACAAATGAGATGCAGGTTTTCCAAGTTAAATCTAAAATTCGATGTTACAAGTGTCATGAAGATGGGCATATAAGAAGCAGATGCCCTTATATCAAAAATGAAAACCGTCAAAGATTGACTTCACAAGAAAGAAATAAAAGGGGAAACCAGCACCAATCCCGGAAAGAATGGAGGGAAGAAGGTACGAGCCCAAGGAGCAGAAATCGCCGATGGAGTTCTAGAAGGAAGTTCCAGGAGCGTCGCCGATCACCTTCAAATAATAGATGTGAGTATCCTTTGTATTTCTTGTCAGAGGCAAATCTTAGTCAGACCCAAGATAAAGGGAATACATTTATTTTTGACACTGCCGCATCAAATCACTGTTGCTCAAATAAGAACTGGTTTAAGACATTTGAACCCCTAAATGATGTAAACATGGCTGTTGCCGTGAAAAAGCAAACTTTCCCGATTGAGGGAAAAGGGGAAATCAAAGTTAAGTTCGGTAAAAGAACTGTAATTCTCAAAGATGTAATGTATTCTCCCCGTTTGAGACGAAATATTTTGTCTGGCACCAAGTTTGACCAGGGTGGTGCAAAATTTAAAGGTGGGGGAGGTTTCGTGGAGGTATCCGACAAACAGGGATTAATTTTTAAAGCTGAACTCAATAATGGAGTTTATAATGTTAATTGTAAAAAGTTTAAAAATTCTCCTAGTTCTAGTCATGTAAATAAAGAACCTTCGATAGAATGCTGTCAAAGTGACATTGAAACTTGGCATAAACGCTGTGGACACGTCAACACTGAAAGTATTCGTAAAACTAGTAATCTTTCAGCTGTTCGTGGCCTACCTAAGTTTAAACATGTTAAATTAAACTGTGATGTTTGTAAATTAGGAAAATTTAAGCGTGTTAGTTTCAAATCAATTGATAGAGTAAGAAGTACCCAGCCATTGCAATTATTGCATATGGATGTTTGGGGAAAATGTGAAGTAAAGGGTAGAAACGGAGAAAATTATTTTCTTTCTATTATTGATGACTATTCTAAAAGGTGTTCATTGTATCCTATTAAGTCAAAAAGTCAAGTTCCGGGAATTGTAAAACAACATATTCTGAGAGCCGAAAGATTTATCGGCAAAAAGGTTGTTAGTATCAGATCTGATAACGGGACGGAATTTGTAAATCAGGAACTAGACGGGTTTTGTCAGAATATGGGTATACATCATGAACTCACAAATGTGTACACACCAGAGCAAAATGGATTAATTGAAAATTTTAACCGTACAGTAACAAATAGTGCACGCGTTTTGTTAAAAGAAAGTGGTTTGCCAAACAGTTTTTGGCCTGACGCGATGTTATATTTTGTATACACATGGAATAGGATTTGTCATTCAAGTCAAGAAAAGACTCCTTTTGAAGTTTACGGGGGAAGAAAACCGTCTGTAAGACATTTAAAAGCATTCGGAACTACTTGTTTTGCCGGTATCCCACGACAATTAAGAAAGAAACTAGACCTAAAAGCCGAAAAAGGCGTTTTAATCGGATACGCGTTCAATCGTAAAGGATTTCGCGTTTATCTTCCAGACAAAGATAAAGTCATTGAAACAATCAACGTATCTTTCAAAGAGAATTCCTTTTTCAAGGACGAATTTACTTCCGAGCAGGAATCACGCGGAAAAGAAAATACCCTTTTCTGGCCTCTTTCGCCTCAAGCAGAAGATAAGAATTCTTCGGAAGAAAGCGAAGATTCGAATCGCTTCAGAGAATTAGATGTTGAAAGTAGCTCTGAAGGGGGGGGGGGGGCGGAAAGTTCAGACAGTGAGGGGGATGATTCTAGTCGCAAACCAATGCGGGAAGCTAGGTGGATTCGGAAATTTGTCCCTAGACCTGATGGTTCAAGAAACGACGTATATTATTTTGAAAAGGGGAATAGCAAAAGATTAAGATCGTTGAATGATGTTCAAAAATATTGTCTTCGTGAAAACATAGCGTATGATCCGGAATTATTTAATTTTAAAGGCAATGATGATTTTCAGGGTGAAGTTTCAAATCAATCTAAAATTTTAACTCATGTTTCCTGACTAGACACAGAAATTCAAATCCCTAGAACATATAAACAGTCATTAAAATCTAATGAAAGGGGGGGGAATGGCAAAAATCAATGGAAATTGAAATAGGCACTATGCGTAAAAGAAATGTTTGGAATTTAGTCAAATTACCGGAAAATGTTAATCCTATCGGATGTAGATGGGTTTATAATTTAAAGAAAGGGGAAAATGGTGAAGTTTATAAAAGTAGACTAGTCGCTCAGGGGACTAATCAAGTGAGGGGACTAGATTTTGATCTAACCTTCTGCCCAGTAGTCTGCTTTAGTACCATTCGCTTTTTCTTTTCTTTGTTGGTATCAAGAGAAAATTGGCTACATATCCAATGTGACGTTAAAAGTGCGTACCTATATGCTCCTATTGATGAAATAATATATATGAAGGAACCCCCAGGTTTTATTGAAAAGGGAAAAGAAAATTATGTGTGTAAATTGAATAAAGCTATATACGGCCTGCACCAAAGCGGTCGTCTGTGGTTTTATGAAAATGAAAATATATTGCTTAAAATTGGTTTTCATAAATTTTTATCACGTAATTGTGTTTATTATACTGATAATGTGATTTTACTCTTATATGTGGATGACATTGTGTTATTCAGTAAGAAGGACAGGGATATTAAAGATGCTTTGAATTTACTTCAAAAACATGTTGAAATTAAAATTTTAGGTAAAACTAAAAAGCTACTAGGTGTAGAATTTGAAAATGAAGGAAATGGCTTAAATTTACATCAAACTGAATACATTCGGGTAGTTTATGAAAGATTTAGTAAATTTAAAATTCCTATTTCTTCTTTACCTATTAGTAAAGGATGTGTTTATTCAAAGTTAAATTGTCCTACTACTCCAGCTGAGATTGACGAAATGTCAAAATATCCATACAAGAGTTTATTAGGGTGTTTATCATTTATTTCTAGTAGAACACGTCCTGATATATCATATGCTGTTAACATTTTCAGCCAATTTCAAAGCAACCCAGGAATGATACACTGGGATGGATTGTTGAAATTACTAGGATATGTTTTCCATACTAAAAATTTAAAATTAAACTTAAAATGTGAAAATGTTCAACTTATAACTTTTTCGGATGCTGATTTTGCTACAAATAAGGATGATAGAACCTCATTAGGCGGTCAACTTGTTTTACTTGATAAAGCTCCAATTGAATGGCGCACGTTCAAAGAACGAAGCGTTAGCCTTTCAACGATGGAAGCTGAATTTATTGCCATGACCGAATGTGCAAAAGAACTCATGTGGCTTGATCGTATAATTGACGAATGCATCAAAATAAAAATTGTTAAAAGTTGTAAAATTAAATCTATTTTGTATGTGGATAATCAGGCTACGTTAGATTTTTGTAAATCGCCTATCGAAAATCATCGTAGTAAACACATTGATATCAAATTGTTTTTCATTCGGGATTTAGTTCATAAAAATATTTTTAACGTGAGATATGTCAAAAGCAAAGATAACCTGTCGGACATATTCACGAAACCTCTCACCCGATTAGAAATTCAAAGATTTATAGAAAAATTTTTTGTACAAATATAATATAATTTAGAAACATTTTTAGAAATTTTTGAAAATTGTTTAATGTACTTTAAATTTTTCTTTGCATCATGTTTTGTGAAATGTTTTTGCAAGTTCTAACAATTTAATTGTCCACCTAAATGTTTCGGTGGCTTTTTCTCCCTATCAACCGGGTTGCGAACAGCTTTTTGTTACGTCTCGTTAAAAGTGAAAATGTAATTGTCAGAGTTATCCCGGGAGTTAGGATAGAGGGAGTTTATTGTTGCATGAAGGTCTATCGCGGGTGTATTTGTTTTTCATTTTGTGAGACCCTATTTTTGAATATTGGAAACACCACTAGTTCCTGTTAGAATTTGTAATTTTCCTTCATTGAATATATTATGGTGCAAAAATGTTATATTAAAAGAAAAAAATTTTGAATTAGTAAAAATGAAATTTTAATCAGTTAAAATTATCATATAGTCTTTAAGTATAGATGGGAGCATTTTTAGATTTTTAGTGATCTATTTGTAAATGAAATGATTTAGTGAGAAATGGATAGTTAGTAAAAGAACTTATTTACATTTCGTCATAAATATTTCTCAATATATGCTTAGTCTATACTATTTTCAAGACTGTGATATTTTATATGCTGATTCGAACAGTTACTGTGGGTTTTTGTTTTATATTTCAGATTAATCTACTGTCACTGTTATAAATTAAACTGGAAAAGTGATTGAAAAATTGAAGAACTTTGATCAAGAATTTGTTTTCGAATTTTGATGAAAATTCGTGGAAAACGTACTATGAGTTACGACGTACGAGAGAGTACGAAAGAAAAAAAAAAGGACATTTCAAGATGATTGTTCTTTGAACTTTTAAATTTTTTCAGCAAAGTGCATTGTATGTTGTGTTTTTCTCAAATTTTGAGATTCTAGATCTATATTGGAAGTTCGTAATATAGTGTCAGGTTTATGTTTAAAAAAAAATTGTTCATTGTTTTTCTCATAATTATTAAATATGTGGAAATTGTGTTAATGTCTAAATGAAGTCGAATTTTTTTGAATGTTTTCATTGTGAGATGATGAGAGGGGGGGGGCTTGTTAGGCATAAATGCCTGTTAATAACAACAGTAAATAATCCTATCTCATCACCTCACAACACCAAAAGTAAAAGAATGTTTTTCCTTACTTATAATGTATTACCAATCATTCTGCATGACTAGGGTAAAAGAATCTTATCAGCACTCATTCACATTGGTCGAATCGACCGAATGTTTGTTTCACTTTCGTTCACCTTTGGCGGGAACTCCGTTGTGGATGACGTCATAGAAAGCTTCTAGAAGAAATCTGATGTCACGTGTGCTTAACGATAGCAGTGATGTGTCCGTTCACGTGACTCGGATATGCTAATGACCCGGGGGGATATTTAAACTGCTCGCGGCTTTAGTTCGCTCTCTCTTTTTGATCATCTCTCGTCGTGGTAGGCGGTCGCTCGTTCGGCATTCGAACTTGCTTATTCGTGCCGTTCGCCCTTTATTAGAAATGATTAGCTGGACTTAGCTTATTTCCCAATGGGTCTACTTCATCAAAGTTTTTAGTCAATAGTCATGCAGTTTGCGTTGCACTGTTAGTTATCTCATGCAAAAGTAGCATGTAGAGAAATTATGTTGTTAGTATTTATTTTTATCATTTACAGCGTGTTTTTATCTATTTACATTATCGTTTAAATAAACTTCATGAAAGTTAGAAATAGTTTGTCAAGTCTTATTTCCGAACTCACTCTGCTAGTATCAAAGAAACATTGGGGAGATATTATTAGATTAGGAATTCTCCCCAACAATATAAGTCATTAAAACGATATTTTTTGGTTCCTAAGGATTCGAATTTGCGTTTTTCTTATTATTAGCGCGACGCTGTAACCAACTGAACCAATGGTCTTACATTTTGGGCTGCTATACAATAAAAAAGAAAATAAATCGGTTTTTTAACAAAGCAGACAAACTGAATTTTCTGTTTATTTTTCGCCGAAAGTAGTGAAAAAAATGTTTAAAATGATACCTTACTTAAGTATTTTCATAAAGTATTCAGATAGTTTTGACGTTCTCAAAAAAAAAAAAAAAAAAAACCTTTGAAATATATGTGTCTACTATAATACGTATAATTCAAAACTCCTTACTAGTTTTAGCTCAATGCCATTCAACCGTAATCTTCAATGTTGCTTTGATGTATTTCACTGATGCACCTACACTTGGAAGAATTAAAGCCTTTATTTATTCCACCGCCAATATACAGGTAGTTATTTAAATAATGGAAACACTTGGGAAAAAAATTTTTTGAACCGCTACTCTGCCGTAAATGTTCTGTTTATAAAGGTGCCCTTCTAACTTTAATCGCTTATACTGGTGACTCTATATGGTGATTGAGTTCTATGGTCACTTTTGCTGCTGTGGTTTGCTTTATAGACATTAGAATCCACTTCAATACCCGTCGGTTTATTTCACTGAACTTCTCTTTCCGCCCACTATTTTGCTTTGCCGAGCTTGTCTCACCGCGCTGTGTGTATGCTGTCATGACTTAAGATACTGTACTTTTAGATGCGCTAAAAAGGTGAAATATTTCAGTTACACTTGCTTGAGCTAGACGCGCTCCAGCAATTTGGACTCTTTAAAAAATTGAGAGGTCCGACATTTCACGCGATTGAAAAAAATCCAAGCCTTCCAGAACTACAATGAGGCCACCACATACAACCAGAATACATTCATTGCTCTTTATAGAAAAATCAGATACCTAGTTTTATTCTTTGTTGCTTACGAAGCGCATTCAAAAAGGTCACTTTTATTCACAGGTGTTTCCATTATTTTGATAACTACCTATATATATATATATATATATATATATATATATATATATATATATATATATATATATATATATATATATATATATATATATATATATATATATATATGTATATATATATATATATATAAAATTAAGCAATCAGAATTTCAAATATTAAACAAATTATAAATAATAAATGATGATAAAAAGGAAAAATGCAAACAGCTATTAAGTAGGAATAGATAAAGAGTGAATCCAGAGCTCATCAGCCGTGGAGGATTCATTAATTATGGTCAAAAGACCAGAATTTTAACTATGAACTAGAAGAGAATGTTTAAGCTCCAGTACATGTAATATAGAGTAACAATGGGCAAAAGCACCACTTGCTAAACTAAAAACAATAAACTAGAGCTCAAACCTAAAACTAAAAGCAGGGGGTTTCGCCTCGACTAATTAGGAAAACAAGTTCCGATAATTAGCCTTCCACGGGACAGTACCTGCCTATAACAAAATTGTCTTACCTTGAAATCCACGTAAACATAACCAAATCCATTGTTCAACCTGATAAAAGAAACATTCCATTTGTCAACAAAACATTAAAAACATATCCAGAAATCAGTCCATAGACATACCGAGTCGTCTGTTTCGCACGTGTAAAAAAATTCATCCACCCCGGTGATTCATAAAAAATGGTTTGTCACGGTTGTATCATACATTTACACAGTTAAACAGTTTCAAAAGAAGTCGCAAGCTATCAGAATTAAAAGAATTTGCAATACCATTTCTGTATTTAAGCAAGAAATTTCAGTACTCAAAAACTTACTTTTTAATAATAACTTCCCTAAAAATCTAGTTGAAAACATTTGCTTAAGTATAGCCTTCGATGAGCATTTCGCTTCTTTTGAAACTGTTTAACTGTGTAAATGTATGATACAACCGTGACAAACCATTTTTTATGAATCACCGGGGTGGATGAATTTTTTACACGTGCGAAACAGGCGACTCGGTATGTCTATGGACTGATTTCTGGATATGTTTTTATGTTTTTAATGTTTTGTTGACAAATGGAATGTTTTTTTATCAGGTTGAACAATGGATTTGGTTATGTTTACGTGGATTTCAAGGTACAATTTTGTTATAGGCAGGTACTGTCCCGTGGAAGGCTAATTATCGGAACTTGTTTTCCTAATTAGTCGAGGCGAAACCCCCTGCTTTTAGTTTTAGGTTTGAGCTCTAGTTTATTGTTTTTAGCTTAGCAAGTGGTGCTTTTGCCCATTGTTACTCTATATTACATGTACTGGAGCTTAAACATTCTCTTCTAGTTCATAGTTAAAATTTTGGTCTTTTGACCATAATTAATGAATCCTCCACGGCTGATGAGCTCTGGATTCACTCTTTATCTATTCCTACTTAATAGCTGTTTGCATTTTTCCTTTTTATCATCATTTATTATTTATAATTTGTTTAATATTTGAAATTCTGATTGATAAATTTTATATTTACTTGGCTTTTTAGTTTTGCTGCGTTGCGCATCTATGGGCTCTTGGTGTGGTCTTTTCAATATTTTTCACTTTTATTATATATATATATATATATATATATATATATATATATATATATATATATATATATATATATATAAACATCTACTATCTAAATAAATATAATTTGACTTCATTGGGGAATAAAATGTTTTTTTTTTCGCTAAATTTCTGAACATAACCTTTAGAAAAAGTAATTTTTTTGAATTTTTATTTTCCTAGCAACTTACCGATATCATTTTCCTGAAGTTGTTCTTTCTTATCCAAAGCAAGGGAAGAAAGTTCGATTCTTCTAGCAAGTAATTTCATACATCTGTACATAATACAATGTCACTAGCTGCTTCAATACAAAAACTAAAATTAATTCTGCTTATAAATGTTTCAGCTTTTATTTCTTCCCTTTTTGCAAGAGCTGTTTGTTCTGTTGATTACTTTTTTCCTGTTTCTGCTTGGCGATTCTGATCTTTTCCTTACGCAAACTATTACTACCTTAAACATAAGGCTATTTTTTATTTATTAATAACGAAATGTTTTTGCATAGACTTAGAATTTTTTCATGTGAAACTAAAAAAAAAATCTATGTTTATGTTAATTTTTTCTCACATAAAGCATGAAAAAACCTAAAATGCTTTCAACATACTTCTTTTTCATTTTTATTAGTAGTCACTGAGCACTTAAGATCCTGAACGCTCACAGACCCTATAGTACGTTTCCCAAGGAAAACTGGCCAGCTGCCAGTTCAGAGGATTCGATTTGAATGAGTCTAGCAGGGGAAAGCGAAAATTAGCGAGGGATTTTGGTGCGAGTGTTCCGTTTATTTCGATGTAACTTTGCTTCGAATTTGGAAGACTAATGGATTCGTCCATTACTGTCTATAAACCAGATTACGCTTTTCCATATCATCGGGGGTGGAGCAGTACTGACACAATCCATCCTTCTGTAAAACGTAAAACTTTACGATCTTTCAAGAAAGTTTATCCAAACAGTACAGCTATCAATTAGAAATAAAGTCAGAACTTAGAGCATAATATTTGTGCATTTTGCTTCATAGTACAACTAAAGCGGAATAAAGTATTGTAAAAAATTTAACATCAATGTTTCCAAAACGTTGTAAGAAATGATGGATATCGCAGAGAAATGTAACGAATAACTGTTTCAGAAAACGAATATTAAGATTTTAAAGTATTTCTGACAGAAAAAAAATGTTGAGCATTTACAAAATAACAATTCAAGTTAAATTCGATCTTGGTTTTAATATACGTAAGTTTTGGCATTTTATATTGAATGGAAGTATGAAAATAATAAATCAAATTCATTACGTTTCTGCGGCACTACAAAATTAAATTGTTTGCTTGCGCTTTGTTCATAAATATTCTTAAATTCTGTTCTTCCTCTCTATTTTTTTCCTTCTTTTTTTAACAGAATTATTTGATTCTGTTGCGTTGCGATTTAAAAAATACAATTACATAGTTTTAAAAACTTATAGTTTTTGTGATTGAATTTTTTTAACTGAAAATATTCTAATATTTCGAAAATAAAAAGAAAACGGCTGCGTCATGGATAAATATGCAGGCATGTACTTGTTTTATGTACACACATCCACAACTTTTACCAGGGGACAATTGTGGCTGCGGTAATGTGCGTTGCTCACTAACGATAATAATGGTACATCTGAAAAGTTTGAAAAAATTTAATTCTTATTAATTTAAAATTAGAATTTAATGCTCTTTCCTTTCTTCTAATTCTGATATAATGCTAACTTATATAATCAGTGCGTAGTGGCATGTATACGATATAGTCGAAAATGGCACATCACTTAAATTTCAAAATTTAGAAGAAAATTTTCCAAACTTTTAAAAATAAACTATTAATTTAGAACCAACCGGTAAGCATATCATAATTGTTCTGCGTTAACTGTAGTATATAAAAAATAAATCAGTAAAAAGAAGTAATACGTATTTTTTACAAGACTTTTTTTTATGATATGCCACTTATGTCAACGCTGAACATTACGTGTATGTGTCTGTGTGAGTACGCATATCTCTAACAACATAAACAGTAGGAATGGCACTGAAAGACGTTTTTGATCTAGGTGCGTAACCAGAAAAATTCATGGGGGCCATGACCCCTTAAAAAATTAAAAATAGCTTAAACGGTAGCTTGGAGATTTATTTTTCGAGAAAATCGTCCCAGACATTCATTTGCATCCAAAAAGGGGCGAATGACACCACTCCCCCCTTCCTTCTCAGCGCTTCTGGAATCGAAAACCAAAAGCTGCATCTGGCCTTGCTTTGATCACCTTTTGGGTAGTTCAGTGGTCTCAGCTAGTACTAATACCAAGGGAGCCATGGCAAGCCAAAGAGGTACGGGGAGATATCCCGTATCTCATGGCGAGCAAGGTTCACACATTAAGGGGTAAACTCCCAGCTGGGCTGACGCCCAGCACGGGGACCTTCCCCGGCGCAATAAGCACCAAGACCGTCCGTGGTCCAGACGACTATCGACCGTCGCATCCAACCGAGCGGGGGGCCCACTACGCGGACCCCCGGACGGTGGAATCTAAGGCTTACAGCTAAGTGGTGGAGTGTGTGCGGAGAAAAGTACTAATACCAGGGCTGCTGAGTCGAAGGGAAAATGAAAGACTCTGCCTTCGACTCCAGGAATTTTAGAGTCTTGATTCCGACTCTTTTATACCAAAATCAGTCCAACTCCGACAGCACTGGCATAATTGAGGATCGTGAGGGAAAATGGTCGACTCCGACTCCTTTACCCCAAAATCAGTCTGACTCCGACTCCGCAGTCATTACTAATAACAGTTTTGATTTATTTTTCTGTGAGCTCTCTCTCTCTCTCTTGATTCTAGTTCTTCAGCATAAGAATAACAAAGTTGACCGCAAAAGAAAGCCTCTGATCCGCTATTCTTGTAAGCATCAGAAAGCACCATCCATCAAAACGGCAGTCTCTCAAAGTCTGAATCGAAATTTACTCAGTAGAAATGACTGGCATACTGCCAAACTCTCCGTATCCAAGAATAGATCTTGATTCTCTAATTATGCGAAAAGGTCACTGCGACAGTGCTACAATAAGCCGCGTGGGACTCATTTTCAAATGTTTGCATTTGCTAAACATTAGATGAACTTTCGCCATTTCGACAATAATTCAGCTTAGATGCATTTGAAATCACTCACAAGTGACCCAACTTAAGTGTGAATCACCGATTTGAATAAAACTTCGCACATCGATAGAACACCTAAAAATATTGAATACTAAAAATTTTGAATTTTCATTCTACTATTACAAGGACAAAGGTTAGTCATTAGGAAAAACACACTTTTCATGTTTTTCACACATTTCGAGTTTTTTACAGACCTATGTTGAGGTCAAGAAGGTGATTTATCTGAGCCGCGAGACGGGGTAAGATTGCGAGGGATGTTTAACACACATAAAAGTATTTTCAGAAAAATCCTGAAACACATCAACATTATTCAGTAAATTACCGCCCATTAGCCAGGGCTAAAGCAAAAATAATCGTTAGAAGTGTTAGTTGCCGATATTTAAAAAACCTACGGGTTCAAAATTAAGTGTTCTTTCGATGTACAGAGTTTATTCCAAGTTGTGATTCACGCTTATCAGTTAATAGGGCACATTGCAGCTCATGTCCTATAAAACAAATACTAAAGTACAAAATGAGATATATTTTGGAATTTAGTACATACATTATAAGTTAAAATATATATGTACGACTGATTATTTTCATATTGTGTATAGTTTGCAGTATTGTCTTGAAACTTTGATTACTTTCAAATTGATTATAAAATTTACAACTTCCCAATTTTCAAAAGCAGAGTCGCAATTTAAGTACAAAGCAAGAGTGTACAATCCGAAGGAGACGAGATTTTCCTCATTGTCACGTGGTAGATCTTTGCGGAGCTTTTTTTGCAAATTCATTCGAGACACTATCTTTATCAATGTTTTACTTTGTGGGTACAACTTAGGTATACACTTCGCAGCAAAATAAACTTTCTGTCCTACTTCTGTTTCTGAAATTAACAGTATTATGAAACAAGAGAGAAAAAGTTAATTTAAACAACATTTCAGTTGAATTGGCCTCAAACAAAACATGCTGTTTTCGAGTCTGCCTTAAATTTACGAATTCTTGGCAAATGGTGACTAAATAACTGCGAAAAAAATGCTTACAATATTCACAAAAAAGTTTTTAGTTGCTAACACATCTATGAATTAAGAAAATTTCATTAAACACCTATTGAAGTCAAACGCAAAATACGCATTCACTTCCAGAAGCGATCAAGCACTAAGGCGAACTTGCTTGAACAGAAAGCGGGACACTTTTGCAAAGAACTGCAGTCATCTACTAGGTTCAAAAACATAGCCAAATGTCGCCAAGTTTGAAGGTATTTGGTCAATTTGGTGAAGATATTTGGCGTCAAATATAAGCGGCAGAATATGATGTCAACTTGCTATTATCTCTCCAATTTCACGTCAAGCCCATCGACTCCAATGTTTAAAATACCGACAAGCAGTGCAAGACTACTTACAGGAAAAGTTCTCATATCTGAGGAAGTTTTGAATAAGAATTAACAGAAAAAAAAGTCAAATTCGACACGATTATGAGAAATTAAGCAGATACTAACATAAAAATAGCATTTATTACCAAACTTTCAGCAAAATTTAAAGGAGTCAAAGTTTAGGTTTAATTTATAAAACGAACAAGCATAACTTCGCTAAAAGATCTATCTCGAAGTTAACAACTTGAATACATTGTTTTCTTAAACATTATATAGGTCTCTCTATTCAGACTTATTCTACAAGGAAGTTTGACAGTTCAGAGCACATGATTGGTTAAACGCTGTTGAGCAAGTAGCAAGGCTCGTTGCTCCTAGTTGTCTTAAACGTAGATTTTTTGCATCTTTCCTTTCTGAAGATTCGAAATCAATATTTTCTGTCGTTTGATTTACATCCCAATCTTCAAACGAATGCTCCTTTTTTTCTTTTGCTAACTGATAAAAAAGTTTTCGTGTCAGAGACTTTTAGAATATATTATACTGAAAAGTTGTTTAAAAAAATAATTTTTTACATTATTTTTCTAAAAATAAAATTCCGCTGCTTATTCGTGTACCTCGATATGTCTCAATAAAGTAGTCTTTGAAATGTTTATGTTTTTAGCTGCATCTTAAATGAGACAGTGGGCAAGGGATGTAAGAGCCAAAATTGAAAATTTCGATATACCCTGTACAAATGTAAAAGAACCTCTCTTCTGTTTCGGAGCAAGAGATAAAAGTAGTATCTCTAGTATGTGCTGCTATACAGTCGGATTTAGAAAAAAATATATTAATGAATGCCTACATAGGATCTTAACTTCAAAGGCGTTTTTCTCAAAGGTTTAAAAATTACACTTACGTTCCTTTGCTTCTCATTGCCACAAATGGTCTTAGGAAGATATATTTTTTAAATTTCGGGGGAGAGGAAAGGGGTGAGGCATATTCCATGCATTAAAAATCGGAATAACTCGAAAGTTTAGTCAAACGTATTGTCACGCTTTGCATTCTAGATAAAAAATTTGCATCGTAGAAAACGCAATAAAGAATTGAACAAACGAAACGGAATTGTTAAAATATTACATTTGTACGTTTCAAGTAAAAAATTTCAAACATTCTCAATGCTATAACTTAAAATAATACGCAGTTCTTCTTTCATTGCTTTCTTCCAGTTGATTGGAAACTTTTTTACGGGAAAATGGTTTTCAACAATGTGACAACCATTTTATAACGTTTTTGAACCGTTTAAACATTAAAATTGCATTATTTATTGATTTACTTATTTATTTTTTTGTTAACTGCAAAACTTAATAATAAATAATTATTTACCATAAATAAATAACTATTAAAGTAAGATAACATAGAAATAGGACTTTAGGATAGACGAGGATTCGTCCAATAAATTTTAACTGATCAAATTTCGAATAAATAGAAAATTATTAATGCAAATGATTTTTTTTTCAAATGCTTCTTGTGATTAAATTCGATTAAAAATCAACTACGTGAGCATCCTAAAATTTTGAGCAGTATCTTGAAATCTTTTTGGATTTTGAACGATGAAAAATTGAAATTAAAATAAAACGATGTTCGAAACAATTTTAAGTGTCTGTTTTTTATTACATGCTGTAATATTTGAATTTTGAATAATGTCGATGCTTTAAAAGAATTGAATAAAAATTTACGATTAAATTTGGACACCCTAGAAACTTCCAATGAAAACTTTTTGTGTTTTTTACTAAAGAAAATTTGACAAATATTGAACCAAATTTCTATACAAACTCCCAAAAGTGTTTGTATACTTTTAAGTTTCGTAATAAAGCCATAGTAACGCAGAACTGAATTCGGATATGAAGTCCAATATTTTTCCGCATAATCTCTATATCCAAACTGCATCCCATCCAAACTACATGAAACCTGGTAGTTTTTCTAAATATTGACTTATTCTTTTAGAAATGGGTCAAAAAACGTGCAAAGTTTTCGTATACTGAAATTTTCTGATAAATGCATGATTAAATTTATCTTCTTTTTTTAAATTATTTTTTTTCATTGTGTGGACACTTACAAACCATTTGGCTTACATTTTTTGCTTATTTACTCCTGAATGTTCCACTTATTTTTTTTTTACTTTCTAATATTCGTAAAAAAACAAAAACACCATTAGAAATTTGATTTTTTTTTCATTATAGCAGCTGTAAATCGGTTCGAAACATCATTAAATTAATTGATTTATACTATTCTATAAAGAAAAAAAAAGGTCATCCAACAAAGTTTAAAAAACGTGAACAGAGATTTACAATTAGAAAATTTATGAAAAATTCACGTTTGAGTGCTGTAAAAGATTCAAGAATGTAATGAAAAACTTTGCGTTTAAGTTTCACCTTCAACTGTTCTTTGAGTTTGTTGAGGAGTTGGATGCTCATCACGCAGAAAACGATTTGTTAGAGCGAAAAGCAAAAAGTTTGCTGGTTTTTCGTAGCAAAATACAAATACAAATACAAAAGTGGCGACCAGCAACAGGCTCTGGACCCAGCTAGACTGGTCCTAGTCGGTTTACAATCCCCAGTGAAGATCAATGGCCCTCTTAAAACTATCTACTCCCTTGCTTATTACCACCTCTTCCGGTAAGCTGTTCCAAGGTTCCACTACCCTGCTGAAATAATAATTTTTCCTAATATCCATGTTAATTTCCTAATATCCAAATCAATGACAAGTCCGAAACGTTTTAGAGTAACGTCTAAGTTACAGATGAAAGGAAATTCAACATTTAAGGTTCCGATGGTGCATTATTATGAGGATAAGAAAAAATGACAAACTTAATCCTAAAATCTTTGTTGGATCAGTTAACCATGGCGATAAAAGTGTTCATGTGTGAGGGTATATATCGGAATAAGGAATTCTTAATTTAGAGTGTAATGATGAAATAATAAAGCACGCTGTTAATTTAAATTTTTAAAGGACAAATTTAAACCAATAGCTCAAAATTTGGATATTGGAAACAACCTTGTTTTTATTAAGATAACGATAAAAAGCATATGGATTTCAACGTTTGCTTCTGGTGCCTCTAAAACTTTACACCTCTAAAACTGTAGTCAATCGACATCTACCCACTGGAACATATTTGGTGAGAACTAGAGGTCAGCTTACGAAACTACGACATTGAAACAAAAAGTAAACTGAAAACTAATAGTCTAAGATCCCACTAGGTTTGACCTACCTTCATCGAATTTCCTAAAATTGTTACCAAACATAAAGAGTAAAAGTTGTAAATAAAACGTGAAAGTAAGAATTTCTACCTCTTTCACGTGAACTAATCAGGGTTGCCAGGGGTTGAAAAGCGCCTGAAAATGAGTAATAATCAGGGTTGTCAGGGGATAAATGGTTTTCAATGAAGGAGATAATTTACCCCTCATCGAGTTTCCGGAATATGTTGTCATTAATGAAGAGCAAAAGCTGTAAATAAAACGCTAAAATAAGGTTGCTTACCTTTTTCCGGTCCCTACCCAAGCAGCACAGAGACGTTCAAAGCTCGTTCCATAACACATTCTGAGCACACCATCCGACACGTTCAAATTACGTTCTCTCAGAACGGTCTAAAAAGCGTCTATGTGTCTCGTCGATCGATGTCGTATAGCACGTCAAAATCTGGTGTTGTACAACCGCTTTTGCACCAATTTTGAACGCGGAATATTACGCTATATTAAAGTGGTAGGATGACGTTTTATTTTGGTGTTAATAAAACAATACTGAATTTTCTGCTTTCACAGGTAAAAAAATTCGAAAAAATGAAGGGTGTACCCCATAAGGGCGTTTTCCACTTACAAATTTAGTTTTCGACAGATCTCTGCTGAATTTCGTACTGAAATCTTTTGATGATCGAAAATTCCTCATAGAAAGAAATCCCCCCTCCCTCAAAGAACATTACAATGAGGATTTTTCTTTACAAAAAAATCCAGTTTATGTCGGATGTTTGACAAATTTGGCACACTCAATTTTGTCAAGTCATTTGATGATCAAGAAGTCTCATAGGAGAGTCTTCGCCCCATTTCTATGGTGTGCAGATGCCCACATACAGGACTTTTCCTTTTACAAATCGAGTTTACTAAATCTGGCTCGTAGATACTTTGATGCTCAAGAACTCCCTTGGGGTTTTCGCCCCTGCCGATGGGAAACAATATATAGTGGGTTTTTCCTTGTACACATTCAGTTTACGTCGGATCTTTGCCAAATTTGGCTCATAGTTCTTTAGATGCTCAATAATTCACATAGAGGATTTTCCTTCTTACAAAAATCTAGTTTACACTTTACCTTTGACAGATTTTGCACATAGCTTTCTTTGATGCTGAAAAATCCACATAGGGGAATTTTCGACTCCCTATGGAGGTGGAAATTCCCCCAAAGAAGATTTGCCCTTATGCAAAATTCAGTTTATGTTGAATTGTTTAAGAGGTCCTTTGATGTTCAGGAATTCACATAGGGGAGTTTTCTTCCCACCCCTGAAGGGAGGAAAAACCTCATAGAGCGTTTTCCTTTTTACAAATCGAGTTTATGATATTTGCCAAATTTGGCACATAGTTCCTTTGATGCGCAAAAATTTACAAAGGGGGAGGGGGAGTTTGGCCTCCCGTCATAAAGGGGTTTTCCTCTGACAATTCTAGTTTACGCCAGATCTTTTCCAAATTCAGTACAGAAGTGTTCTGATGCTCGAAAACTCAAGTAGAGGAGTTTTTGCCCCATTAGTAAAATGCAAAAATATCTTATACACAAATCCAGGTAATATCAAAGCTTAGTCAAATTTGGAAAATATAAATTTAACGTTTTGCAAAATTTGGCACATTGAGAGGGGTCAAGGTCTTTCGACTCCTCCCGTAAATACTACCTTGAATTACAATGCTCAGATTTTGTGCACGTTTTCCTAAACGTAGTTTTTTTTAAACTTTTGTTTTACAATATCTGTTAAATGTGTACAGTTTTTGTAAATCAGGGTTTTATATTTTCTGTTCTGCAGACTTAAATAATAACACAAAATTTACAAAAATACCGATTAATTTACAGATTTTAATGAAATGAACATTTGTAGCGGCTTTACTGTCCTGAAATGCAACTCCCTAGTGCGTCTTGCAGCCACGCCACAATTTCGAGGTTCGACTCTTGGGTTTATTCAAGGTATATTACAACATAACTTCAGAAGTAATTTCCCATGAATACATGAACAGGGTTTGAAGAAAAACCGGGGTAATTTAAAAAACCTTAGCTACCCTGGATTTTTTTATCAAGTACCCTGGTCATTGTTGAAAATTGCGGACTATCTTACAAGAAAAAAAATTAATCTTGATCACTATTTTAACATTGCTTAAACTGTACCACTTTGTTACTTTTACTTTTCATAGCGATATGAATAATTTTAAATCCTGAATTTATTTCTACTCAAATTTATTATAAAAAGCGTCAAAATTGAAGACAAAAAAATTGAAAACCATTTGGCATTTACATAAAATACGTAAAATACACCGCCAGCTAACTTTTGACGAAAATTACTGAAAACATTCAGCATTTAGGTGAAATATTATCAAAATTGATTTTTCTGAAACATAACCACACCAAAAATAGAAAACAGATTCATCCATACAGAAACAAGTATGTCACATTTTGAGAAAAGCTTTCCTTTTAGTCCCAAAAGGCATTTAGTAGTTTTTTTTTTCTTCAGTTTGTTCTAAAAAAAACCTCTGACTAAGTTTTACGTTAAAAAGAGCCGTATGAACCATAACCATGAATCATATCAAGTGTTTTATATATCCTTCCACACAAGAAGTTGGAAATAAAAATTTGAACAGTAATAAAAAACATTAAAATTAGTAATTATAAAGTCGCAAGATACTTTTGCACACAATAATTCAGAATATGTGAGAAACTTTTCAGGTATGATTACAGTTTATGGAATCTGGAATAATCATTACACAGTTGGTTAATTTTATGAGATTATGGTAATCTACCTTTACACTTTGCAATCTTGCATTAAGCATCTATTAAAAAAAGAGCTTCCCTGATGTAGTTAATCAAATCATTCTTTTCCAACAATACAAAAAAAAAAAAAAAGAAATAAAATAAAATAAAATCTTTGAAAGTGATTGAAATAAATTAAGTAAATTGCTTAGTTTGGCTTCCCAGCAAAGAAATATTTTTTAATTAATCGTGAAATCCATATGCAGTTTTAATTCCTAAAACTTAAGAAGTTGTTCAGAAGGACAGATGCCAATTTTCGTACTTGGTATCATTTATTTTAGATCCAATATGTAGTTTGTTTCTGAAATAAATGTTTCAGGGCCCGGTTTGACGAATCCTGTACATTAATAAATTAAAATAGTTCAATAAATAAAATACATATTTTAATGGGAGTTAGTACCCCCTATACCGTCAATGTTAATTTGCACATGTTCATGTACCTTTCTCTCAAAATCTATTAAAGATACAATTATGAATTTTTTCTGTATCTTAAGTAGACTTTTTTTCCCTACACTGAAGTAAAATTTTACAGAAAGAAAGCTTTTTTAAAAAATTCTAATTAGATGTATGGAATTGGTGACAAAAATTTCAAAGCCTAACACAATTTAGGTTCTGAGAAAAAGGAACATTTAGTTTCAAAAATATCTTTTCTCGATATAACAATTTAACAATTTAAAATCATACCTTATCAAAATATGTTTACATTTTTTAAAACTTATTTTAACTTACTTCTCATATGAGCACGATCAAGAAGTTTGTATCATTAAAAAGGTATTGAAATGGAGTATCAAAATATATAGAAGTCAAAAAATCGAATTTTTGAAAATATTTAGGGTACTGACTCCCCTTAAAGTTCTTACAATTTTCAAATGATACACTGTAATGGCTAAGATGTGTCTACTACATATATGGAGAAATAAATTTAAAAATAAAATACAGTAACATTAGTAAAACTATCACAAATGTAAAAATTTGCTAGGGAATTATTTTTCGAAGTGCCTGCTTCTTTTTAGTTGGTCTATGATGAATAATATTTGGATGACAAAAAAAAAATTACTTTAGTTGAATCATTTTATGATTCTACTTGAAAAGGGTCTGAAATTTTCCATGGACTCCCCATCCATTCCATGGATTTCCCGTAAAGCCATTTTACGCCATTAACTTTTTGATTGATTAAAGAATTTTATGGTTAAAACCCTGAATTTCCTCTACTCCCCCTTTTCTCTCTCTCTCTCTAAAATGCAAGATGTTTCTTAGCCCTCAGAAAAACTCATGTGAATTATATTCTTATATTCTTTAGTTAATTGCAAAAAGAATCACGTAAGTCACACAAAAAATCAATGAAGTAACGCATACAAGTTAATGAAAAATTTAATCACAAAATGCCCTTCATTTTACATGATAAACTATTACACATATTTTAATTTTAGGAACAACCAAAAAGGAATTAAAAAGAAAGGCGTTGATCGTTTTGTCCCATTAATGACCTTGGCTGCCTGAAATTAAAATACAAATAAAAAGACAAAAATTGCAACTTATAATAAGATTAAGTGCGTAAAAAATTTGAAGTAGAGTCAGAAATCACCTGACGTAAACATTCTTATTTTTTGAATGATACAAATTAAACTAAATAAGGTGGAAAAAAATGTAGCCCGAAGTGTTCAAATACAATAGTACAATACAATCGTTGATCATACCTTAGGAGCCCAGTGTGTTCATCATTTTTTAGAAATAGTCATAGAGATGCAATACATTTTTTTAACGTAATAGATAATTTGACTTAGCATTTTCTTTAATGAAAAAATTACATAATGATGTGTGTAAAAAAACATAAAATACGATTATAGTTTTAATCACAGAAAAACCATGCTGCTTTTAAAGATATTTCAAAATCCAACTCGAGTACCCATGTTTGTGACTTTTGTATTTGCTATATTTCGAGCAAGATCCTTAATTTGTCCAAATGGGAAAAAAAAATCACTAAGAAAGTTCTATGCGTTTTCTATGATAGTACTTTTTTTGTCCACCATTTTATACTACAAAAAACATATTTTCATTATTTTAAAAATAAATTGATGCTCTTTATTTCTGAATTTATGCATCCTTTTTTGCGTGTATATTTGTTGTTTGATATGGAACCTGAATTGGTTAGTATTTTTAATCTAATGGGTAATAATTTTAAGTGTCATAACTTGATTCTACTTCTACATAGGAAAACCAGTTTGTACACACATAAAACGTGGTCTGCTGCTTGCAGGAGAAAATGCTAGTTGCATTACTTAAATTATCTATTTTGTGCACATCTCAGAGTAAATAATGAAGAAAGGAAAGAATCAATGTACCACACATTCATTCAGAGATATTACTAGAATTATTTTCAAGATATGAAAATATTCATTGATATTTTTCCAAAATCGCGTTTATTAAGACTTATACCAAAGGATGAAATGGAAGTTGTCAGACAAAGAAGAGATGTGAACTAATTTGTTTTTTTTTTCATTGTAAAAAAAAAAAAAAAAAAAAAAAAAAAGAAATTTTCCTAGAAAATAACGGGCAGCTATCTATTTCCTGCCGGTAACATATCCTGCGAAAAACAGAGAAGGTTTTGTCCCTATCAGCATCTTCCCGGAATTAACCTGGTATTTTTTTGAAGAATTAAAAAACCCCTTTTCAATAAACCACAGACAAATAAAGCCTTTTGGCCTCTTCACTAAAAATTTTCTTGATTGGATGGAGTAATTTTCTCTTTCTGATACTATTCACTATTTTGAGGTTGTAGAAGACCCATTATATATAGAAAAGCATATGCTGTATCATTTATATTGCGAATACGTGGGGTTTAATGGGAAAATGTCATTTGATTATTTGGTATGACGTATAATTGTTTTGATTATTTTGTATGCATCTTACTTTCATGTTTTCAAGAAACAAAATTATATGCGAGGATCACATGTCTAATTTTAGCTTTTTTTTTTTTCAAATTCATGCTATAAAGCATGTAATTTATTACTCTTGTCTTCCAATAATTTTATAATTAAGTGACGAATTATAACAAATGTTTTAATGAGTGCTTAGAGGCTTTTACCTGTTATTTATTTTGCAATACATGCACTTCCTTCAACGATTTTATTTTGTTTATAATTAGAAAGATGCAAAGATTTCTCTCATTGACTTAAATGTCTAGGAGTTGTAGACAATAAAAATTCAAAACATATTAATAAGCTTATTTAATTTGTTACTGTTTTAATTTCTTTGTGTTCTATTTCGTATTGAGTCACTTCATGTTAAATAAACTAGGCACTCAACAGACCATTTCAGACTAACATGAAACTTTCAGAAACTTTGCTCTTTTATATCATTAAGATGCATATGGTTTAAAAAAAGAAAATAAAACTTTTCTTTCATAATTCATCTTACATAATTAAAAACTGAGCGTATGTACCTGTCTATCTATGCATTAATCTATCTATCTCTGTCCGAGTTACTTCTCCCGAACGCTAGTAAACTGAACATCGAACCAGGTATCGATGTATTCGTAATTTTCCCGTATTTATGTTTGGCTATTCAAAATATCCCCCGATAATAATTAGCGGAGATATCAACTGAAAACTACTAATTATAATACTTAGATTACGAGATAAAATTCCTATTTTTCGAGGGCTTTCCTCCATTCAAATTATCAGTGCTTCATCAATTTTCCGTAACAATGCTTTTATTGAAATTTGTAGCATGCAGAAAATCATTGAGAAAAGAGATCTGTTGCATTTTTTTCGCAAACATGAACAAATAAAATTCCGAGTTTTGCTTTGAGGGTTTTTCTGTGAACGAGATACTTAAAATATTCCCTTTGTGGTTATTTTCCCGGAATCTGCCGCAAAATGTTACTGATTTTTTTTAGTTTTTGTTCAAGAGTGATTGCTGAACAATGGTCACTTGACATAACTTTCATTTTCGAGGTAGACCGTGCAAAGCCAGGCGACGCAACTAATGAGTAATTTATGTTTGTAATATGCCTTCCTGCAGTGCTTTGAAATGATATCTCAAAGCTATGGGAGCATCAGGATTGTGTAATAGCTGACAATTACATGCACTTTAACTTGATCAGTAACTTAAATACTCTTCGAAAAAAAAATTTCACATAACTCAATATTTAGAAAAAAAAATTCTCATTTATTTGATATAATGTGTTTTAGAGATTTTGAGAAAAAAAAAACTTTCAGAGTGGAACCATTAAGTGATAGCACCAGGGGTGATGGTGGACTCGAGTATTTTTTTCTATGGACAGTGAAATTTATGGAAATTGCCCCCTTTACATTTGAAATCATTTGAAAAGTACCACATTAAAAGTTTTTTTTTTAAATACTATTTTAGTTTTAGATTGCGTCAGCCCAAAATTTTCGGAAATATGGGATCACAAACACCCCTGATTAGCACTAATTTTTTGAGATGAAAGACACTATCTCAAGTATTTTTGAAATTTCGTGAGAAACATATTTTTAAAAAGTTTTCAATTTACATATCGAATTAAAGAGTACGTAATTGTATTTCAAAAGGAGCTATTTTACAAGACTGAAGTTCTCATAGAAATGCAGGTAAATATTTGAAAGCACTGCTGACCAGCAAATGCTTTTTAACGAATTTCAAAATCATAAGTTATGAATGAGGATTTTTTTGCCCCTTGATTCGACATAAATTCGATCCTATTTAAAAATGGCACAAAACATACTTTACTCATAAATTAATACAATTTAATTCCACTTATAGTATGCCGATTGATGCAAGAGCAAGGCTGGTTTTTCGTCAAAAAGACATTAAAAATTAAAAAGCAGAATCTAAAACTCGGAATAAAGACTTAAAAAAAAAAAAAAAAATCTGCGTTCAAACAATTCGTTACAGGGAGAATATTTTTTTTAATACAAAGAACACTGGGAGATAATTTTAACTCCTTAAGCCAACACTTCTATTTAATATTATTTTTCTTTCCCCATCCGTTTTCAATTCAATTAGTTGATTTTTGCCAGTCTTTTTTATTTGTTAAACCTTGTGCGGGAATATTAAACGCAGAAAACTTTCAAGCACCAGGTGATGGTAATCAACAGCTGGTAACAGCTCGCCATTTTGTTTTGCTGCGATAGAATAAACAAGCAATACGCATTCTATTTTTATAAACCGAAAACATAACCTAGCATTTATTTCAACTTGCTTCTGAAAAAAATAAATGAATAAAGACAAAAAAAGCATAGTCAGACATAATATCTTTAACAACAGGAAATATTGCTTTAGAATAGAACAAATTGAATGCGTTATACAACGAATCTTGTTTTTATAATCTTGACCATTTTCAACGCCATAATTTTTTTAGGTACTATTTTGATTGAGACCTTTTCTGTTGATAAAATTGATTCTTTATCATGAATATTTTAAATTGAAAAATTCTTTAAATAATTTAGACTCATTTTCTGTCTCAACATTCAAGAATACTAATTTTATGATTTCTGTACACTGTACAGTATGTACCATATTTTACAGCAGCAACATTTTTCATAAAAATATTGGAGGTTTATTTTTGCAATAAAAGAATCATTATGTGAGCCGTCTACTTTCTTAAAAGTATATAAACTTTAAAATAAAGCATTTTAAATACATCAAAATCTGAGATTCAGCAAAAACAAAATATATATGTATACTCTATTGCAACTTAAAATTCATAGTCGAAAACAAGAATAACTAAAACAACCACTTTAAGGAAAATAAATGTAGCAATCAATTCGAATTCAGATCAGAAATGAAAATTGCACAAAGAAACATTAGCGAAAAATATATCCGTGAAATAGCCATTGATATTAAATTATACAAATGGAACAATTAACTGTTGCAGAATGTTCGAAGCTAAGAAAAAAAAACCAATTAAGTCAAAATTTAAATGAAATTCGATTTATAAACAAAATTAACATGTGAAAGATTTAAAAGTAATATAATTAAATTAATCACTTACTTTTGATAAAAGAATAATCCTTTGGTCGGATTGTTTTCAGCAGTTGCTCCGAAAGTGGTTGAAGTTGGCAAGCAAAGAAAGTTTCTGTAACTATTCCACGGTAAACAGATATAGAGGGCGCTCGAATGCGGTGACAGCTGAACGTCAAATATTACGTTATTTTAACACGGGAATAACACCGTGTCATTAGAACGTTTTTTGAACGTCTAATATGACGTCCCCCTCAGAACTAGACTGACACCGTGATAATATCACTGTTGCTGTACGTCTAATTTTACGTGCAAGTAACACTTAACACCGTCATTCGACCAATGACACGATTTCTGTACCAGATTTGAACTTTCTGGTGCTACTGGGGTAAGCAGGACCCAAGCAGCACAGAGGCGTTCAAAGCTCGTTCTATAACACGTTCTGAGCACACCATCCGACACGTTCAAATTACGTTCTCTCAGAACGGTCTAAAAAGCGTCTATGTGTCTCGTCGATCGATGTCGTATAGCACGTCGAAATCTGGTGTTGTACCACCGCTTTTGCACCAATTTTGAACGGGGAATATTACGTTATATTAAAGTGGTAGGATGGCGTTTCATTTTGGTGTTTACAAAGCAATACTAAATATTTTGCTTTCACAGGTAAAAAAATTCGAAAAAATGAAGGGTGTACACCATAAGGGGGTTTTCTACTTACAAATTCAGTTTTCGTCAGATCTCTGCTGAATTTCGTACTGAAATCTTTTGATGATCGAAAATTCCTCATAGAAAGACCCCCCCCCCCCCACCCTTAAAGAACACCACAGAGGATTTTTGTTTACAAAAAAAATCCAGTTTATGTCGGATGTTTGACAAATTTGGCACACTCAACTTTGTCAAGTCATTTGAAGATCAAGAAGTCTCATAAGGGAGTCTTCGCCCCATTTCTATGGTGTGCAGATGCCCACATGCAGGACTTTTCCTTTTACAAATCGAGTTTACCAAATCTGACCCGTACATACTTTGATGCTCAAGAACTCCCTTGGGGTTTTCGCCCCTGCTGATGGGGAACAATATATAGAGGGTTTTTCCTTGTACACATTCAGTTTGCGTCGGATCTTTGTTAAATTTGGTTCATAGGTCTTTTGATGCTCAATAATTCACATAGAGGGTTTTCCTTCTTACAAAAATCTAGTTTACACTGGACCTTTGACAGATTTTGCACATTTCTTTGATGCAGAAAAATCCACATAGGGGAGTTTTCGCCTCCCTATGGAGGTGGAAATTCCCCCAAAGAAGATTTGCCCTTATGCAAAATTCAGTTTATGTTGGATCGTTTAAGAGATCCTTTGATGTTCAGGAATTCACATAGGGGAGTTTTCTTCCCACCCTGAGGGAGGAAAAAGCCCATAGAGCGTTTTCCTTTTTACAAATCTAGTTTATATTTGGCAAATTTGGCACATAGTTCCTTTGATGCGCAAAAATTTACAAGAGGGGGGGGGGAGTTTGGCCTCCCTTCACAAAGGGTTTTTCCTCTGACAGTTCTAGTTTACGACGGATCTTTTCCAAATTTAGTACAGAAGTGTTCTGATGCTCGAAAACTCAAGTAGAGGAGTTTTCGCCCCTCTAGTAAATGCAAAAATATCTTATACAAAAATCCAGGTAATATCAAAGCTTTGCCAAATTTTGAAAATATAAATTTAACGTTTTACAAAATTTGGCACATTGAGAGGGGTCAGGATCCTTCGACTCCTCCCGTAATTACTACCTTGAACTATAATACTCAGTGCACTTTTTCCTACACGTCAGTTTTTTTAACCTTTTGTTTACAATATCTGTTAAATGCGTACAGTTTTTTTAAATTAGGGTTTCATTTTTTCTGTTCTGCAGACTTAAATAATAACACAAAATTTTCAAAAATACCGATTAATTTACAGATTTTGATGAAATGAACACTTGTAGAGGCTTTACTGTCCTTGAAATGCAACTCCCTAGAGCAGTTAATAGCAGTGCGTCTTGCAGCCACACCACAATTTCGAGGTTCGACTCTTGGGCTTATTCAAGGTGTATTACAACATAACTTCAGAGGTAATTGCAGATGAATACATGAACAGGGTTTGATGAAAAACCGGGGTAATTTAAAAAACCTTAGCTACTCTGGATTTTTTTTATCAAGTACCCTGGTCATTGTTGAAAATTGCGGACTTTCTTACAAGAAAAAAAAAATTAATCTTGATCACTATTTTAACATTGTTTAAACTACGAGTATACCACTTTGTTACTTTTACTTTTCATGGAGATATGAATAATTTTAAATCCTGAATTTATTTCTACTCAAATTTATTACAAAAAATGTCAAAATTGAAGAAAGAAAAAGAATTTGAAAACCATTTAGCATTTACATATAATACGTAAAATACACCGGAAGCTAACTTCTGACAAAAATTACTGAAAACATTTAGCATTTAAGTGAAATATTATAAAAATTGATTTTTCTGAAACATGACCACAGCATAAATAGAAAACAGATTCACCCGTACAGAAACAAGTATGTCACATTTTGAGAAAAGCTTTCCTTTTAGTCCCAAAAGGCATTTAGTAGTATTTTTTTTTCTTCAGTTTGTTCTAAAAAAAACCTGTGACTAAGTTTTACGTTAAAAAGAGCCGCATGAACCATAACCATGAATCATATCAAGTATTTTATACATCCTTCCACACGAGAAGTTTGAAATAAAAATTTGATCAGTATTTAAAAATATTAAAATTAGTAATTATAAAGTCGCAAAATAATTTTGAACACAATAATTCGGAATATGTGAGAAAATTTTCAGGTATGATTACAGTTTATGGAATCTGGAATAGTCATTACACAGTTGGTTAATTTTATATGATTATTGTAATCTACCTTTACACTTTGCAATCTTGCATTAAGCATCTATTAAAAAAGAGATTCCCTGATGTAGTTAATCAAGTCATTTTTTTCGAACAATACAAAAAAAAAGAAAAGAAAAGAAAATCTTTAAAAGAGATTGAAATAAATTAAGTAAATTGCTTAGTTTGGCTTCCCAGCAAAGAAATATTTTTTAATTAATCGTGAAATTTATATGCAGTTTTAATTCCTAAAAAATAAGTTGTTCAGAAAGACAGATGCCAATTTTCGTACTCGGTATTATTTATTTTAGATCTTATATGTAGTTTGTTTCTGAAGTAAATGTTTCAATGTGCGGCAAATTTTGAAAAAAAAAATCATTTTTATTGAGATAGTTTATTTTTTTCAATTGGCTCGTGTTAACAAACCCACGAGTTTTTTTTTTTTTTCGTGCTGGGCCCGGTTTGACGAATCCTGTACATTAATAAATTAAAATAGTTCAATAAATAAAATACCTATTTTAAGGGGAGTTAGTACCCCCTATACCGTCAATGTTAATTTGCACATGTTCATGTACCTTTCTCTGAAAATCTATTAAAGATGCAATTATGAATTTTTTCTGTACCTTAAGTAGACATTTTTCTCTATACTGAAGTAAAATTTTACAGAAAGGAAGCTTTTTTTAAAAAAATCTAATTATATGTATGGAATTGGTAGCAAAAATTTCGAAGTCTAACACAATTTAGGTTCTGAGAAAAAGGAACATTTAGTTTCAAAAATACCATTTCTCGATATAACAATTTAAAGAAGAAAATCATACCGTATCAAAATATGTTTACATTTTTTTAAAGCTTATTTTAACTTACTTCTCATATGAGCACGATCAAGAAGTTTGTATCATTAAAAAGGTATTGAAATGGAGTATCAAAATACATAGAAATCAAAAAATCGAATTTTTGAAAGTATTTAGGGTACTGACTCCCCTTAAAGTTCTTACAATTTTCAAATGATGCACTGTAATGGCTAAGATGTGTCTACTACATATATGGAGAAATAAATTTAAAAAATAAAATGCAGCAACATTAGTAAAACTATTACAAATGTAAAAATGTGCTAGGGAATTTTTTTTTGAAGTGCCTGCTTCTTTTTAGTCGGTCTGTGATGAATAATATTTGGATGATAAAAAAAAAAAATTACATTAGTTGAATCATTTTATGATTCTACTTGAAAAGGGTCTCAAATTTTCTATGAACTTCCCTAGTAAAGCCATTTTACGGCATTAACTGTTTGATTGTATAAAGAATTTTATGGTTAAAACCCTGAATTTCCTCTACTCCCCCTTTTTTTTCTTTCTCTAAAATGCAAGATGTTTCTTAGCCCTCAGAAAAACTCATGTGAATTATATTCTTATATTCTTTAGTTAATTGGAAAAGGAATAACGTAAGTCACACAAAAAATCAATGAAGTAACGCAAACAAGATTAAAAAAATTTAATCACAAAATACCCCTCACTTTACATGATAAACTCTTACACATATTTTGATTTTAGGAGCAACCAAAAAGGAATTAAAAAGAAAGGCGTTGATCGTTTTGTCCCATTAATGACCTTGGCTGCCTGAAATGAAAATAAAAATAAAAAGACAAAAATTGCAGCTTATAATAAGATTAAGTCGTGAAAAATTTGAAGTACAGTCAAAAATCACCTGACGTAAACATTCTTATTTTTTGAATGATTCAAATTAAACTAAATAAGTTGGAAAAAAATGTAACCCGAAATGTTCAAATCCAATGGTACAATACAACCGTTGATCATACCTTGGGATCCCAGTGTGTTCATCATTTTTTAGAAGTAGTCATAGAGAAGCAATACATTTTTTTAACATAAGAGACAATCAGACTTGGGATTTTCTTTAATGAAAAAAATTACGTAATGATGTGTGTAAAAAAAACATAAAATATGATTCTAGTTTTAATCACAGAAAAACCATGCTGCTTTTAAAGAAATTTCAAAATCCAACTCTAGTACCCATGTTGGTGACTTATGTGCTATATATCGAGCAAGAAAGACCCTTAATTTGTCCAAATCACTAAAAAAAAAAAAAAAAAATCACTAAGAAAGTTCTATGCGTTTTATATGATAGTACTTTTTTTCCCACCATTTCATACTGCAAAAAACATATTTTCATTATTTTAAAAATTTTAAAAATAAATTGATACTCTTTATTTCGGCATTTATGCATCATTTTTGCTTGTTTATTTGTTGTTTGATATGGAACCTGAATTGGTTAGTATTTTTAGTCTAATTGGGTAATAATTTAAGTGTCATAACTTGATTCTACTTTTACATAGGAAAACCAGTTTGTACACATATAAAACATGGCCTGCTGCTTTCAGGAGAAGAAAAAAATAAGCTTATTTCATTTGTTAGTGTTCTATTTCGTATTGGGTCACTCACATGTTAAATCAACTAATCAACTAGGCACTCAACCAGACCATTTCAGACTAACATGAAACTTTCAGAAACTTTGCTCATTTATATCATTGAGATGCATATGGTTTGAAAAAAAAAATCATTCATAATTCATCTTACATAATTAAAAACTGAGCGTATGTACCTATCTATCTATGCATTAATCTATCTATCTCTGTCCGAGTTACTTCTCCCGAACGCCAGTAAACTGAACATCGAACCAGGTATCGATGTATTCGTAATTTTCCCGTATTTATGTTTGGCTATGCAAAATAATCCCCGATAATAATTAGCGGAGATATCAACTGAAAACTACTAATTATAATACTTAGATTACGAGATAAAATTCCTATTTTTCGAGGGCTTTCCTCCATTCAAATTATCAGTGCTTCATCAATTTTCCGTAACAATGCTTTTATTGAAATTTGTAGCATGCAGAAAATCATTGAGAAAAGAGATCTGTTGCATTTTTTTCGCAAACATGAACAAATAAAATTCTGAGTTTTGCTTTGAGGGTTTTTCTGTGAACGAGATACTTAAAATATTCCCTTTGTGGTTATTTTCCCGGAATCTGCCGCAAAATGTTACTGATTTTTTTAGTTTTTGTTCAAGAGTGATTGCTGAACAATGGTCACTTGACATAACTTTCATTTTCGAGATAGACCGTGCAAAGCCAGGCGACGCAACTAATGAGTAATTTATGTTTGTTAATATGTCTTCCTGCAGTGCTTTGAAATGATATCTCAAAGCTATGGGAGCATCAGGATTGTGTAATGGCTGACAATTACATGCACTTTAACTTGATCAGTAACTTAAATACTCTTCGACATTTTTTTTTCACATAACTCAATATTCAGGGGAAAAAAATCTATTTTTTTTTTTTTTTGAGATAATGTCTTTTAGAGATTTTGAAAAAAAAAAATACTTTAAGAGTGGAACCATTAAGGGATAGTACCAGGGACGATGGTGGACTCAAGTACTTTGTACTATAGACAGTGAAATTTATGGAAGTTGCCCCCTTTACATTTGAAATCATTTGAAAAGTACTACTTTAAAAAAATTTTAAAAATACTTTTTTAGTTTAAGATTGCGTCAGCCCAAAATTTTCGGAAATTTGGAATCACAAACACCCCTGATTAGCACTAATTTTTTGAGATAAAAGACACTATCTCAAGTATTTTTGAAATTCCGTGAGAAACATAGTTTTAAAAGGTTTTCAATTTACATATCGAATTAAAGAGCACGTATTTGTATTTCAAAAGGATCTATTTTACAAGACTGAAGTTCTCATAGAAATGCAGTTAAATATTTGAAAGCACTGCCGACCAGCAAATGCTTTTTAATGAATTTCAAAGTCATAAGTTATGAATGAGTGATTTTTTTTTTCAAAATTATTTACAAATTTAAGAAGGGGAAGAGAAGATTTTAGAAAGTTTCATGAAAATATGAAAAGGTCAGGTTGAGGATTTTTTTTGCCCCTTGATTCGACATAAATTCGATCCTATTTAAAAGTGGCACAAAACATACTCTGCTCATAATTTAATACAATATAATTCCACTTATAGTATGTCGATTGATACAAGAGCAAAGCTGGTTTTTCGTCAAAACGACATTAAAAATCAAAAAGACGGATCTAAAACTCGAAATAAAGACTTAAAAAAAAAAAAAATCTGTATTCAAACAATTCGTTACAGGGAGAATATTTTTCTTAATACAAAAAACATTTGGAGATAATTTTAACTCCTTAAGCCAACACTTCTATTTAATATTATTTTTCTTTCCCCATCCGTTTTCAATTCAATTAGTTGATTTTTGCCAGTCTTTTTTATTTGTTAAATCTGTGCGGGAATATTAAACGCAGAAAACTTTCAAGCACCAGGTGATGGTAATCAACAGCTGGTAGCAGCTCGCCATTTTGTTTTGCTGCGATAGAATAAACAAGCAATACGCATTCTATTTTTATAAACCGAAAACATAACCTAGCATTTATTTCAACTTGCTTCTGAAAAAAAATAAATGAATAAAATCAAAAAAGCATATTCAGACATAATATCTTTAACAACAGGAAATATTGCTTTAGAATAGAACAAATTGAATGCGTTATACAACGAATCTTGTTTTTATAATCTTGACCATTTTCAACGCCATAATTTTTTTAGGTACTATTTTGATTGAGACCTTTTCTGTTGATAAAATTAATTCTTTATCATGAATATTTTAAATTGAAAAAATCTTTAAATAATTTAGACTCATTTTCTGTCTCAACATTCAAGAATACTAATTTTCTGATTTCTGTACAGTATGTATCACATTTTACAGCAGCAACACATTTTTCATAAAAATTTTGGAGATTTATTTTTGCAATAATAGAATTATTATGTGAGCCGTCTACTTTCTTAAAAGTATAAAAACTTTAAAATAAAGCATTTTAAATACATCAAAAACTGAAATACAGCAAAAACAAAATATATATGTATACTCTATTGCAACTTAAAATTCATAGTCGAAAACAAGAATAACTAAAACAACCACTTTAAGGAAAATAAGTGTAGCAATCGATTCAAATTCAGATCAGAAATGAAAATTGCACAAAGAAACGTTAGCGAAAAATATATCCATGAAATAGCCATTGATATTAAATTATACAAATGGAACAATTAAGTTTTGCAGAATGTTCGGAGCTAAGAAAAAAAACCCCAATTAAGTCAAAATTTAAATGAAATTCGATTTATAAACAAAATTAGCATGTGAAAGATTTAAAAGTAATTATAACTAAATTAATCACTTACTTTTGATAAAAGAATAATCCTTTGCTCGGATTGTTTTTCAGCAGTTGCTCCGAAAGTGGTTGAAGTTGGTAAGCAAAGAAAGTTTCTGTGACTATTCCACGGTAAACAGATATAGAGGGCTCTCGGATGCGGTGACAGCTGAACGTCAGATATTACGTTATTTTAACACGGGAATAACACCGTGTCATTAGAACGTTTTTTGAACGTCTAATATGACGTCCCCTCAGAACTAGACTGGCACCGTGATAATATCACTGTTGCTGTACGTCCAATTTTACGTGCAAGTAACACTTAACACCGTCATTCGACCAATAACACGATTTCTGTACCAGATTTGAACGTTCTGGTGCTACTGGGGGATTGACTGAGTCTAAAAAGTGCCCAAAAATGAGTAATTTAGCCTCATCGAGTTTCCAAAAATTGTTGGCATAAATGAGGAGTAAACCCAAGCAGCACAAAGGAGTTCAAAGCTCGTTCTATAACACGTTCAGAGCACACCAACCGACACGTTCAAATTACGTTCTCTCAGAACGGTCTAAAAAGCGTCTATGTGTCTCGTCGATCGATGTCGTATAGCACGTCGAAATCTGGTGTTGTACCACCACTTTTGCACCAATTTTGAACGTGGAACATTACGTTATATTAAAGTGGTAGGATGACGTTTCATTTTGGTGTTAACAAAACAATACTGAATATTCTGCTTTCACAGGTAAAAAAAGTCGAAAAAATGAAGGGTGTACCCCATAAGGGCGTTTTGTACTTGCAAATTCAGTTTTCGTCAGAACTCTGCTGAATTTCGTACTGAAATCTTTTGATGATCGAAAATCTCTCATAGAAAGACCCCCCCCCCTCAAAGAACACCACAATGAGGATTTTTGTTTACAAAAAATTCTGTTTATGTCGGATGTTTGACAAATTTGGCACACTCAATTTTGTCAAGTCATTTGATGATCAAGAAGTCTCATAGGGGAGTGTTCGCCCCATTTTCAATGGTGTGCAGATGCGCACATACTGGACTTTTCCTTTTACAAATCGAGTTTACCAAATCTGACTAGTAGATACTTTGATGCTCATAGACTTCCTTGGGGTTTTCGCCCCTGCCGATGGGAAGCAATATATAGAGGATTTTTCCTTGTACACATTCAGTTTACGTCGGATATTTGCCAAATTTAGCTCATAGGTCTTTTGATGCTCAATATTTCACATAGAGGGTTTTCCTTCTCACAAAAATCTAGTTTACACTGGACCTTTGATAGATTTTGCACATAGCTTTCTTTGATGCTGAAAAATCCACATAGGGGAGTTTTCGCCTCCCTTATGGAGGTGGAAATTCCCCCAAAGAAGATTTTCCCTTATGCAAAATTCAGTTTATGTTGGATCGTTTGAGAGGTCCTTTGATGTTCAGGAATTCACATAGGGGAGTTTTCTTCCCACCCCCTCCCCCTGAGGGAGAAAAAACCCCATAGAGCGTTTTCCTTTTTACAAATCGAGTTTATGATATTTGCCAAATTTGGCACATAGTTAATTTGATGCGCGAAAATTTACAAAGGGGAAGGGGGAGTTTGGCCTTCCGTCATAAACGGGTTTTCCTCGGACAATTCTAGTTTACGACAGATCTTTTCCAAATTTAGTACAGAAGTGTTCTGATGTTCGAAAACTCAAGTAGAGGAGTTTTTGCCCCTCTAGTAAAATGCAAAAATATCTTATACAAAAATCCAGGAAAAGAAGCTTAACCATATTTGGAAAATATAAGTTAACGTTTTGCAAAATTTGGCATATTGAGAGGGGTCAAGGTCCTTCGACTCCTCCCGTAAGTGCTACCTTGAATTACAATGTTCAGATTTTGTGCACTTTTCCTAAACGTAGTTTTTTTTTTAACCTTTTGTTTACAATATCTGTTAAACGTGTACAGTTTTTGTAAATTAGAGTTTTATATTTTTTGTTCTGCAAACTTAAATAATAACACAAAATTTACAAAAATATCGATTAATTTACAGATTTTGATGAAATGAACACTTGTAGAGGCTTAACTGTCCTGAAATGCAACTCCCTAGAGCAGTTAATAGCAGTACGCCTTGCAGTCACACCACAATTTCGAGGTTCGACTCTTGGGCTTATTCAAGGTGTATTACAACATAACTTCAGAAGTAATTTCCCATGAATACATGAACAGGTTTTGAAGAAAACCGGGGTAGTTTAAAAAACCTTAGCTACCTTGGATTTTTTTTTTTTTTTTTTTTTTTTTGTCAAGTCAATATGCAGTTTTAATTCCTAAAACTTCAGAAAGACAGATGCCAATTTTCGTATACTTGGTATTATTTATTTTAGATCTAATATGTAGTTTGTTTCTGAAATAAATGTTTCAATATGCGGCAAATTTTGAAGAAAAAAAAATCGACTTTATCGACATAGTCCATATTTTTGAAGTGGTGGTGTTAGAAAACCCACGGGTTTTTTTTTCCGTGCTGTGCCCGGTTTGAAGAATCCTGTACATTAATAAATTAAAATAGTTTAATAAATAAAATACATATTTTAAGGGGAGTTAGTACCCCCTATACCGTAAATGTTAATTTGCACATGTTCATGTACCTTTCTCTGAAAATCTATTAAAGATACAATTATGATTTTTTTCTGTACCTAAAGTAGACTTTTTTCTTTATACTAAAGAAAAATTTTACAGAAAGAAAGCTTTTTTAAAAAGTTCAAATTAGATGTATGGAATTGGTGGCAAAAATTTCAAAGCCTAACACAATTCAGGTTCTGAGAAAAAGGAACATTTAGTTTCAAAAATACCATTTCTCGATATAACAATTTAAAGAAGAAAATCATACCTTATCAAAATATGTTTACATTTTTTAAAAGTTTATTTTAACTTGCTTCTCATATGAGCACGATCAAGAAGTTTGTATCATTAAAAAGGTACTGAAATGGAGTATCAAAATATATAGAAATCAAAAAATCGAATTTTTGAAAGTATTTAGGGTACTGACTTCCCTTGAAGTTCTTACAATTTTCAAATGATGCTCTGTAATGGCTAAGATGTGTCTACTACATATATAGAGAAATAAATTTAAAAATAAAATACAGCAACAGTAGTAAAAATATCACAAATGTAAAAATTTGCTAGGGATTTTTTTTTTTTTTTTTTTGAAGTGCCTGCTTCTTTTCAATTGGCCTGTGATGAATAATATTTGGATGACAAAAAAAATTTACTTTAGTAGAATCATTTTATGATTCTACTTGAAAAGGGTCTCAAATTTTCCATGGACTTCCCTAGTAAAGCCATTTTACGGCATTAACTTTTTGATTGATTAAAGAATTTTATGGTTAAAACCCTGAATTTCCTCTACTCCCCCTTTTCTCTCTCTCTCTAAAATGCAAGATGTTTCTTAGCCCTCAGAAAAACTCATGTGAATTATATTCTTATATTCTTTAGTTAATTGCAAAAAGAATCACGTAAGTCAAACAAAAAATTAATGAAGTAACGCATACAAGTTAATAAAAAATTTAATTCCAAAATACCCTTCATTTTACATGATAAACTCTTACACATATTTTGATTTTAGGAACAACCAATAAGGAATTAAAAAGAATGGTGTTGATCGTTTTGTCCCATTAATGACCTTGGCTGCCTGAAATGAAAATACAAATAAAAAGACAAAAATTGCAGCTTATAATAAGATTAAGTACGTAAAAAATTTGAAGTACAGACTGAAATCATCACCTGACGTAAACATTCTCATTTTTTGAATGATACAAATTAAACTAAATATAAGTTGAAAAAAAATGTAACCCGAAGTGTTCAAATCCAATAGTACAATACAACCATTGATCATACCTTGGGAGCCCAGTGGTTCATCATTTTTTAGAAATAGTCATAGAGAGGCAATACATTTTTTAAACATAAGAGACAATTTGACTTAGGATTTTCTTTAATGAAAAAAATTACATAATGATGTATGTAAAAAAAAAACATAAAATATGATTCTAGTTTTAATCACCGAAAAACCATGCTGCTTTTAAAGGAATTTCAAAATCCAACTCGAGTACCCATGTTTGTGATTTTTGTGCTATATATCGAGCAAGACACTGAATTTCTCCAAGCGGGAAAAGAAATTACTAAGAAAGTTCTATGCGTTTTCTATGATAGTACTTTTTTTCCACCATTTCATACTGCAAAAAAACATATTTTCATTATTTAAAAAATAAATTGATACCCTTTATTTCTGCATTTATGCATCATTTTTGCGTGTTTATTTGTTGTTTGATATGGAACTTGAATTGGTTAGTATTTTTAGTCTAATTGGGTAATAATTTTAAGTGTCATAACTTGATTCTACTTTTACATAGGAAAACCAGTTTGTACACATATAAAACATGGCCTGCTGCTTTCAGGAGAAGATGCTAGTTGCATTACTGACATTATATATTTTGTGCACATCTCAGAGTTAATAATGAAGAAAGGTAAGAATCAATGTACCACACATATATTCAGAGATATTACTAGAATTATTTTCAAGATATGAAAATATTCATTGATATTTTTCCAAAATCGCGTTTATTAAGACTTATACCAAAGGATGAAATGGAAGTTGTCAGACAAAGAAGAGATGTGCACTAATTTGTTTTTTTCATTGTAAAAAAACAAGCTTATTTCATTTGTTACGGTTTTAATTTCGTTGTGTTCTATTTCGTATTGGGTCACTCACATGTTAAATCAACTAGGCACTCAACCACACCATTTCAGACTAACATGAAACTTTCAGAAACTTTGCTCTTTTATATCATTAAGATGCATATGGTTTAAAAAAAAAATTCTTTCATAATTCATCTTACATAATTAAAAACTGAGCGTATGTACCTATCTATCTATGCATTAATCTATCTATCTCTGTCCGAGTTACTTCTCCCGAACGCCAGTAAACTGAACATCGAACCAGGTATCGATGTATTCGTAATTTTCCCGTATTTATGTTTGGCTGTTAAAAATAATCCCTCGATAATAATTAGCGGAGATATCAACTGAAAACTACTAATTATAATACTTAGATTTCGACATAAAATCCGTATTTTTCGAGGGCTTTCCTCTATTCAAATTATCAGTGCTTCATCAACTTTCCGTAACAATGCTTTTATTGAAATTTGTAGCATGCAGAAAATCATTGAGAAAAAAGATCTGTTGCATTTTTTTTTCTCAAACATGAACAAATAAAATTCTGAGTTTCGCTTTGAGGGTTTTCCTGTGATCGAGATACTTAAAATGTTCCCTTTTTGGTTATTTTCCCGGAATCTGCCGCAAAATGTTACTGTTTTTTTTTAGTTTTTTGTTCAAGAGTGATTGCTGAACAATGGTCACTTGACATAACTTTTATTTTCCAGGTAGACCGTGCAAAGTCAGGCGACGCAACTAATGAGTAATTGATGTTTGTTAATATGCCTTCCTGCAGTGCTTTGAAATGATATCTCAAAGCTATGGGAGCATCAGGATTGTGTAATGGCTGACAATTACATGCACTTTAACTTGATCAGCAACTTAAGTACTCTTCGATTTTTTTTTTCACATAACTCAATATTTAGGAAAAAAAATTCTCATTTTTTTGAGATAATGCCTTTTAGAGATTTTTGAAAAAAAAAAAAAAAAAAAAAACTTTCAGAGTGGAACCATTAAGGGATAGCACCAGGGGTAATGGTGGACTCAAGTACTTTTTTCTATAGACAGTGAAATTTATGGAAGTTGCCCCCTTCACGTTTGAAATCATTTGAAAAGTAATTTTTTTTAATACTTTTTTAGTTTTGGATTGCGTCAGCCCAAAATTTTCGGAAATTTGGGATCACAAACACCCCTGATTAGCACTAATTTTTTGAGATGAAAGACACTATCTCAAGTATTTTTGAAATTTCGTGAGAAACATATTTTTAAAAGGTTTTCAATTTACATATCGAATTAAAAAGCACGTAATTGTATTTCAAAAGGAGCTATTTTATAAGACTGAAGTTCTCATAGAAATGCAGTTAAATATTTGAAAGCAGTGAAGACCAGCAAATGCTTTTTAACGGATTTTAAAATCATAAATTATGAATGATTGCTTTTTTTTCCAAAATTATTTACAAATTTAAGAAGTGGAAGAGAAGATTTTTCAAAGTTTCATGAAAATATGAAAAGGTCAGGTTGAGGATTTTTTTGCCCCTTGATTCGACATAAATTCGATCCTATTTAAAAATGGCACAAAACACATACTCTACTCATAATTTAATACAATTTAATTCCACTTATAGTATGCCGATTGATGCAAGAGCAAGGCTGGTTTTTCGTCAAAAAGACATTAAAAATTAAAAAGCCGAATCTAAAACTCGAAATAAAGACTTAAAAAAAAAAAAATCTGTGTTCAAGCAATTCGTTACAGGGAGAATATTTTTCTTAATACAAAAAACACTGGGAGATAATTTTAACTCCTTAAGCCAACACTTCTATTTAATATTATTTTTCTTTCCCCATCCGTTTTCAATTCAATTACGTAGTTGATTTTTGCTAGTCTTTATTTGTTAAATCTGTGCGGGAATATTAAACGCAGAAAACTTTCAAGCACCAGGTGATGGTAATCAACAGCTGGTAGCAGCTCGCCATTTTGTTTTCCTGCGATAGAATAAACAAGCAATACGCATTCTATTTTTATAAACCGAAAACATAACCTAGCATTTATTTCAACTTGCTTCTGAAAAAAAATAAATGAATAAAAACAAAAAAGCATAGTCAGACGTAATATCTTTAACAACAGGAAATATTGCTTTAGAATAGAACAAATTGAATGCGTTATACAACGAATCTTGTTTTTATAATCTTGACCATTTTCAACGCCATAATTTTTTTAGGTACTATTTTGATTGAGACCTTTTCTGTTGATAAAATTGATTCTTTATCATGAATATTTTAAATTGAAAAATTCTTTAAATAATTTAAACTCATTTTCTGTCTCAACATTCAAAATACTAATTTTCTGATTTCTGTACAGTATGTACCACATTTTACAGCAGCAACACATTTTTCATAAAAATTTTGGAGGTTTATTTTTGCAATAATAGACTCATTATGTGAGCCGTCTACTTTCTTAAAAGTATAAAAACTTTAAAATAAAGCATTTTAAATACATCAAAAACTGAGATTCAGCAAAAACAAAATTTATATGTATACTCTATTGCAACTTAAAATTCATAGTCGAAAACAAGAATAACTAAAACAACCACTTTAAGGAAAATAAATGTAGCAATCAATTCGAATTCAGATCAGAAATGAAAATTGCACAAAGAAACGTTAGCGAAAAATATATCCGTGAATTAGCCATTGATATTAAATTATACAAATGGAACAATTAAGTTTTGCAGAATGTTCGAAGCTAAGAAAAAAAAACCCAATTAACTCAAAATTTAAATGAAATTCGATTTATAAACAAAATTAACATGTGAAAGATTTAAAAGTAATTATAATTAAATTAATCACTTACTTTTGATAAAAGAATAATCCTTTGCTCGGATTGTTTTTCAGCAGTTGCTCCGAAAGTGGTTGAAGTTGGCAAGCAAAGAAAGTTTCTGTAACTATTCCACGGTAAACAGATATAGAGGGCGCTCGGATGCGGTGACAGCTGAACGTCAAATATTACGTTATTTTAGCACGGGAATAACACCGTGTCATTAGAACGTTTTTTGAACGTCTAATATGACGTCCCCTCAGAACTAGACTGGCACCGTGATAATATCACTGTTGCTGTACGTCTAATTTTACGTGCAAGTAACACTTAACACCGTCATTTGACCAATAATACGATTTCTGTACCAGATTTGAACGTTCTGGTGCTACTGGGGAAAGCTGCAAAGAAAACGTTAAATTAAGGTTATCTATCTATTGCGCGTGAACTAATCAGGGTTGCCAGGGGCTAAAGGTGCCCAAAAATGAGTAATTAATCCTCATCGAGTTTCCAAAAATTGTTGTCATAAATGAAGAGTAAAAGCTGTAAAGAAAAGTATGAGAAATTTCTAATCACTTTTTGCTGAAAATTTCAATTAGAACTTCCTGAAAAGTTGAAAAAATTAATTTTTCAATTTTTCCGGAGTAAAAATAAAACACTTCGGAAAAAAACGGTTTCTTTCCGCTTTTTCTATGAAATTTTCCGTTTTTTTTTCCGACCGTTTTCATCTCTACATAAGACACAAATTAAATAAACTACTTCACGTTGAATGCAATATACCCCGACAGCCCGGTCATCACATACTATGACTGTAGTTTTGTTCTTACTGGAACTCCTCAGTCAGGAATTGTGAATAACCAAGCTGGAGGCGGATGTCATCTCAATTCAATTCTGACTTAACCCTGGCTTAGGAATGGTAACTTACTGCTAAATACCCATACTTTGTCTTCCATTCACGAGTCGAACCACACTTTGCTGCGAACGCTCGCTGGTGAATTCACTTTATCCACCAGTTTGTTGCCACTCTCAGCTTCAACTGAGATAACAACTGCCACCAGCTCGGTTATTCACTATTCCTGACCAAGGAGTTCTAAAAAGAACGAAACTGCAGTCTCAGGATGTCATGAATAGGCTTAGGGGCGGTTTCTTACTGCAAAATATTTCAAATTGGCATAAAATAAAAATTACAAATTTTTCAGATGAAAAAATTTAACCAGGTATTCAACTGAATATTTCTTTATTTAGTGCATCTCAATTAATATCAATAGAATATTACTGGATATTAGGGCTGGGCTATCATTCAGTACATCGCAAAAAACTGTTGTACATCCTACATCATTAAATTGGATTAGAATTTTTCTCTAAACCAATTCATCAATGCAGCACCGACTACAAATCCTACCACCAATATTCAGACACCAGTCCACAATCGTTACCGTTTTAATATCTTAATTGTTTCAAAATTCTGTAGAAGCAGGGGCACCCAGATGGGAGGTTACTGGGACCTACAAAAATGCCCTTATTCCACATTTTTTTTCTGATGATTCTTAAAATTTAACGATTAATTTTTGAACTTGCCTTTTAAAAAAATGATGATGTTTAATGTCTCTTCTCATTAGATGAATAATTGTCTTCATACTCATAGCTTATCATTGAGTACAGTTCAGAGTATAATTCAGTAAGTTAAAAAAATTTCCCCACCCAAAAATTTAAGTTCTGTTGTCTCTGCGGGGAAGTATAAGCAAGCGAAGATCTTCACTTTTCCCAAAACTTGTCGGAAATGCAATTCTTTAAGCTCTTGACAGAAAAAATATTGAAGAACAAAGTTTATATCTTATAATCATTCAACAACAACAAAAGAAAAAAAACGCTTAAAGCGTAAAACAGCTACTGAGATTGCATACACATATTTTGGTGTTTTGGTGAACCCCTTTTTTGAATTCAAGAAGATTGCTCACATCTTTTTGCATTAGGAAAATAGATTCATTGTAAATACCAAAACACCTGTAATATTTATTGTTATCTTGCCCTTTTCAACAGTTTTTTTTTTTTTAATTTCCTGCTGGTGTTACAATCTGTTTGTACTATCTGGCATAATTTATATTTTTTTCATCTCGAATATATTTTTTGAAATTTAAGCAGTTTACTGTGAAATCTTCTTACAACGAATTTCTTGTCCCGCAAATTTTGCTCGCTGTAACGGAATTTTCGTTGCAACTGAATTCGAGCAAAGTAATGGATATCAAATCGAGACTAAAAATTTCCTTTGATGAAACGGATATTTAGTTGTATTGGTATTTGTTGTGACGAAATTTAACTGTATCTTTAAAAATAAAAAAAAACTTACATTGTGATGCATTACAACATCGCCATGTAAGGTTTGCAATGCTTCACGATGCGATCACGAATCTTCACGATCACGAATTCTTTCATTGCCTAGTCCAACTCCCTTTTCACCCCAATGCACCTTGCTTTCACCCCAGGGTGCCAAAGGACCTTCCAACGGCACCTATAGTTCTAACAGTGTAGATTTACTTTACTGATTAAACATAAAATTGGCTGTAGTCGCCAAAAAAAGGGGAGTAACGGAGAAAATAAAAATAGTTGAGTTAACAGTTAGGATTTATATATTCAACAGTAAAATAGCGTTACATTACCGACCACGTTAAATTTTCCAGAGAAAAATTTTCCAATCTCTTGATGATTATTTTGGAAACTATGCAATGACCGATTCCAGTATCCAAAACAAAATTACGACTAGGGTAACAAGTTGTATTTCTCGAATCAGAAAATATTTGAAGTATTTAGATTTGAATATTTCACCAGAAAGAACTGTTAGTTGAATTCCTGTAATTTGTTTAAAATATTTTGCCCTTTTTAGCGTATTATAATTGGTAGTATATTTGTTCCAAATTATATTTGTGTTCCTATAATTTCTTTGGGTTTGAAAATGAATTTAAAACAGCTTGATTTGTTGAATATTAAGGAACTATGAGATTGTAGCTACAAAGATTACAAAGTTATTTTGCTTTTGACTAAAATCTTTTTCTAGTCCGTAATGCTTATTTGTCTTGAAAATCGCGTTTTTGTAATAGTAAAATATCTTCTTCAATTGATCTAGTCCAGACAGTAACATCAACACAGTAATTTATAAAGAAAAACATTATATTAAAACGGACACATTTCTTTGACGAAAAAGAAATTGAAATAAGAGTTAGAATGCAGCTTATAATAAATCCTATCCTATCTCCATCTCAAGAGATGGAAAAACGTTCAAAACAAAATAAAATATGAGGGTTTTTTTTTTTTTCACAGAAGCTCAGTCAAATATTTGTCTAAGTTTTGATGGAAAACTTTGCGTGTTATGAAGCAAAACCTTCAAATAAAATTCGTTGTTTAAAAGAAATGCCTAGATCCTCCTGAATATTAGTGATAGTTTCTCGAATGTATGTAAAATAATTGTACATAGTGAGCTAACTAATTTATGAAATTTAGTTTATTCTCAGCTTTTTACGATGAAGGATGGTCAAAAAACATTTTTGTTTACCTCAATTTGTTACTGATCCCCGAAACACAAGGGTGATATAACTTTTATTGGGAAATGACAGCTAAAGCATACCTTTTATGTGACAAAAGTTACAAAGCAATTGGTATCTTATTACTTGAGAAATCCTTAAACATGTGAATTTTGAAAGTCTCCCAATACTTTTGTTCATATAGGACGTATATAATATATACATGTATATCCTAGGACATTATATATATATATATATATATATATATATATATATATATATATATATATATATATATATATATATATGTGTGTGTGTGTGTGTGTGTGTGTGTGTGTGTATGTCCTAGGAGGTGAAAGACACTATATAATTTTTTTTTACAATCAAAATTTAAGCACCATCTTACTCAACTTTTTATACTTTAGTTAAAGGAAAAATCACTAAGTTTTTAATACACAAATTTTCGTTTAAAAACCCCACGTAGCTATCTAGTAATAAAAATCATCACAAAAGAAAAACTTTAAGCTCATCACTTGGATAATTTTGTTTTCGTGGCTTACTGTCTTTTACCTCCCATGCAAAGATATATATACACTTATGATTCTACAGTCTGTTAGCAGATAAAAGCAGATGTACTTTCATCTTTTCAATGGCTTTACTAAAATTCATCTACGGCTGACGATACTGCAGAATGTCACAACTAAACGAAACTTTCCAAGCAAAAGATAAGAGCTTCTTTAATGTACACCAACAATAAACCGAGGTATAATTTATTCATATTACTTTCCACTTTGTAAATGTTCAAAATCTATAAACCGTTTCGGGATATAAAATCACGTAAAAATATTTCACTCACAAATTATGCCGCCTTAATTTCGATTTCATTCACTTTATTCTCTGAATAGCCAGAGCTATTCATGCTCACTATGTGCCTGGAGCGGAAGCTAATTTTAAATAACTAACCAATTCGGAGTCATTTCCAGGCAATATTTATTACTTTTTTTGAAAAAATAATGTATTCAAACCTCGAGAGAGAAATCCGAGTTAGAAATGCCCGATTTAATGCTATTTATTTCCCCCTTAAAACTTCTAACAGTCCTCGCTATTCTGTTGAGAAATTAACTCGGAATTTCAAGTGGCGAAAGAGCTGGTGTTGCTATAGGCAACGAGTGAATTTCGGATTCTGAGAACTCTCGGATTGAATCAGTTTATTTTACCTCACTTTAATTTCGAAATAGCAACTAAATTTGAACGGCGGATCTTTACGAGAAATGTTATTGTTTTGAGATTTTTTAATGATGCCGGCATTTTCATTTACGTTTATGCCATGTTTCCTTAATGAATTCTGCTAAGTTGGAATTACGCATTTACTTTTTAAGGACTCTCTTGTTTCAAATGAATTTTCTCAATCATGCCGAAATGATTTGTGGTTTTCATAAAAGCTGTTTTCGTTTTTGCAAGACTCTGTTTATCATATCAAAAAGTTGTCTTGTTGGAAAAATTAGTAGGGGAATATGGGGCAAAGTGAAAGAGGGGGCAAAGTGAATAGGCGAAATATTTATTCTGCTTTAAGTGCCACCTATCTAGTAATATTTTAACTATGTAGTTACATATGAAGCAGTGAGAAGCAAAGGGATGTAAGTGGACATTTTTATCTTTTGAGTAAAATGCGTTTAAAGTTCAGATCCTAGGTAGCTTTTCAATGAAAAGTCTGTCGAAATCATGCTGTATAGCAGCTTCTACCAGCCCTACTAGAACCATGTCTTGAAACAAAACAAAATAGAGGTTTTAATATCCCTTGTACTGGTTATCTCCAAATTTTTAACTTTGTCACTTACATCCCTTTGCTTCTCACTACTTCATATGTAGTCTATTCCAGTCAAGAAAAAAATACCTCTGAAAATCAAAGAATATGATAGTACAAGCCATTTTCAAAAATTGATGCTCATATTGTAATATTTGTAGTAGGTCAAAAATAATTTCTTGGTATTATTAAATGATAAAGTTCTTGTTTGTAACATTTTAAATATTAATCGAGACCTGCTAATATTTGGTGTAATATTTTTTTCTTTAATATTAAACTTATTTGTATTTTAAATGCTTTGTACAGTTAGTGAAGTGCATGCGGGGCAAAGTGGAAGGCGCAAAGTGAAATAGTTCATTTCATTTACTTATTCAGTCTTTTATCAAATTACATATGAACTCATTTATTAATTAGTTCATTTACATTCCTTCATTTAATAATTCCCTCACTTATTCTTACATACACTATTTTATTTACATTTATTTTTTCTCTAAATTAACTTCTTTATTTATGTGTTCGTTTATTAGTTCATTTATTCATTCATTCTTTTATTTACTCATTCATTTAACCAAAAATATGTTTGGTGATTGAAAAGAAAATACTTCATATAAAAATGTTTCATTTTTCAATTTGCCCCATCAAAAAAAGGGGGTAAAGGTAAAACTTTTTTATTTATTTATTTATTTTTTTTTGATATAAAAATTTTTCGATCAAAAATTAAAATAATGTTTCAATACAAGGTTTTAATTTTATAAAATACATTGTTCTTTCTTAATGTCTCGTAATTTTCAGAACAAATTTCCAATTCGTTCATTTTGAAAAAAGTAAGTTATCTTAACCATTTCACTTTGCCCCACACTGCCCTACTGTCGAACTTGCTTGAAACGACTACGAAGAGGACCACGACTTTTGCTCGTTATAACCGAGTGCTCGCAAAAATCGGGTTTTTTGGAAAATAATCATAAAATCTGATATTTTTTTTTAATTTCGGGACAGTTCTGAAGAAGTTGATTAATTTATTTGAACTAGTCTTAGTGTCTCTTTCTTCTGTTATTGCTTTTTGAGGAACACTCATATCAAAAGAAACATCGTCATTTAAACTACGGGTTTTGAAAACAGTTTTTCTACACATCAAAAACCATCCATGTTATTGTCGTAGTTGAGCTTCGTATTTTACACAATCGTCGTTATCGTCTTCTTTTTTTTTCCACCTGCATTTGCAAAAAAATTTGAATTTCAGTAACTTCGTAAGTGATAAAATTGGTGTCAATTTACTGGGTTTTCCGGTTTAACCAGCAAGACCTCTATTTTCGCAATAAGTAAGTCCTAGATGCATACTCCTAATTGAAAAACTGTCCAAAATATGGCCCCGCCAAAATATGGTGCCTTAAAATTTTGAACTCTAATATCACCTTGAGTTTTGGTTGCACAAATGTCAAATTTTTTGTTATAGTAATATTTTTCAATATTATTTCCCTAAATAATATCCATTGTAAAATTAAAGCACCTAGGCTCTGTATAAAAGTTAAATTTTGTATATTTTGACTCATTTTTATGAGTCAAAACATACAAACTTTAGGTTCCCTTACAAAATGACCCTTTTAAAGAAGCGGTGTATGTAAGAATTATTTTTAATTTCTTCCAAAGCGAATGACTTTTACTGAATCCTTATGAATGCCATGTTTTTTCGGAAATTCACGGAAGAACGCACTACCAACAACAGAGGCATAGTAAATATTCCTAAGGTCAACTGTTCCACACATTTTGGTGGTTACTATTAGTTCATAGAAGGTTATTTGTTTTAAGAAGTTACTAAAGAAGTTAGAAGCAGTGAGAAGCAAAGTGTTGTAATTGGACGTATTTGAGTTTTGGGTAAAACACGTGCTGAGTTCAAACTCTAGGCCTGCTAAGATTTTGTTAATCAGATGTACTAGTCGACCCGTGCGGAACTCCGCACTCTGCTTCGAATCGTTTCATGTGGCATTTCTCTCTTTAAAAATTTCAAACAAGAAAGAACATTATGAAGAAGAACCCAAAAAAAGTAAACGGATTTCAGTAAACGGAAAAAAGTAAAGGCACAAAAGAAGGCATGAAATTTAAAGACATCCGCGACAAAACCTCGTTAAATACAACATTTTGATGATGTAACCATCGCTTACTTTTTGGTTGTACGTATTTTCAATGCAAACATATATGTCATTAAAAGTGTGACTGAGTGACTCGTGAAGAAGCAGTTGTTGTACATGTGAAAAAACGGGTTGTGGCAAATACAATTCTGCCTATGTGAGCCCGTGACGGGGAAAAAAAGAGGCAAAAAGAGATAGGTTTTGGTACGGATTCGAACTGGCACCATTCTGACTGTCAGCATGACACTCCAACCAACCGAGCAACTTCTTCGTTTTCGAGTGCTATTCATTGAAGAAATGTGTAATAAAAAACAGCCTAAAAGCTTTTTGACAAAAAAAAAGAAAAAAAGACCATACGTCTATGTTTTGTCATTAGCCAGCTGATACGCTTTAAAATTATTTTTAAAACATGGGATTTGATAAGGGATGAGGAAGATCTCGCGTTGCGATTGAAACAAACATTCTAGATAAATAATATATTAGACTAGGGAGCTATCGCCCCCTGCTCGCTTATGCTCGTCAACCCCCGGAACTGCTTACGTAGTTCCTTCGGATCCGAGCTCGCTACGCTCACTCACCGGTCACCAAAATATTAGTCTAGCTGTATTTGTATTAAAAAAAGTGTTGTGCTTTTTTTATATGAATATCGTAACACTTATGATTTTCATACATTTAAAGGGGACAATTACTTCAACATGTAACTCGTGCATTAGATTATTATTAAGCATAAGTTTGCAATTCCATTATCTTTTGAGAGAAGTATGCAAGGGAACATTTTTGTACTAAAATTAAAAAAATAATATAATCTTTGTTTCCTAGATTTACCGAATGTAAATGAAATTGCAGTGAAAAAACCCCTACAGTGTTTACACATTGTAAAGACTTAAGCAGCTTAAACACATTTCATGGTCATTAATTATACTATGTTCAGTGTCAAAATATGTGTGTATATATGTTTTAAAATGTCTAACAGTTACACAGAGCAAGCAACTTCTGACATTCTCTGAAAGCAGTGATTTAGTAAAAAATTTTAGAATGAGTGTTTTAAGAGTACAAAAACCAAACTCAGTGGCACGACAGCTCATGAGGGTCAAGGCCTACTGTACCCATCTCACTCTTTCTGACCAAAGGCTATGAGATGCTAGGCAGATGTTCCGTTTAAGAGGTCAGCCTAACGCGGAACTCCCAGGGTTTAGTTCCCAAGCATGCTGGGTACTCATTTTATCGACTCACTGAAGGAATGAACGGCCGAATCAATCATGCACGACCCTGGGCCTGCAACGTGGAAGTGCTACCACTGAGCCACTGGGCTTCAGAGCACTCGAACATAATTTAGGAAGACGAGAACAGTGGACTACGGACTCTTTAGATGAAAGATCTGAACGCAGATCAGTCATAAGCTGCCAATTGTCTAAAGTGCACAAATGCACACCATGTACTGCAAATCAAGAGAATTCCGCAAGTGTTTCCAAACACGTTTACGGAATAATCATGCACTTTACTGGAGAAAAAGAGTTGACCTAAAACTGATAATTATAAAACTGGAGAAAAATATTATTGTAGCAAAGAAAAAAAAAGCGATTATTATATAACTTTTCCTTTTTCATACCTTTAATACCACTTATTTCATCCGATAGTATTGTACCTTTTAAATTCAAACGTAAAAAATTTGCTGTTAGATTAGCCTTCCCCTAATGACTATAAATAAAGCACGGGGTTAAAATTATTTTGTGAAAACATATTAACAGTAATAACAGGTTTCCCGATTCAATTTTTCGCTTTACTTTGTCACTGTGGTTCAGTTCTTAACATCAATGCCATTGCAAAAGTATGTGAAACGTTTCGCTCTTCAGGTCTTCACGATTCAATTTGTCACTTTACTTTGTCATTGTGTTTCACCTCTTAACTTCAATACATTGCAAAACTAAATGATATGTTTTTAATGAAAATTGTCCAATTAAATTAATTTAATCTATGTGGAATAACATAATATATACAAAATGTGGTTGGAAAAAGAAAAAAAAAACTTCAGTATTTACAGGTTGCAGTTATGAGCAGGGCTGTGGAATCGGACTGGTTGTTTGGGAAAGAAGTTAGAGTCGAAGGTTTAAAATTTCAAGAGACGGAGTCGGTAATTTTCCCTCAAAATTCGCAGCTCTGCCAATATTTGCGGAATCACAGCCGGAGTCAGACTAATTTTGTGAAATGGAGTCGGAGTCTCTAAAAATCCTGGAGTCGGAGTAAGAAATTTTTCCTCCGACTCTGCAGCCCTAATAGATAGGGAACTTTATTTTTTGTAAGCACTATGGTTAAGGGAAAAACCTTTCGACAGCAACATTGGCTTTGCAAAGGATTTTTTAAAAAAAAAGAAGAAGAAGAAAATCATAATACTTCTCTGCATACACGATTGAAATTTTCTGGGTTTACAATACAACAGAGACATAATCAAATAATTTGACTCTTGAATGACATGTCCATGACTGAAAAATGGTTTTGTCATATCTAAACAAATTTTATCAAAAGTTTAACCCTGTGCATTATTTATAGTCATTGGGAAGGCTAATCTAATAGGAAATTGTTTACGTTTGAATTTAAAAGGCACGTTACTATCGGATGAAATAAGTGGTATTCGAGGTTAAGTATCAGTGTTATTATTAGCATTTTTTTTAATACAATAATATTTTTCTCCAGTTTTATAACTATCAGTGTTAGTTCAACTCTTTTTTTTTTCAGTAAAGTGCATGATCATTCCGCAAATATGTTTGGAAACACTTACATAACTCACTCGATTTGCAATTCGCGGTTAACGGCGAGCGTTTCCGCGACTAAGCCTATCGGCAGCCTTTCTGACCGATCTGCGTTCAAATCTTACATCAAAAGACTCAAAAGCCCACTGCTCTCTTCCTTGTAAAGTATATTCAAGTGATCGAAATAACTCATTCCAAAATCAAAATCCTAACGCTAGAATTCAAAAGCTAGAACTTGAACTACATCTAACCAGGGGCGGCAAATAGGGGGGTCAAGAGGGGGCGGTCGCACCCCCAAATTTTTTGAGCAGAATAATAGAAAATGGGTGAATTCAAAGTATGTTAGTTGGAAATCAATGTTCATTAAAGGAAATCTCGCTGGTTCTCAGCAACTATTTGATGAAACTCGACACATTCTCACACTAGAAAAAGTGTTTTTCGTTATTTGGATGATGACTTTGAAATTCATGAAGTATTTTCGGCTTTTTCAGAACGTAGAAAACTAGAGAACCATGGTTAATTTTAACTAAAGAAGACATTGCTTCATATAGGCTAAATATTTCACACTTGTGTGCCCAGTGTAACGACGGTATGTCCAATATGAGAGGCTCGTGAAAAGTGGTGTGGCAGCATGGTTTTCACAAGAAAATTCCTTGATATTTTACATTTACTTTTACGCTCATTTTTTAAGTGTATAATTATTTAATGAGTGTTTTTTGCTTTCTTCTGCTAGAAACACGTTTCAGCTGCTCAATACATTATAAGGTTTTCAGAGAAACTTCTTAAAAATGCATATGATTATTGAATAAAAAAAGACATATCAACCAAATACCATTTATGGGGCTCTATATTTATGCAATCGCGGAGTGACACACGATAATCTTCAAGAGTTAAAACGATAAAAACATTTCTCTATAACTTCAAAAGCAGTGATTTGGCGACTGGAAGAATTATTGCAAAACGATTCTTTCAATGGTGGAAAAGCTCATGCCCTTTAGCATGTATGACTTTGTTTGAATTTTTATCCAGTTTGTTTGCATCGGGAAAAAGTTTTTGAAAAATGCTTTACTCTATCAAAATCTATATCTACAATCCGCTACTCGACAATTCAAACCACAGTTCAATCTACAATTGATGTGTGCACCATTCTACCACAGTTCAATCTACAATTGAAACTGAAAATAGATTTTTTATAGATGTATATTGCAATCAATCGTGAAATTTTTCAAAAAAAAATCCTTCCTCTAAGCCAATTTTAAAGAGGCGAAAAAAAAAATCCACATGATGATGTGAAGTCAAACATTGATTTTTGAATGTTTTGTATGAAGTAATAGATTCAGTTTCGAATGAAATTAACACGATAATGAGATTTGATAATAATCATTTGTTTGTATGGTCGACTGGGATTATGGTTATTTGGATTGGATTATGAAAACGAAAAATAAAATGTTTCAACAGTGAGTAAAATTTTTAGCGTGAGGCAAGAAAAATTACAAGCAATATACCGAAAGAATGGTTTTCACATCCAGAGACTGCAGTTTCGTCCTTGTTATGGACTCATAAGTCTGGAATAGTGAATAACAGAGCTAGATGATATCCCATTGATCTGAGAGCGCCGACATGACTAGATTATTCAGTGATGAAAAGTTTAAGCACCTCACAGTTTTTGAAGTAGCCAAAGTGATTTTGAAGAGCAAGGTATAAAAAGTGTTTTAATTCATAACTTTGTGTTACTTCAATTATTTTTTAACTATTACAATCAGCTCAGCTGATACAGAAAGATTTTTTTTATATCTCAGGAGGTTAGAGAAATAGTTTCGAAACACAAGGGGGGGGGGATACTTTTTCCATTTAGCGGAATTGGCAAAACAGCACGACATTGGGCACTGATAGATTAGTAACACGATTCCCCTGCTCTTCCAAATTCCAAAAATCATGCATTATAACTTTTCCAAAAGGTATACAATTTTTAGTAGTGAGATGTTTTGTATTATAACTTTTTAGTCAATGAATCAAAATTTCAATTGTTTCTAAACACTAATTTTATTTATACTAAACCGATTTTATGACAACTTCTTGTTAGCTAATGTGTGTTTGGTTTCGCTTTGGGGTTATACATATTTAAGAAACTCGACCCCCCAAATGAAATGGTGAAATGCCGCCCCTGCATCTAACGCTAGAAGCGAGCAGCGAGTTTGCAGCATTTGTAAACAACGATCTTACGTAAACAAAGCTGATCGTTGCCAACGAAGAGAAAGAAATAAAGCCTCGTTTTGCGCCACGCATAAGCGTTTTATATGTATAGATTGAAAATAAATGTTTTTACTTTTGAAAGTTGTTACAATTTCCCATAGCAGGCTGCTTTAACCGTTACGGCTTGAATGCCAGCACATGTTTATTTTTTTAATCGAACACTTAAAATTCAAAACCAAAACCAGTTGAAATGAATCCGTTTTATAAGTGTAATTTTTCGGACGTAGAAAAATTGCATTTTTTTCCGCCGAAAGTAGAGGATAAGAAAAGGATTTCTTATTTTTGAGTTGCTAATAAATTTAATGTGCTGCGTCGTATTCGAATAAATAGTTTAAAAGTTTACTTAGTGAGACTCGTAATTTCAATTTGGCATGGTAATTTTTTATTTATACAAAAGGTCGAACACTGCTAACAGCAAAATCTACATTTCAGCATACAATGAAGAGTTTTTCTGCGCAAAAAGGATTCCCCTGAGGTCTGAATTTTTTAATCTAATATTTTTTTTTCTGCTTACATTATGCTCTGAACGGAGTTAAAGCTTTAAAAATAAAAAAAAAATAAATAAAAAGGAACACCCTTTGATTAATAGTCAATTTATCTGAATAATAACTGTAGCCTGCATAAAAGAGTTGAAACGCCAAGGAGAATTCCCGTCGCGTTTAAGTTATTGCCTTACGTGTGTTATCTGTTTCGATAAATATGGAGCGGTAATTGGTACTAAACTGAATTGAGAAACTTTCTGAGTAGTTTTTCAAAAATTATCCTACTAAAATCCGAGTCAATAACACGTCTATTTTTCACTATACTCCCCTAAAACAGGTAAACATAGTCAAGGTCACAGCTCAACTAACCAGAGTGCGTAATATTAATCTGTAATGCATAATATTAATCTAATTTAGCCGTAATGGCGGACCCGAAGTTCAGCTAATTCATAGCCGAACGCTCTACCAAAAAAACTTATCAATGAAACCGAACAACTAAGCCCAGTGCTTTTGAGCTTTATTTAAATTAAAAAAAAAAGATTTAATTGTGAATTTTTTTTTCGCCAAAAGCGGTGCAAAAAATTGGAAATTGTATTAGGTTTTGGAATTAAAAAAAAAATCTGCTTAAGAACTACAGGCTGCATCATCCGAAAAATTGGTTTTTCTACCGTAGGTCTGATTTTTGTCATTAGCCGGCTCGATAAGCTTTAAAATTAGGGGTAAATCAAAGAAATTGATCAAGAATTGAGGAAGATCTCGCGTAGGAACAAAAAACAGGCTACAGAAATAAAATATAAGGATCTCGCATACCGACAGAAAAATAATCCACAGAAATAGTATATAAGATAAGATATTGAAGACAAGTGTTTTAGTTTTTGAAAATTTATACAATTTGTTATTGCAGGCTGTTTGAACCGTTATGGCTTACATGGCAGCACGTGTTCATCATTTAAACGATCGGTTAAAATGCAAAATCAGTTGAACTATGATCGTTTTTTAAGCGCAGCTTTTCGAATGTAGTAAAAATGTGACTGGCAATTTGTTTTTTGCCGAAAGAAGAAAAAAAAATGATATTTTACCCATCAAGTTGTTAGTAATTTCAATGTTTTACTTCGTATTCTAATAAATATTCATTGGTTAACTAAATGAAAAGAGTGATTTCAATTTAAGGTTGTATTTTTTTTTTTTTTTTTTTTTTTTTGTCCAATGAGTCAAAAACTGTCATTAGAAGATCTACATTTTAGTATACGATATTTTATCTCAAAAAAAATTATTCCTATGTAGTCTGAAATCTTAAACCTGATACTTATATTTTCGCTTACATCATGCTTTATTTTTCTGACCGGAGCCAAAGCTTTAAAAACGAAACAAAAACCTTATAATTAGGAATCAATTGAGCTACAGGTTGCATCAACTTTTCGTAATAGCAAGGAGCGTTCCTATCTCATTTATTTTATTCCCTCACTTGTGTGATTTATTGTTTATAAGTGTCCATGTAATGCATGATATTTGTCTAATTTTTCGATGCAGATCATCCGGAACGGGGCCCGAGCAGTCGAGTTAGTCTGCTCTGTCGATCACGGAGCAAGTTAAACTTATAAATTTAACCGAAAACCTCAATCCTGTGCTTTAAAACAGGTTATTTTAACCGAAAAAATATTTTTTAGACTTCGGGTCGATTTTTCGTCAGTAGCCTAAACGATAAGCTTTAAAATGAGGTGTAAATCAAAGAAATCGATCAAGAATTGAGGAAGATCTCGCGTAGAAACAAAAAACAGGCTGCAGAAATAATATATAAGGATAAGATCAACTGACAAGGCTACTAGTATCACCGCTTGCCTCAAAGTAGATGAGAGTTTCTTCGACCATTTATACTGGTTATCTCCCGGAATTTTCGCTCCTTTGCCTCTTGGTGCCTCATATGTAAATTCTAGTAAACGATTTAGATGGCCAATTTAAAATCAAAATAAAACTTTCTTGGATGCTAATATTTATGGATAATCATACATTTTGGGTAATGAGTTCATGAATTTTTCACCTGATTGCAAGAATTTATCATAGAAAACTAATATAATTATGCTCTTCGATACATTATAAAGTATTTGAAAATTTTCAATTAACAAACTTTGATCAGTAGTTGTTAGCTCGAAAAATGTCAAAGCGATATATTTCAGATCGCGCCACGCACTGCTCAACATTTGAGCTCTGTCGCGCACCCTATACTATTCTTCCCTATGTTTTTCTCTTTTGAAGATAACCAGAAAAGGATGTTTGCAGCCGACACTGAAGATATTGAAACACTTAAAGTCAGGACTACAGATTCAGCGTTTACTCTGACAGACTAAATGTTAAACAATACTTATGAATAATTAGAGTTCTAATTTGACATTTTAATCTATCAAGGTTGTTAAAATTTGGTGAAGCTACAACTTTTCATTAAAACCTTTATAACCCTTTTTGTTGTCAAAAAACAAGCATTTGATTTATAATATTACTTTTTGTGACATAAATATTTGTATTCTGAAAAGTATTTTATCACGTCATATTAGTATATTTCACGTTAATCTGGTGTTATAAAAGTTGTAACAGGACCCACTCAAGTATAAGTGTCATACGAAACAACAAAATGTCTTCATCTCTATGATACTCGCATGTGTTGCAGTTTGTACATAGTAAAAAAAAATTATGTAATTTTACTCCATAAAATAGGTGGCAGCTCAGCTGCCTCCACCGCTCTGGAGTAACTTAACTGATGTAACTGGTGTAAAGTTACACATCGCATGTGGAACGTTACACATTGGTAATGTAACTATAGCGTACCGTCTCACTAATTTCGGCGTAAGGTTACACCAGAATTTTCTGCATCCTTACCGAGAAATTGCTTGAGAGGTTACACATTAGCATAAATTAAGCTTTCATCTGACTTTCTTGTACGGGTACTCATTTCTAAGTGTATATAAGTTGTCTTATACTTCAAGTTAACTATGCAATGGCTTAAATTATCCGGAGATATTAAATAATCAAGCAATTTTGTTTTATACGTTTTAAATAGAAAGTACAAAAATGAATTAGTAGGTTACAATACTCGAAATTTCGTTATAACAGTTCTTTAAAAAAATATCCTTTACAACTCTTGCTTTTAATTGTTCGTTTATTCAATATCTATCAAGTTCATGCTTTTTCACCCCCCCCCCCCAAACCAATATACACCAATTATTTATTTATACAAACAAGATATTTTTATTGCTCTAAGAGAGAGAGGAAATAACCTGAGTGGTGTCCGAGCCCACAACGCGAATCTCACAGACAGGTTGCCAAGCAAGGGTTTTTAGCACTCGGTACCAAAGACCGGTTTTCATTCCGGTAAATAAAAGTGTACCTGCTATGCGCCAATTCATATCTTTACGCATGCGCTCTGAATCCTACTGAAACCATAGTGCAAAGTTCCTCCGACAATTTTAGTTTTTTAAAACAATGATACTACGCACTTCAGAATTCGTATAACGTCACACCCATTGATACTGGTATCTTTATACATTCTTTTTTACGGGGTAGGGGTATAATATTGTTATCCATACAAGAAGTACATTACCTTACTCATTATAAGCAGTGTAACATGATTTAACAATAAAATCGTTTGGAATAATATTTAAGTGGACCACTCTATGAAACTCCTGAATATTTTTTTTTTCTGGATGAAGCATAATGTAGGAAAAATTATATATTGCTCTGTGTAAAAAAAAAAGATGCATTTAGAAAAATACCGGGAGAGACGATGGACCACCGTGTGAGATGCACCAGTGAATAATTTCGCAGATGCGTCTCTCAATAGATAGAACAAATATTTTTGTCAGATACCAAAAAACATTTCGCATGGCATGCTGCTAATTGCTTCACAAAAAACATAATATTTTGTCAGCTAAAAATCATTGTTTCTTTTGGTATGTCAAATAATTTTGGTTATAATGATACAATCAAAGCTTTTGTATGAAATGTAATTAATCTGCGCTTTTGGTGCTCTAATGTCTGGATACATGTCGGCTTCCTAATAAACTAAAATGTTGAATAGAAATAAGAAACCACAATTAAGAAGCAAAACACGCTACTTCACCATAGCAGACATAGAAGCAAGCATCGTTTGGCCCCAAGATGGCGGACGTGTCGCTACTAAAGCTAAGATTCAAGGCTTTAGGTTAGAGGGGATTGCACTTTTCACCCAAACAATCGGAAGAGATGGACCACGTCTAGACAGGAGAGATGGACCCAATAAATCCTTGGATTTTTAAAATACTGTACTGATTTCCAAAGAATTTAATTTAAAATACTAAATGAAATTTAGTATTTTCAAATACTAAAGTTCATTTGAAATTTTTATTTATTTATTTATTTTTTTGAAATTGTAAATGAATTTAAAATACTAAAAGACAGGGCCGTGGTAGCCCGATCGGTAGAGTGTCGGATTCGGGGCCGGAGGGTCCTGAGTTCGAACCTCGATGGTCGAAGACCCATCGTCGTCATTAAAGGGGACTGGGCGACGTTAAATATGCTCGTGGTCTCAATGTCCTCCAAGTGAAACGATACCTCTGGGGGTGCTAGCACCAGGTAGCTATTAGCTCCTGGACTAGTTCTAAATTCTCATCAACTGTTCGATCCGGTGATGGTGCTGCCATCTATCGGTATATAAAATAATGGAGGCAAGGCAGTCCTCGACATAAATACAGTTGTAGTCAGTTGTGACTCTGAATAGGAATACTAAAAGACAGTATTTTCCTGTTTTCAAAATAGGCCAACAACCTATATTAGGAAAAAATTCTCCCACACCCGAACTGAAGCTAATTTGAAAAATGCTGTTAAAGCCGTTGATAAAAAGAATATGGGTGTGAATGAAGCGGCAAAAACTTTCAGCGTTCCGAAAACTTCTTTAAGAATAAGAATTAAAACTCATCATTTTACCACGGGTGCTGTAGAACCGTGATTGGTACTGGGTTGAGGTAGTAAAAACCAAATTGTTTTACAATTACAAAGTTTACAGAATCTTTTTTTACCTTCTGGATATTTTCTCAGATGGCTTACGAATTAGCAGAAAAACTTAAGATTCGTCTTACTTTAAAAAATAAGCTAAACGGACTGGCTATGACTGGTTACAGAAACAACTCTAAGAACTTAAGTTTTATTCATCGTAAAATTCAAATAATAGTATATGAAAACATAATATTGAGTAGTTTACTTGTAAGTATGTTTATTTGATTCTCATGTAGTGAAAATAAACACTTATAAATATAATACATGTACAATTATTTCATAATTTTATTGTGGTCTGTCTCACCCATTCAAATGGTTTAACTCATGCGAACTACTTCGAGTGAAATGGACAGCAGGGCAAAAGATTTAAAAAATCATATTAGGAATTCCTTTTAAGATATGATCTTTTACATTACGATTTTTATAAGAAATATCATACACTATAAGTATGTTTATACAATGAAAAGTAAAATATATGTAAATGTACAGCTTTTAGAGAACATAGAAAAACGTGTTCCATCTCGGTTCCACATAGAAAAACGTGTTCCATCTCTCCAATTTTACGGTATACTTTCGGACATATTTTTTAGTTCATTATATATACTATGCACGTAAACGGCTAGTATAGAACACAATGGTGTGCTAATGCATCATTAAAATTCAACTACAGCTCTGACTATTTTCTTTGTTTCAGTGATCAATTTAGAAATGTCATTTAAAAGGCGTTTTTTTTTCTTTTTTGATCTTTTTAAAATCATGTTGGGGAAATGCATATATATATATATATATATATATATATATATATATATATATATATATATATATATACAGGGGCGGACTGGCTAACTTTGGCCCAGTCGGCAAAAGAGTATTTTGGCCCACTTCTGTAAATTTAAAAAGTTAAATTAACCAGCACCGGATCTCCTTCTTCCGAGTCGAGCAAAGACATTAAACTATCGCTAGTTCCAATTTTCCTTTAAGTTTCTAAATCAAGTTTTAAATTTAAAAAAAAAGAAAATTGTGAAACGTAAAATAAAGTTAACACTTACACATTTTTATGTGCCTTCAAAGAAGGATACTAATGGTTAGTAGTCTGAAAAGGTATATCTTTAGGTTTCTATACTGAACATAGGAAGGAAGAAAGAGAGAAATCAGATGAATTCGGATTTTTTTTGAAATTGTGGTTCATTTACATAGGCATAAGGAGAAAAGAATCGGGAGAAGGGTTCTATATCCCTTCTAAGTAATATTTTCGAAGTTGCTGTCAGAAAACGTAATTTTACAATTTTCGGTAACGTTGAGGAGAGACAAGAATGGGTTCCCCCACGGATTTTGTTTTATTAACTTTTTTCCTTCAAAATTGAAGTTTATTTTAGTCTATCATTGTTTACAATAGAATGCCGAGGGCTCTTCCCGGAAATTCTCCGAAATGGAAAGTTTTAGTAATGCAATTTACCCTTGGTAAAATTAATGGAACAGGGAAGCATATCGGGAGCTCTCTACGAAAAAGTTTCGACTTTGAACAATTAAAAAACGCAAAACTGTCATTGGTCACGTTTGAAAGAGAAGGCTCAGGGATCTTATTTGAAGCATTTAAAAAACCCCTTAAGCTTTTAAGCTAATCTATGAGCTTTAACTTGATCAACCCCCCTTGCCCCTTAAAAGTTTGAACGAAGCTTCACAAAAAAAAAAATTTTTTTTCAAAAGGTAAAGCTTCACACAAGCCTGTCCTTGAAACTCACTCTCTCCGTAACAATAATTTATCCACAAGAATCTTGATTAGAACATATCTAAATCTTTTTTGAATCACCTTCAAAACTAAACATCGCAAAGCTTTTCAACATTTAAAAAAATAATTACTATCGAAAACGCTTGAACTTTGTATGTACCTAGAAATCCAAAAAGTAAAAGAAGCACCTTTTGTGTTTCACAAAACTTCTCTTAAAAAGTACTCTTTTATCTGAAAACGCACTGCCCCTTTTTTGGTCTGGAGGAAACACTAGTTCCCTCTGGGCATTTTTTCTGAAACTGAAATCAATTTTAGGCTACAGAAGGAAAAAGGGTTATAAAGCGCTCTCACGAAATTTTCAAAAAATGAAATTTTAAGCTATCTTTAGTGACTTTAAGGGAATGGCGAAGGCTTGAAGACTTTGTCTAGCAATTTTTCGATATTTAAATCTAAAAAACACAATTGAGGGCCTTGATGCAAGAACCAGGTAAGTCCAGACTCACTCATTTTTAATCAGACCAACAAATAATATCAGTGTCCGGTAGAAAGGCTAATATATTTCCCACATTATTTACTAGAAAGCAGAGGTCTGGTCTTATATTTGTGTCCCGTTGTCGCACCAATTGCAACTTCTATTCTCCACACGCAAAAATGAATCCAATAAAAAAAAGTTTGGACTAAACTGATTCTTGCATCAAAGTTCTCAATTGTAGGCTTAAGACTATCATTGGTGACTTTAAAAATACAAAGAGACCTCATACCTTAAATATCTTAGGTACCCCGTTACCTTGCCTACTCCCCCCCCCCTCTCCCCGAGAACTCAGTCCTAAATACGCCTATGTTCTGGAGCTCTCTCTTCCATGAGTCGAAATTTTGCCTTGTTTCAGATTATCGTAGACCAGACTTGCTTTCCCGTATGCGATTCTGAGATGAAAATACTCGTATAGCGATATGGATCAATTAAATAACTTGCCTACTGACAGCATTTAATTGAATCTGTCACAACCAGTGAATACCAGGGTCATTCACAGAAATGTTGGGGCCCGTCCCATCGAGCCCCCTTTATCTTGTTTACCCCTGTGTCCCTATATATATTTCATCCTTCATTTAAAAAATCTCGAACCTCCTTCAGGCTCCTAACCGGGCCAACAGGTGCCCTCCCGCCCTCTCCCCTGTGCATGTCCCTACTCATCTATCAACACCCCAAAGCATGGCTCACGCATTTATAGCAGGACCGGGACCCTTTGTCTAATGGTGCAGGCCCCTTCAATTTTTGTTTAAAGACGTACAAATATACATTTTTAACGCTCTTTTTTCGTCCCGGGCCCTTTTTCAAACCACTCTGTTCCCCAATTTCTCTGGCCCATTCCCGTTTCCTTAATGTGGAAGCCCCGGGCCCCATAGCTCGATAAACTAGAGAAAAAGTTGATAAGAGAGGAAAGAGCATTCCCACGTGTGAACTTCGACTATTTACTTTGGTCCTTGCTTAGGATGGAAAAAAAAAACCTGTTTCCCAGCGCTTTTTCCACATAGAGTAAAGGAATTAAATGTTTTTTTTTTATTATGACACTTTGAAAAATATTTGGTGTGAATTTAACTGTATTAAGTTCAATAAAAAATTTGCTTGAAGTGGCTCACTCGGCGTTTGGCCCAGTCGGGGGTCCCCGACTAGCCGACCTGGCCAGTTCGCCCCTGTATATATATATCCTAATATTTTTTTGAATTAGTAAGTGTAAATGTTAACAACTGCTAAAAATCTATACATTTAAAACTTAAAAATTAATATTCAATAAGGAGCATTTTTGAGGAAAAGTTTTCTTAAATAATAGCGGTTCTGTGGTAAACATAGGTATCATACTTAAATTTATAAATGCAGTTCAAAATCAGAAAAAAATGAATAATAATGAATAAAGTAAGACATAATAAAATATGCGATTTGAAATAAAAAAAACGCAATAACTTGAAGTTTGGTGTAAGTTTGTGTGCTTTAACTTAGCATTATTATATTTTAAATTAAAAATGTTCAATTTTAACAGTTTAACTAATAAATTTTTCAATATTTCTTTATTTTCTACCATCCAAATATTTTTAAAATCCAAAACAAAAGTTTTCGTGTAGTAGATTTTAGTACTTACTTATCTTTTAATGCTACCGGATCGCTGTTTCGTCATAAGCTGATTACGATTTCAGCATAAGCAGATTATTTGCCATGAGCCTGAATTATGACGTAAACACTCCGTACTCTGTTGTGAAAAGAAGGATTATATGATACTAGAATGCAATATGGGAACAGACTTATACCCATTACAACAGCAAAGAACACGAAGAATCATTCTATTGAGTAGAATAAATGATTCTTTGTGTTATTTGTGCGCAGCCTTTTTTTTTTCCGAAATCAACAGCAATTTTTGAACCAAAATAAATTTTCACGTCATTTTTTATCTTTCCTTTTTTTCTGTCATTTTTTTTCTCTATAATTTGCTTCACTTTTTTACTACTAACATTTTTCTTTTGAGAGAAAATTTCTAGGGGTGTGAAGGAATTCAGGGAAACATCTGAGTCTCAGTTTTATATTTTAGCCCCACTACAATCTACCTCACTCTTTCACCCCTAAAGTTTTTCTTCTTAGAGGAAAATTTCGTCTAGTTTAAAGGAATTCAGAGGAACACTGTGTCTCAGGTGCCTATTTAAGCGCTTACTATAAATCTAAGTACTTACCTCTTTCACTGCTAAAAATTTTCCTCTGAGAGGAAAACTTCAGTGGGTGTGAAGGAATTCAGTGGAACATCTGTGTCAGTTGTACAATTTAACCCGACTGTTATGTACTTAACTCTGTCACTACTAAAATTTTTCTTCTGAGAGGAAAATTTATTGGGGCATGCAGGAATTCAGAGGAACATATGTGTATTAGTTGTATGCTTTAGCTGGAGACATGTGAGGCAGTGAGAAGCAAAGGTATGTAAGCGGCAAAATTAAAAATTTGGAAATAACCAGTACCTTCTCCTCTGTCATGGGGCAAGAGATGGTACTAGTAGCCCTGGTAGTTGCTGCTATACAGCACGATATAGAAAAAATCAATGAAAGCCTACTTAGGATGTTGTCTTTAAACGCGTTTTACTCAAAACTTTAAAATGTCCACTTACATCCCTTTGCTTCTCACTGCATGATGTGTCCCAGTGGTGCGGAAACAACAACTGAAAATACAAAGAAAAGCTAAGCGATTTTAACTAGGATCTATCCCCAGTAGCACCAGAACGTTCAAATCTGGTACAGAAATCGTGTTATTGGTCGAATGACGGTGTTAAGTGTTACTTGCACGTAAAATTAGACGTACAGCAACAGTGATATTATCACGGTGCCATTCTAGTTCTGAGGAGACGTCATATTAGACGTTCAAAAAACGTTCTAATGACACGGTGTTATTCCCGTGCTAATATAACGTAATATTTGACGTTCAGCTGTCACCGCATCCGAGCGCCCTCTATATCTGTTTACCGTGGAGTAGTTACAGAAACTTTCTTTGCTTGCCAACTTCAACCACTTTCGGAGCAACTGCTGAAAAACAATCCGAGCAAAGGATTATTCTTTTATCAAAAGTAAGTGATTAATTTAATTATAATTACTTTTAAATCTTTCACATGTTAATTTTGTTTATAAATCGAATCTCATTTAAATTTGAGTTAATTGGGTTTTTTTTTTCTTAGCTTCGAACATTCTGCAAAACTTAATTGTTCCATTTGTATAATTTAATATCAATGGCTATTTCACGGATACATTTTTCGCTAACGTTTCTTTGTGCAATTTTCATTTCTGATCTGACTTCGAATTGATTGCTACATTTATTTTCCTTAAAGCGGTTGTTTTAGTTATTCTTGCCTTCGACTATGAATTTTAAGTTGCAATAGAGTATACATATATATTTTGTTTTTGCTGAATCTCAGTTTTTGATGTATTTAAAATGCTTTATTTTAAAGTTTTTATACTTTTAATAAAGTAGACGGCTCACATATTGATTCTATTATTGCAAAAATAAACCTCCAAAATTTTTATGAAAAATGTGTTGCTGCTGTAAAATGTGGTACATACTGTACAGAAATCAGAAAATTAGTATTCTTGAATGTTGAGACAGAAAATGAGTCTAAATTATTTAAAGAATTTTTCGATTTAAAATATTCATGATAAAGAATCAATTTCATAAACAGAAAAGGTCTCAATTAAAATAGTACCTAAAAAAATTATGGCGTTGAAAATGGTCCAGATTTTAAAAACAAAATTCGTTGTATAACGCATTCAATTTGTTCTATTCTAAAGCAATATTTCCTGTTGTTAAAGATATTATGTCTGACTATGCTTTTTTGTTTTTATTCATTTATTTTTTTTCAGAAGCAAGTTGAAATAAATGTTAGGTTATGTTTTCGGTTTTTAAAAATAGAATGCGTATTGCTTGTTTATTCTATCGCAGCAAAACAAAATGGTTGATTACCATCACCTGGTGCTTGAAAGTTTTCTGCGTTTAATATTTCCGCATAGATTTAACAAATAAAAAAGACTGGCAAAAATCGACTAATTGAATTGAAAACGGATGGGGAAAGAAAAATAATATTAAATAGAAATGTTGGCTTAAGGAGTTAAAATTATCTCCCAGTGTTTTTTGTATTAAGAAAAATATTCTCCCTGTAACAAATTGTTTGAACACAGCTTTTTTTTTTTTTTTTTTAAGTCTTTATTTCGAGTTTTAGATTCGGCTTTTTAATTTTTAATGATTTTTTGACGAAAAACCAGCCTTGCTCTTGCATCAATCAGCATACTATAAGTGGAATTAAATTGTATTAAATTATGAGTAAAGTATGTTTTGTGCCATTTTTAAATAGGATCGAATTTATGTCGAATCAAGGGGCAAAAAAATCCTCAACCTGACCTTTTCATATTTTCATGAAACTTTCAAAAATCTTCCCTTCCACTTCTTAAATTTGTAAATAATTTTGAAAAAAAAAAACAATCATTCATAACTTATGATTTTGAAATTCGTTAAAAAGCATTTGCTGGTCAGCAGTGCTTTCAAATATTTACCTGCATTTCTATGAGAACTTCAGTCTTGTAAAATAGCTCCTTTTGAAATACAATTACGTACTCTTTAATTCGATATGTAAATTGAAAACTTTTTAAAAATATGTTTCTCACGAAATTTCAAAAATTCTTGAGATAGTGTCTTTCATCTCAAAAAATTACTGCTAATCAGGGGTGATTGTGATACCAAATTTCCGAAAATTTTGGGCTGACGCAATCTAAAACTAAAAAAGTATTTAAAAAAATTTTAAAGTGCTACTTTTCAAATCATTTCAAATGTAAAGGGGGCAACTTCCATAAATTTCACTGTCTATAGAAAAAAGTACTTGAGTCCACCATCACCCCTGGTGCTATCCCTTAATGGTTTCACTCTGAAGGTTTTTTTTTTTTTTTTTTCAAAATCTCTAAAAGACATTATCTCAAAAAAAAATGAGAATTTTTTTTCCTAAATATTGAGTTATGTGAAAAAAAAATTTCGAAGAGTATTTAAGTTACTGATCAAGTTAAAGTGCATGTAATTGTCAGCCGTTACACAATCCTGATGCTCCCATAGCTTTGAGATATCATTTCAAAGTACTGAAGGAAGGCATATAAACAAACATCAATTACTCAATAGTTGCGTCGCCTGGCTTTGCACGATCTACTTCGAAAATAAAAGGTATGTCAAGTGACCATTGTTCAGCAATCACTCTTGAACAAGAAACTAAAAAAATCAGTAACATTTTGCGGCAGATTCCGGGAAAATAACCAAAAAAGGAACATTTTAAGTATCTCGATCACAGGAAAACCCTCAAAGCAAAACTCAGAATTTTATTTGTTCATGTTTGAGAAAAAAATGCAACAGATCTTTTTTCTCAATGATTTTCTGCATGCTACAAATTTCAATAAAGCATTGTTACGGAAAGTTGACGAAGCACAGATAATTTGAATGGAGGAAAGCCCTCGAAAAATAGGGATTTTATGTCGAAATCTAAGTATTATAATTAGTAGTTTTCAGTTGATATCTCCGCTAATTGCTATCGGGGGATTACTTTGAATAGCCAAACATAAATACGGGAAAATTACGAATACATCGATACTTGATTCGATATTCAGTTTACTGGCGTTCGGGAGAAATAACACGGACAGAGATAGATAGATTAATGCATAGATATATAGGTACATACGCTCAGTTTTTAATTATGTAAGATGAATTATGAAAGAATTTTTTTAAAAAAACCATATGCATCTTAATGATATAAAAGAGCAAAGTTTCTGTAAGTTTCATGTTATTCTGAAATGGTCTGGTTGAGTGCCTAGTTGATTTAACATGTGAGTGACCCAATACGAAATAGAACACAAAGAAATTAAAACAGTAACAAATGAAATAAGCTTTTTTCTTTTTTACAATGAAAAAAAAAATTAGTGCACATCTCTTCTTTGTCTGACAACTTCCATTTCATCCATTGGTATAAGTCTTAATAAACGCGATTTTGGAAAAATATCAATGAATATTTTCATATCTTGGAAATAATTCTAGTAATATCTCTGAATATATGTGTGGTACATTGATTCTTACCTTTCTTCATTATTTACTCTGAGATGTGCACAAAATAGATAATTTAAGTAATGCAACTAGCATCTTCTCCTGAAAGCAGCAAGCCATGTTTTATATGTGTACAAACTGGTTTTCCTATGTAGAAGTAGAATCAAGTTATGACACTTAAAATTATTACCCAATTAGACTAAAAATACTAACCAATCCAGGTTCCATATCAAACAACAAATCATCACTCAAAAATGATGCATAAATGCAGAAATAAAGGGTATCAATTTATTTTTAAAATAATGAAAATATGTTTTTTGCAGTATGAAATGGTGGAAAAAAAAGTACTATCGTAGAAAACGCGTAGAATTTTCTTAGTGTTTTTTTTTCCCGCTTGGAAAAATTAAGGGTCTTGCTCGATATATAGCACAAAAGTCACAAACATGGGTGCTCGAGTTGGATTTTGAAATTCCTTTAAAAGCAGCATGGGTTTTCTGTGATTAAAACTAGAATCATATTTTATGTTTTTTTACATACATCATTATGTAGTTTTTTTCATTAAAGAAAATCCTAAGTCAAATTGTCTCTTATGTTAAAAAAATGTATTGCCTCTCTATGATTATTTCTAAAAAATGATGAACCACTGGGCTCCCAAGGTATGATCAACGGTTGTATTGTACTATTGGATTTGAACACTTCGGGTTAAATTTTTTTCCAACTTATTTAGTTTAATTTGTATCATTCAAAAAATAAGAATGTTTGCCTCAGGTGATGATTTCTGACTGTACTTCAAATTTTTTACTCACTTTATCTTATGATAATCTGCAATTTTTGTCTTTTTATTTGTATTTTCATTTCAGGCAGCCAAGGTCATTAATGGGACAAAACGATCAACGCCTTTCTTTTTAATTCCTTATTGGTTGTTCCTAAAATCAAAATATGTGTAAGAGTTTATCATGTAAAATGAAGGGTATATTGGGATTAAATTTTTTATTAACTTGTATGCGTTACTTCATTAATTTTTTGTATGACTTACGTGATTCTTTTTGCAATTAACTAAAGAATATATAATTCACATGAGTTTTTCTGAGGGCTAAGAAACATCTTTCATTTTAGAGAGAGAGAGAAAAAGGGAAAAAGGAGAGTAGAGGAAATTCAGGGTTTTAACCATAAAATTCATTAATCAATCAAAAACTTAATGCCGTAAAATGGCCTTACTAGGGAAGTCCATGGAAAATTTGAGACGCTTTTCAAGTAGAATCATAAAATAACTCAACTAAAGTAATTTTTTTTTTGCCATCCAAATCTTATTCATCACAGACTAACTAAAAAGAAGCAGGCGCTTCAAAAAAAAAAAAAAAAATTCCCTAGCAAATTTTTACATTTGTGATAGTTTTACTACTGTTGTTGTATTTTATTTTTATATTTATTTCTCCATATTTGTAGTAGAAACATCTTAGCCATCACAGAGCATCATTTGAAAATTGTAAGAACTTTAAGGGGAGTCAGTACCCTAAATACTTTCAAAAATTCGATTTTTTTTATTTCTATATATTTTGATACTCCATTTCAGTACCTTTTTAATGATACAAACTTCTTGATCGTGCTCATATGAGAAGTAAGTTAAAATAAACTTTTAAAAAATGTAAACATATTTTGATAAGGTATGATTTTCTTCTTTAAATTGTTATATCAAGAAATGGTATTTTTGAAACTAAATGTTCCTTTTTCTCAGAACCTGAATTGTGTTAGGCTTTGAAATTTTTGCCACCAATTCCATACACCTAATTAGATTTTTTTAAAAATACTTTCTTTCTGTAAAATTTTTCTTTAGTTTAAAGAAAAAAGTCTACTTAAGGTACAGAAAAAATTCATAATTGTATCTTTAATAGATTTTCAGAGAAAGGTACATGAACATGTGCAAATTAATATTGTCGGTATAGGGGATACTAACTCCCCTTAAAATATGTATTTTATTCATTGAGCTATTTTAATTTATTAATGTATAGGATTCGTCAAACCGGGCCCAGCACGGAAAAAAAAAAAAAAAAAAAAAAAAAAACTCGTGGGTTTGTTAACACGACCACTTGAAGAAAATAGACTATCTCGATAAAGTCGATTTTTTTTTTTTTCAAAATTTGCCGCATATTGAAACATTTATTTCAGAAACAAACTACATATTAGATCTAAAATAAATAATACCAAGTATACGAAAATTGGCATCTGTCTTTATGAACAACTTCCTAAGTTTTAGGAATTAAAACTGCATATGGACTTCATAAAAAAAATCCAGGGTAGCTAAGGTTTTTTAAATTACCCCGATTTTTCTTCAAACCCTGTTCATGTATTCATTTGAAATTACTTCTGAAGTTATCTTGTAATACACCTTGAATAAGCCCAAGAGTCGAACCTCGAAATTGTGGTGTGACTGCAAGGCGCACTGCTATTAACTGCTCTAGGGAATTGCATTTCAGGACAGTTAAGCCTCTACAAGTATTCACTTCATCAAAATCTGTAAATTACTCGGTAGTTTTGTTAATTTTGTGTTATTATTTAAGTCTGCAGAACAGAAAATATAAAATTCTAATTTACAAAAAGTGTACACGTTTAACAGATATTGTAAACAAAAGGTTTAAAAAAAACTACGTTTAGGAAAAAATGCACAAAATTTGAGCATTGTAATTCAAGGTAGTATTTACGAGAGGAGTCGAAGGACCTTGAGCCCTCTCAATATGCCAAATTTTGCAAAACGTTAATTCATATTTTCCAAATAGGGCCAAGCTTTTTTTTCCTGGATTTTTGTATAAGATATTTTTGCATTTTACTAGAGGGGCAAAAACTCCTCTACTTGAGTTTTCGAACATCAGAACACTTCCGTACTAAATTTGGAAAAGATCTGTCGTAAACTAGAATTGTCCGAGGAAAACCTCTTTATGACCGGAGGCCAAACTCCCCCTCCCCCTTTGTAAATTTTTGCGCATCAAAGGAACTATGTGCCAAATTTGGCAGATATCATAAACTCGATTTTTAAAAAGGAAAACGCTCCATGGGGTTTTTCCTCCCTCAGGGTGGGAAGAAAACTCCCCTATGTGAATTCCTGAACATCAAAGGACCTCTTAAACCATTCAACATAAACTGAATTTTGCATAAGGGCAAATCTTCTTTGGGGGAATTTCCACCTCCATAGAGAGGCGAAAACTCCCCTATGTGGATTTTTCAGCATCAAAGAAAGCTATGTGCAAAATCTGTCAAAGGTCCAATGTAAACTAGATTTTTGTGAGAAGGAAAACCCTCTATGTGAATTATTGAGCATCAAAAGACCTATGAGCCAAATTTGGCAAAGATCCGACGTAAACTGAATGTGTACAAGGAAAAATCCTCTATATATTGTTTCCCATCGACAGGGGCGAAAACCCCAAGGAAGTTCTTGAGCATCAAAGTATCTACGAATCAGATTTGGTAAACTCGATTTGTAAAAGGAAAAGTCCTGTATGTGGGCATCTGCACATCATAGAAATGGGGCGAGCACTCTCATATGAGATTTCTTGATCATCAAATGACCCCCAGTAGCACCGGAACGTTCAAATCTGGTACAGAAATCGTGTTATTGGTCGAATGACGGTGTTAAGTGTTACTTGCACGTAAAATTAGACGTACAGCAACAGTGATATTATCACGGTGCCAGTCTAGTTCTGAGGGGACGTCATATTAGACGTTCAAAAAACGTTCTAATGACACGGTGTTATCCCCGTGTTAAAATAACGTAATATCTGACGTTCAGCTGTCACCGCATCCGAGCGCCCTCTATATCTGTTTACCGTGGAATAGTCACAGAAACTTTCTTTGCTTACCAACTTCAACCACTTTCGGAGCAACTGCTGAAAAACAATCCGAGCAAAGGATTATTCTTTTATCAAAAGTAAGTGATTAATTTAATTATAATTACTTTTAAATCTTTCACATGTTAATTTTGTTTATAAATCGAATTTCATTTAAATTTTGACTTAATTGGGGTTTTTTTCTTAGCTCCGAACATTCTGCAAAACTTAATTGTTCCATTTGTATAATTTAATATCAATGGCTATTTCATGGATATATTTTTCGCTAACGTTTCTTTGTGCAATTTTCATTTCTGATCTGAATTTGAATCGATTGCTACACTTATTTTCCTTAAAGTGGTTGTTTTAGTTATTCTTGTTTTCGACTATGAATTTTAAGTTGCAATAGAGTATACATATATATTTTGTTTTTGCTGTATTTCAGTTTTTGATGTATTTAAAATGCTTTATTTTAAAGTTTTTATACTTTTAAGAAAGTAGACGGCTCACATAATGATTCTATTATTGCAAAAATAAATCTCCAAAATTTTTATGAAAAATGTGTTGCTGCTGTAAAATGTGATACATACTGTACAGAAATCAGAAAATTAGTATTCTTGAATGTTGAGACAGAAAATGAGTCTAAATTATTTAAAGATTTTTTCAATTTAAAATATTCATGATAAAGAATCAATTTTATCAACAGAAAAGGTCTCAATCAAAATAGTACCTAAAAAAATTATGGCGTTGAAAATGGTCAAGATTATAAAAACAAGATTCGTTGTATAACGCATTCAATTTGTTCTATTCTAAAGCAATATTTCCTGTTGTTAAAGATATTATGTCTGAATATGCTTTTTTGTTTTTATTCATTTATTTTTTTCAAAAGCAAGTTGAAATAAATGCTTGGTTATGTTTTCGGTTTATAAAAATAGAATGCGTATTGCTTGTTTATTCTATCGCAGCAAAACAAAATGGCGAGCTGCTACCAGCTGTTGATTACCATCACCTGGTGCTTGAAAGTTTTCTGTGTTTAATATTCCCGCACAGATTTAACAAATAAAAAAGACTGGCAAAAATCAACTAATTGAATTGAAAACGGATGGGGAAAGAAAAATAATATTAAATAGAAGTGTTGGCTTAAGTAGTTAAAATTATCTCCCAATGTTTTTTGTATTAAGAAAAATATTCTCCCTGTAACGAATTGTTTGAACACAGATTTTTTTTTTAAAGTCTTTATTTCGAGTTTTAGATCCGTCTTTTTAATTTTTAATGTCGTTTTGACGAAAAACCAGCTTTGCTCTCGTATCAAGCGGCATACTATAAGTGGAATTAAATTGTATTAAATTATGAGCAGAGTACGTTTTGTGCCATTTTTAAATAGGATCGAATTTATGTCGAATCAAGAGGCAAAAAAAATCCTCAACCTGACCTTTTCATATTTTCATGAAACTTTCTAAAATCTTCTCTTCCCCTTCTTAAATTTGTAAATAATTTTGAAAAAAAAAAAATCACTCATTCATAACTTATGATTTTGAAATTCATTAAAAAGCATTTGCTGGTCGGCAGTGCTTTCAAATATTTAACTGCATTTCTATGAGAACTTCAGTCTTGTAAAATAGATCCTTTTGAAATACAATTACGTGCTCTTTAATTCGATATGTAAATTGAAAACCTTTTAAAAATATGTTTCTCACGGAATTTCAAAAATACTTGAGATAGTGTCTTTTATCTCAAAAAATTAGTGCTAATCAGGGGTGTTTGTGATTCCAAATTTCCGAAAATTTTGGGCTGACGCAATCTTAAACTAAAAAAGTATTTTTAAAAATTTTTTAAAGTGGTACTTTTCAAATGATTTCAAATGTAAAGGGGGCAACTTCCATAAATTTCACTGTCTATAGTACAAAGTACTTGAGTCCACCATCGTCCCTGGTACTATCCCTTAATGGTTCCACTCTTAAAGTATTTTTTTTTTTCAAAATCTCTAAAAGACATTATCTCAAAAAAAAAAAAAAATTAGATTTTTTTCCCCCTGAATATTGAGTTATGTGAAAAAAAAAATTTCGAAGAGTATTTAAGTTACTGATCAAGTTAAAGTGCATGTAATTGTCAGCCATTACACAATCCTGATGCTCCCATAGCTTTGAGATATCATTTCAAAGCACTGCAGGAAGACATATTAACAAACATAAATTACTCATTAGTTGCGTCGCCTGGCTTTGCACGGTCTACCTCGAAAATGAAAGTTATGTCAAGTGACCATTGTTCAGCAATCACTCTTGAACAAAAAACTAAAAAAATCAGTAACATTTTGCGGCAGATTCCGGGAAAATAACCAAAAAGGGAATATATTAAGTATCTCGTTCACAGGAAAACTCTCAAAGCAAAACTCAGAATTTTATTTGTTCATGTTTGCGAAAAAAATGCAACAGATCTCTTTTCTCAATGATTTTCTGCATGCTACAAATTTCAATAAAAGCATTGTTACGGAAAATTGATGAAGCACTGATAATTTGAATGGAGGAAAGCCCTCGAAAAATAGGAATTTTATCTCGAAATCTAAGTATTATAATTAGTAGTTTTCAGTTGATATATCCGCTAATTATTATCGGGGGATTATTTTGCATAGCCAAACATAAATACGGGAAAATTACGAATACATCGATACCTGGTTCGATGTTCAGTTTACTGGCGTTCGGGAGAAGTAACTCAGACAGAGATAGATAGATTAATGCATAGATAGATAGATACATACGCTCAGTTTTTAATTATGTAAGATGAATTATGAATGATTTTTTTTTCAAACCATATGCATCTTAATGATATAAATGAGCAAAGTTTCTGAAAGTTTCATCTTAGTCTGAAATGGTCTGGTTGAGTGCCTAGTTGATTAGTTGATTTAACATGTGAGTGACCCAATACGAAATAGAACACTAACAAATGAAATAAGCTTATTTTTTTTTTTTTCTTCTCCTGAAAGCAGCAGGCCATGATGATGTGTACAAACTGGCTTTCCTATGTAAAAGTAGAATCAAGTTATAACACTTAAAATTATTACCCAATTGGACTAAAAATACTAACCAATTCAGGTTCCATATCAAACAACAAATAAACACGCAAAAATGATGCATAAATGCCGAAATAAAGAGTATCAATTTATTTTTAAAATAATGAAAATATGTTTTTTGCAGTATGAAATGGTGGGCAAAAAAGTACTATCATATAAAACGCATAGAACTTTCTTAGTGATTTTTATTTTTTTATTTTTTTAGTGATTTGGACAAATTAAGGGTCTTTCTTGCTCGATATATAGCACATAAGTCTCCAACATGGGTACTCGAGTTGGATTTTGAAATTTCTTTAAAAGCAGCATGGTTTTTCCGTGATTAAAACTAGAATCATATTTTATGTTTTTTTTTTACACACATCATTACTTAATTTTTTTCATTAAAGAAAATCCCAAGTCGGATTGTCTCTTATGTTAAAAAAATGTATTGCTTCTCTAGGACTACTTCTAAAAAATGATGAACACACTGGGCTCCCAAGGTATGATCAACGGTTGTATTGTACCATTGGATTTGAACATTTCGGGTTACATTTTTTCCCTACTTATTTAGTTTAATTTGTATCATTCAAAAAATAAGAATGTTTACGTCAGGTGATTTTTGACTGTACTTTTGGCTGCAATTTTTGTCTTTTTATTTGTATTTTCATTTCAGGCAGCCAAGGTCATTAATGGGACAAAACGATCAACGCCTTTCTTTTTAATTCCTTTTTGGTTGCTCCTAAAATCAAAATATGTGTAAGAGTTTATCATGTAAAGTGAAGGGTATTTTGTGATTAAATTTTTTTAAACTTGTTTGCGTTACTTCATTGATTTTTTGTGTGACTTACGTTATTCTTTTTGCAATTAACTAAAGAATATAAGAATATAATTCACATGAGTTTTTCTGAGGGCTAAGAAACATCTTGCATTTTAGAGAAAGAAAAAAAAGGGGGAGTAGAGGAAATTCAGGGTTTTAACCATAAAATTCTTTATACAATCAAAAAGTTAATGCCGTAAAATGGCTTTACTAGGGAAGTCCATAGAAAATTTGAGACCCTTTTCAAGTAGAATCATAAAATGATTCAACTAATGTAATTTTTTTTATCATCCAAATATTATTCATCACAGACCGACTAAAAAGAAGCAGGCACTTCAAAAAAAATTCCCTAGCACATTTTTACATTTGTGATAGTTTTACTAATGTTGCTGTATTTTATTTTTAAAATTTATTTCTCCATATATGTAGTAGACACATCTTAGCCATTACAGTGCATCATTTGAAAATTGTAAGAACTTTAAGGGGAATCAGTACCCTAAATACTTTCAAAAATTCGATTTTTTGATTTCTATATATTTTGATACTCCATTTCAATACCTTTTTAATGATACAAACTACTTGATCGTGCTCATATGAGAAGTAAGTTAAAATAAGCTTTAAAAAAATGTAAACATATTTTGATACGGTATGATTTTCTTCTTTAAATTGTTATATCGAGAAATGGTATTTTTGAAACTAAATGTTCCTTTTTCTCAGAACCTAAATTGTGTTAGACTTTGAAATTTTTGCTACCAATTCCATACATATAATTAGAATTTTTTAAAAAAAGCTTCCTTTCTGTAAAATTTTACTTCAGTATAGAGAAAAATGTCTACTTAAGGTACAGAAAAAATTCATAATTGTATCTTTAATGGATTTTCAGAGAAAGGTACATGAACATGTGCAAATTAACATTGACGGTATAGGGGGTACTAACTCCCCTTAAAATAGGTATTTTATTTATTGAACTATTTTAATTTATTAATGTACAGGATTCGTCAAACCGGGCCCAGCACGAAAAAAAAAAAACTCGTGGGTTTGTTAACACGAGCCAATTGAAAAAAATAAACTATCTCAATAAAAACGATTTTTTTTTTTTTTTTTTCAAAATTTGCCGCACATTGAAACATTTACTTCAGAAACAAACTACATATAAGATCTAAAATAAATAATACCGAGTACGAAAATTGGCATCTGTCTTTCTGAACAACTTCTTAAGTTTTAGGAATAAAAACTGCATATAGATTTCACGATTAATTAAAAAATATTTCTTTGCTGGGAAGCCAAACTAAGCAATTTACTTAATTCATTTCAATCTCTTTTAAAGATTTTCTTTTCTTTTCTTTTTTTGTATTGTTCGAAAAAAATGATTTGATTAACTACATCAGGGAATCTCTTTTTTAATAGATGCTTAATGCAAGATTGCAAAGTGTAAAGGTAGATTACAATAATCATATAAAATTAACCAACTGTGTAATGACTATTCCAGATTCCATAAACTGTAATCATACCTGAAAATTTTCTTACATATTCCGAATTATTGTGTGCAAAATTATTTTGCGACTTTATAATTACTAATTTTAATATTTTTAAATACTGATCAAATTTTTATTTCAAACTTCTCGTGTGGAAGGATGTATAAAATACTTGATATGATTCATGGTTATGGTTCATGCGGCTCTTTTTAACGTAAAACTTAGTCAGAGGTTTTTTTTAAGAACAAACTGAAGAAAAAAAAATACTACTAAATGCCTTTTGGGACTAAAAGGAAAGCTTTTCTCAAAATGTGACATACTTGTTTCTGTACGGGTGAATCTGTTTTCTATTTATGGTGTGGTCATGTTTCAGAAAAATCAGTTTTTATAATATTTCACCTAAATGCTAAATGTTTTCAGTAATTTTTGTCAGAAGTTAGCTTCCGGTGTATTTTACGTATAATATGTAAATGCTAAATGGTTTTCAAATTCTTTTTCTTTCTTCAATTTTGACGCTTTTTGTAATAAATTTGAGTAGAAATAAATTCAGGATTTAAAATTATTCATATCTCTATGAAAAGTAAAAGTAACAAAGTGGTATACTCGTAGTTTAAACAATGTTAAAATAGTGATCAAGATTAATTTTTTTTCTTGTAAGAAAGTCCGCAATTTTCAACAATGACCAGGATACTTGATAAAAAAAATCCAGGGTAGCTAAGGTTTTTTAAATTACCCCGGTTTTTCATCAAACCCTGTTCATGTATTCATCTGAAATTACCTCTGAAGTTATGTTGTAATACACCTTGAATAAGCCCAAGAGTCGAACCTCGAAATTGTGGTGTGGCTGCAAGACGCACTGCTATTAACTGCTCTAGGGAGTTGCATTTCAAGACAGTAAAGCCTCTATAAAAGTGTTCATTTCATCAAAATCTGTAAATTAATCGGTACTTTTGTAAATTTTGTGTTATTATTTAGTCTGCAGAACAGAAAATATAAAACCCTAATTTACAAAACTGTACACATTTAACAGATATTGTAAACAAAAGGTTAAAAAAACCGACGTGTAGGAGAAAGTGCACTGAGTATTATAATTCAAGGTAGTAATTACGGGAGGAGTCGAAGGATCCTGACCCCTCTCAATGTGCCAAATTTTGTAAAACGTTAAATTTATATTTTCCAAATTTGGCAAAGCTTTGATTATACCTGGATTTTTGTATAAGATATTTTTGCATTTTACTAGAGGGGCGAAAACTCCTCTACTTGAGTTTTCGAGCATCAGAACACTTCTGTACTAAATTTGGAAAAGATCCGTCGTAAACTAGAATTGTCAGAGGAAAAACCCTTTATGAAGGGAGGCCAAACTCCCCCCCCCCCTCTTGTAAATTTTTGCGCATCAAAGGAACTATGTGCCAAATTTGGCAAATATAAACTCGATTTGTAAAAAGGGAAACGCTCTATGGGCTTTTTCCTCCCTCAGGGTGGGAAGAAAACTCCCCTATGTGAATTCCCGAACATCAAAGGACCTCTTAAACGATCCAACATAAACTGAATTTTGCATAAGGGCAAATCTTCTTTGGGGGAATTTCCACCTCCATAGGGAGGCGAAAACTCCCCTATGTGGATTTTTCAGCATCAAAGAAATGTGCAAAATCTGTCAAAGGTCCAGTGTAAACTAGATTTTTGTAAGAAGGAAAACCCTCTATGTGAATTATTGAGCATCAAAAGACCTATGAACCAAATTTAACAAAGATCCGACGCAAACTGAATGTGTACAAGGAAAAACCCCTCTATACATCGTTTCCCATCAGCAGGGGGCGAAAACCCCAAGGGAATTCTTGAGCATCAAAGTATCTACGGGTCAGATTTGGTAAACTCACTTTGTAAAAGGAAAAGTCCTGAAAGTGAGCATCTGCACACCATAGAAGGGGGGCGAAGACTCCCCTATGACACTTCTCGACCATCAAATGATTTAACAAAATTGACTGTGCCAAGTTTGTCAAACATCCCACATAAACTGAATTTTTTTTTGTAAAGAAAAATCCTCATTGTGGTGTTCTTTGGAGGGGGGGGGGGTCTTTCTATGAGGAATTTTCGATCATCAAAAGGCTTCAGCTCGAAATTCGGCAGAGATCTGACGAAAACTGAATTTGTCAATGGAAAATCCTCTTATGAGGTACACAAGTATTTTTTTCGATTTTTTTTACCTGTGAAAGCAGAATATTCAGTATTGTTTTGCTAACACCAAAATGAAACGTCATCCTACCACTTTAACATAACGTAATATTCCACGTTCAAAATTGGTGCAAAAGTGGTGGTACAACATCATATTTCGACGTGCTATACGACATCGATCGACGAGACACATAGACGCTTTTTAGACCGTTCTGAGAGAACGTAATTTGAACGTGTCGGATGGTGTGCTCAGAACGTGTTATAGAACGAGCTTTGAACGCCTCTGTGCTGCTTGGGTTGACGGAAATGAGTGTGCCAAATTTGTCAAACATCCGACATAAACTGGATTTTTTGTAAAGAAATAATCCTCATTGTGGTGTTCTTTTAGGGGGGGGGGGCTTTCTATGAGGAATTTTCGAGCATCAAAAGATTTCAGTACAAAATTCAGCAGAGATCTGATGAAAACTGAATTTGTAAGTGGAAAACGTCCTTATGGGGTACACCCTTCATTTTTTCGAATTTTTTTTACCTGTGAAAGCAGAATATTCAGAATTGTTTTGTTAACACCAAAATGAAACGTCATCCTACCACTTTAATATAACGTAATGTTCCACGTTCAAAATTGGTGCAAAAGCGGTGGTACAACACCAGATTTCGACGTGCTATACGACATCGATCGACGAGACACATAGACGCTTTTTAGACCGTCCTGGGAGAACGTAATTTGAACGTGTCTGTTGGTGTGCTCTGAACGTGTTATAGAACGAGCTTTGAACTCCTTTGTGCTGCTTGGGATCCCATACAGTAATTACCCAAGCAGCACACAGGCGTTCAAAGCTCGTTCTATTACACGTTCTGAGTACACCATCCGGCACGTTCACATTACGTTCTCGCAGAACGGTCTAAAAAGCGTCTATGTGTCTCATCGATCGATGTCGTATAGCACGTTTAAATCTGGTGTTGTGCCACCGCTTTTGCACCAATTTTGAACGTGGAACATTACGTTACGTTTAAGTGCTAGGAAGACGTTTCATTTTGGTGTTTACAACACGATACTGAATATTCTGTTTTCACGGGTAAAATCTTCGCAATAATTGTGTTTTTAACCCTCCAAGTCGGCTTTTCTCATAAAAATCAGTTTTCAGCAAATTTCTTAAAATTTCGCACAGGTATCCTTTGATACTCCAGAATTCACATGGATAATTTTCACTCCCCTATGGGGGCGGAAGCCCTTAAAAAGAAATTTCCCATGTACAAAAACCCCGTTTATATTGTATCTTTGCCGAATTTGGCAAAGAAGACATTGAATGCTCAAGTCTTAACATAGGAAGTTTTCGTCCGCCCCCCCAGGGGGGGGGCGAAACCCCCATAGCTCATTTTCCTTTTTGCGATTCGATTTTACGCCCATATCGTTGCTAAATTTGCCACATAGATCCTTTGATACTTAAGAATTAACATAAGTGTTTTCGCTAACTTCAATGGAGGGGGGGGGGGCTCCCATAAAGGTTTTTTCCTTCTATAAATGCAGTTTGCTTTGGATATTTGCCTATTTGGTTTATAGGTCCTTTGATGCTCAGGAACCCACCAAAGGAGAGTACCCCCCCCCCCCCCATGGAGCGTAAAACCCTCAACCTTATATAAAATCCAGTTTATGTCAGATTTTTGCCAAAGTTGGTGCGTTTAGAGGGGTTACGGCTCTTTCAGCTCCATTCTTAAATGCGTTCTTGAATCATAATGTTCAGATTTTGTGCACTTTTTTCGTAGATTTTTTTTTCAACCTATTGTTTACACTATCTGTAAAATGTGTCGTGTATTCATTTTTGCCTGCATTCAGCAGACATGAATAATACACCTATGACTTCATAGATTCTGATGAAATGACTATTTGTAAAGGCTTTACTGCTATGCAGTAAAGGTCCCTAGCACACTGGATAGCAGTGCTTTATGCAGCCACACCATAGGTTCACGGTTCGACTCCTGGGTTTAGGCAATGTGTATTACAACTGAACTTCAATAGTAACTTCCCATGAATACGTGAACAGAGTTTGAAAAAAACTTTTTTTTTGCCATAGCTATTCAATTTGCTGTTTGATCAGCACATTGCTTTATTTTGAGTTTATATGTTGGTTAGGATTAACTGAGAATAAAATTTTGTGCAATGAAAGAGCAAATTAAATAGTTATGGCAAGAAAAAAAAATCATATTCCGAACTCTACAATTGGACAAAATACTGTGAAATAGCCCTTAGAGAATTTTTTGATTAAAACCCTTAGTTTCCTACTACCTCTCCTTTTTTTTCTCTATAAAATGCAAGGAGGGGAATATGGGATACAGAGACACAGTTAAGATGACTGAGCTTTTACAAGATGAACAAATTGGTGATTTGTTTTGAAAATTATAGTATATAAAGTAAGAACGTTGTATTTTATAATAAATCTGTTATTAAAACAGTATTTGTTACTTTTGGCAGTAAATTTGTGATTTTAAAAGAAAAGTGGAAAATGTTCACTTTTTTTTCATAGGGCAAAGTGAAAAAAATATTTTAGTAATGAATTATTTTCTATTCGATTATAAAAAATATTTTTGATCAAATAACTTCGTAAATAAAAGTTAGGATTGCAAAGCGAAAAATTAAATATTAATTAATGTATGAAGAAAAATAAATAAAAAAGAGAGTGAATTAATAAGAAAATAAGTGAATGAATGAATAAATAATCGAATTACTAAATGAAGGAATGCAAATGAATTTATCAAGAAATGAATACGTTAGTGACTCAGTAAAGGATAGAGCGACTAAACGAAATAAACTATTTCACTTTGCCCCATCTACTTTGCCCAGCATGTACTTGCTTAATTGTAAAAAATATTCAAAATACAAATAAGTTAAATATTAACTAATAAATACAGCACTGAATATTAGAAGGTCTCAATTAATATGTTAAATGTTAATAAGAACTACTTTATCATTTTAGAACAACAAAAATAATTTGTTACTTGCTATAAAGTATTACAATACGAGTATCAGTGTTTCAAAATTGAATGTACTACCTTCTGTTTTTATCTCCGGTGGTTTTTTTTTTCGACTGGAATAGACAACATGTGCTACTACATAATTAAAATAACACCAGATAGGTGGCGGTAAAAGCCAGAGTAAAATATTTCACCATTTCACTTTGCCCTCCTATTTCACTTTACCCCACATTCCCATACTTTCTTAGACCTCAGAAATAACTCATATGAATTATATTCTTATACTTGTTACTAAATAAAATCAAAATAACATATTCACACAAAAATTAATTAAGAAACACATAAAGTCAATACCAAAATTTAATTATTAAATATCCTTTATTTTACATGATAGATTTTTACACATATTTTTGGAACAACCAAATTTTAAAAACCATATCTGTCCCGTTTACGGCTTTTATTGCCTAAAATTAAAATGAAAATAAGAAGACAAAATTCGCAATTAATCCGCATATGTACATAATAACCAATGATCGAGTAACGCTCCTGATGTCACCAACAATGAAACTCGCCCCACGGAAAGTGATATAATGCTCTTTTAAGATTTTTTAAAAATTAATCGTATTAATAAATTGCTAAATATTAATCAAGTATGAAGGGAAGGAAAAAAAAACGTGAAAGACGGTTCGAGTTTTTTAGTTCTGATCACAGAAATACGATAGATTATAAATAGCAAAAACTTAATTCATTAAAAATAACAATTAATGCAGTAATATATCTGTAAGTTATTCCCTGAATGGTTATTTTTTACTACATTTCTACGATTCGACAATCAAAACGGTAGAATAATAGGCAGATTTTTTTCTATTTTTCAAAGTAGTAATTTTAATTTCCTACCTATCTATTTAAAATTCCAATATTTGTTGGTTTTTACTGTCCGTTGAAGCATGAGCAGGAGGAAATTCAAAGCGGCAGGTGATATCGTTAACATCAGACAAATCTGCAACATATGGCTACTCGCCATTTTGTTTTGCTTTAGAATAGAATAATTAAATTTTATTCAATGAATCTCATTTTTGTAACCTTGACTATTTTGAGATAAATCTATCTTTTTTAAATACTATTTAAACGAGGAACTTTTTCTGTTAATCAAATAAGTTATTTGTAATGAATATTTTTTTAAACAGAATAAACATTTTTTTTCCAGAATATTCGAAGGTCAGAAAAATGGATAAAGTTCAGTACATATAAAAGACAACCACTCATCTCCAAATTTTAACAAATTTATAAAATAAAACTAGACTTTGAATTTACATGTTGAAGATTTTAGAAAGTTATAATAATTGACACGTAATTTGATAAATAGAACTGAGAAGGTCGCTAGCTTTTTTCGGCATAGGCCTAACCTATGACAATAATTACAAAGTAACTAGGATTTTTACCTCAACTTAATTTAACTCGATTTACTTACTTTTGACAAAAGTTAATCCATTACTGTGTTCTTTAATCTTCAAAGAAACATCCAATTTTACAGAATTTTATGTATTCGATCGAACAGAAGATCCCAAGGAAACTTCTAGCTCATTACATTATTCCGAGGTAAACACAGATAGAGGGCGCTCGAATTAGGTGGCATCAGCACTAAAATTAAACGGTACAGTTAACACCGGTTTGATGCCGTCAAATATTACGTTATATTAGCACGGGAATGGCACCGTGATAATATTACTGTTTTTGTACGTCGAATATAACGCACAAGTGACACTTAACACCGTCATTTGACCAATAACACGATTTCTGTACCAAATTTGAACGTTCTGGTGCTACTGGGGTAAATACTTCCTATAAAGCATATAGGTAATTCTTCAAAAAGTGTAACTTTTCTGTCACACGCCTTTTACTGTAAAACTTTAAGGAACAATTCATTTAACAATGCTTTTTAATTTCATCAAAAACATATCTATTTAAACCTGCCAACATTTTTTTAATAATATTTTTTTTTATTTTAATGTGCACTGTATAACAAAAAAAAATCGACGCGCCAAGAAGCAATCATCCGATTGCTTTGAAATTTTGTATGTATGAGTGTTTTGACCAGATATGCAAATGATTAAAATTTGGTGTCCAATGAATGAATAGTCTGATCTCCAGCGCATCGAAACTGCGCATCCAGCAGATCTATATAAAGAGCAGTTCTTCAACAGTTGTTAAAACTTTCGGTTTGATTGCGATACAGATGACCTTTCAACAACCTAAAAAAATTTCGGCCCATGGTTCGTGCTCTTTACGAGCAACTGTCAGAGTTTAAAAGAGGTCATATAACACGTGGCAGTAATGACATCACATTTTATTTTCCATGATACAAGGGAGCCCCTAACTAAGTGTGGTTCTTGTCAACTCTCACCTCTATGAACTTGAATTTCAGGGATGTAAATTAATGTCAAAAAAGTAGTGAACATGAGTTCATATGTTTAACATATTGCAGATTGTAGCAACGAAGAAAAAAAATATTTCCTTGAAAGGTGTATCCATTATAGCCCAGTAAATTCAGGATTTGTAATTAAGAAATATTTTCAGAATTAGTTCCTCATAGCATGTAGAGTAAATCCTAAAAAAAACCCCTAAGATCCCATGTGAGCTTCCATCCAAAATGGCGGATCAAAGACGGCCGCCTAGTACTTTTTGTTTTCCTTATAACTCGGTCAAAAATAAAGATTTTCAGTTCTAAAAAAACCTGCATGCTCTTAAAGTAATACTGTTTCGATATCTACTCTAAAATAACCAATAAAAAAGTTTAAGCAATTGTTATGACATCAAAAGCTAAAATTTCTATTTTCTACGTAATATGCAGCAGAGCGAAAAAAACTACTAAAATAAAGAATTTTTTTTATGGTATTCTTTTTAAAATACGAACTGCAAAATGATTTATATATTCCATTCATTGAATAATCAAGTAGCTTTTATTCCATTTCTGAAAAAATTCTTGCTATTTCTAGCTTTGGAATGCGATTATGATAAGAGAAAAAAAGTGACCTTATAATGAATTTTCAAAAAAAAAAAAAATGCAGAATATCATTTATTTAGTACTTTAAAAACTGACATATAATATTTTTTTTGAAAAGCATGTAAAATATATAATGAGAAGATAATAATGTCCGTAAAAATCTATAGAAAAATCATCCTCATCTTCGAAACTGTGCATATAAGATGAATTTTTACATGTTTCACCTAAACAATGCATGCAAAACTTGGAACATTAAAGGTCTGTATTTTCATCGTCATCTAGATCACAGTCTCACAAAATTACTGTTAATTTGTAGTCAAAAAACATTAAATTCGGAATTCCTTCTGAAGCTTCGGGAAGTGACAAAAGCGTTGTGAACAGTCCACCTTTTTTCGTAACACATTCCCATTTAATTGGATTCATGTTTTTCTTAAGCCACTGTTGAACTATTGGATAAACACAAAATGAATGCTGCACTGTAAAAAAATTCCGAAACGTTACTGGTTATCTCCGTGGAACGTTTCGGAATTTCAGAGGTTTTCACCTATTTCCCCGCAAAATCAAGTATCTTCGCAAAAAAGTTTCCTGAATTGCTAAAAGATGCACGAATGCAGACATTTCACTGGTGTGAAAGATATTTTTTGCTACCAGTTTAAAGAATGACTGAGCATGTTTATAAGGTATATCGGCTTCAATTTGATCACGGCCCGTCCAGATTGACTGAACTCCCAATGGGAGCAAATAAGTCACTGGATAGCTGCAGTCTTGCGAGGCAGAAATTGCAGGCAAGAAATATGGTTGGTTCTTGCTTGCAATTATTCGCGCAGCTTTGGCCATGGTCGCGGTAATGCTTCTGGGCCTTTTTTGGTAAACCAGGAAGGTTCTGATCAAATGCATTAAACCTATGTAATTTTTGTAGAAGGTTCACGACTGATTTTAACAGGGCCCCCATTATTTTATATTTCCCAGCATTTCAGGAAGGTTACTGACTTTTATCGGAAAACGTTCCTGGTTTTTGTAAGAAATGTTACTGGTTGAAATTGGGCACATCAGCTGCCTATTGTTTTCCAGGAACGTTTCTGAATCGTTTTTACAGTGTGTGAAGCAACTGCGCTTGTGGCTGAAAGAGTTGCCAAGCTTTAAATTTTAAAGAAGTTTTGGTTACTTAATTATTATAGCGGTTGTATCGCAAGATGTCTAGGCAATTAAATGTTACTCCCACCAAAAAGATGTTTCAGCAACACTTTTACAATCTGGGTGACCTTTTCTGGATGGACCAAGCTTAAAACTACTGAGCTGTGAGATCAGAGAAAGGAGTTGAAGATTTTCCTTTAGCAACGTGAAGGCTCAAGATTTACCCTTTCTTAATAGTATAGCTGACGTGGAGTGGGAGTCACACCCTGTGATTGCGTGGAGCAAAAGAAGAGGATCCTTCAAGGGATCCAAGACTTCTTGTACTTTCAATATATTGTAACATTTTTCTTTGTATTAAATTGGTTTGGGGGTAAAAAAATACAGTGATGTTCCAGATATACCTCTTTCACTTAGAATCGAGAGCAGATCTGTATCAGTACCTATTATTGCGACTGGTCTGGAGCTGTTCTGGTATGTTTTTATCGCAACTGAGCAAATTAATACATTGGCTTCCCTATCCACTTCTACAACAGTCATTCGTCCTAATCGGAAGTATTCCATCATTATTTGAATTAATCTTGATTTGTTCTCAGAATTCCGCAAAAAGTTAGTCTAAAAAAACGTTCTCACTACATTTTCTTCAAAAAGCAGTAGTCTCAGACATTTGCTACATCAGAGTTCTTTGTTTCTTCACAAAGTTACTTGGTAATGCACCAGTGTATCCATTAAAAACAACTGCTTCACATAAAAAGAAGTTTTTCCTGAAGAATGATTTTATGCATCACCAGAATTTTGAGAAACATCATTGCAAAAACAAATGAAGAAAAGAAAGAAAACAAAAACCCTTTTCTATTTCTAAAATTTAGAAACTCGTACAAATTTGGTCAAATGACCGGCATTGCAAAAACTCTGAGCAGTGTTCTTCTAAAAAATATAACAGATTGTTAATGATGTAATTTCAGTAACTCACAAGAGAAACGAAGGGTTTTTTTTTTAGGAAAAGAAAGACAAATATTGGACTTGCATTTTTTTTTTTTTTTTACTAAAAGGACTTAACCTGAAGTTTCCTAAAATGGACCAAATACAAAGATTTTTTAATTGCGATACTTATAATGTAGAATTTTTCTTCTAATTATTAAGTTTATCATTATAAATACCTTCAGTTCCTGTTATTTTGTCAGACAAATCAATTTTAGTTGCTTTTTAGCATTATATAAATATAAATAGTTTTAAAACGCTGGGACTGCAATAAGCATGTAAACCGTACAAAACTATTATGTCGTTCACTTAGTTTAATGATTTCGGGTTAAGCTGAATGTTGAATTTTAAAGAGAATAAAAATTCCCCGTCTCAAAAATATTCTTTCGTTACACAAGTTTGAGATTAAAATTCAAATATGCATATCAGGCAAAAAGTTTATGTATTATGTTTTTGCAATGTGTCTAACGATAAATGAGGGTGGATACTTTACGAATAAGGATGGATACTTTAAATTTTTACTGAAACATAAGTTAGGTACCAAGTTTAGTAGAGGAAATTAGGTAGGTTTGACCACAGAGGATGTTCGACATACAATCTTTTCTTGCTAAAACAGTTATTTAATTAATGAGCACCCAGTGCCAGTTTGGTATCATGTAGAATCAGGGATTGTTCCCATTTTTTTTCGCCATTTTCAGTAAAACCTGGAGTAATCACATGTGATGTCTTAGGCTTTTTTTTTTTTTTTTTTGGAAAGTTCTTCTTTCCCATGTGATTTATCATTAGCATCATTAGCATACGCAGAGGTGAATTGTATTATTTGTGCATTTAGAGTAATATGCTAAACGAACGCTTACTTACTTTTTACTTTCCATTTTTACTTTAGTGTGCGTTGTAATATTCTCCCAAAATGGTTATTACGGGATGCTTGACCCACATCAATTCTAAGGGAGAGGAGTCAAACTCGAGTTAGTTTTAGTTATCATTTTTTAAAAAATGTATGCGTCAATTAATTAGTTTTAAACATTAATGTTTAAAAAATGACTTTTTTTGCTCTTAGCTTGCAATCAAAGTCATTGGGTATAACATAGATTTTCACTTGAAACACTTTCTGTTTATGCATCAATTTATTTATCAAGTTCCTCTTTTTTCACATTTAATATCCACCAATCTACTTTACACCAATTCGAAACTTATTTTAATCTATGCAAACAAGACATTTTTATAGCACTAAGAGAAAGGAAGTATTTTATGCCCTATAAGAGAGAAGAAGTGCTATGACGGGAATTGTGCTGTTTTTTTTTTTTTATGCTACTATTTTTGCCGGTGAGCAATATATTGAAAATTGATATGTATTTTTTTTTTATATTCGCAATGCCTAAAAACTACATAATTAATTTATTCCTAAAAAATTAAATTGTTTTAACTACATAAATGGAACTTTTTTTTTTTTTTTTTTGCTTATCTATTTTCAAGAAGAGGAAAAAAAATCTCTTAAAACAGTAAACATTTGTCCTGGAAACTTCAATCATTTTATTTTGGAACAGAGATCTCATTGAAATTTTTTGGACATTTTTTGCAAACTGAATATCGGAAAGAGCATGAGTTAATTCGGGCACAATTTTATTTTGAAAGATAAAAACATTGTTCTTAGCAACACACAACTACATATCATAACTCAAACATGAAAACTCAACAATTCAAGAAATAGTGTTAACACAGAAAATTTTATTGTTAATGATACTGCTGTATGTGTACAAACTGGTTTATTGAACCAAAAATTCAAGGACATCTCCGGACGATACAACAATAGTAATTTTAATTAATGTAAGCTCTATCTACGAAAGCATAAAACTTAGATATTTACTAACTGAAAGGTGAAGGTAATCACAACAAAATAATGGATTTTTGCTTAATTAGCGTATGACCCGTAAAGAGTTTAATTAAGTGTTTAAAGTTATGCTTTACTCATTTGAAATTTCACAGAACAGTTTAACAGATAGAATGCAACACTTTATCCACTCATGTTTATGAAATGATTTAAAGGTTTAATAATTTGACTGTTCCCTTTAACTTTTATCAAAAGCAAAGCTTTTGAAAATTCAGCAGCATGAGTAAAATTTTCCACAAAATATCATGATATTAGAACAGAGGCGGGTATTCTGGAATGGTCGGGAAATATGTAATACCTATGTTTCACATCTATTTGGTATTGCTATCTCGTAAAAATATCATGGACTCCACAAAAAAGGCTCCCATGATGCAATGCAGTTAGAGTTGACCGCGTGTTATTGTCGAAACGCGTGCTACTGCACAATTTGTGTTTTTAAATTTTCAAGCAAGTACGTTTTCAAACGTTTTAATCTGCTAGTACAAACGTGACTTGAACATTAATGGAAAGCATTTTCAAAACTAAAAGCATTGCAGTTTAGTGAGTTTGTTTTTAGCTGACTATTTTGTTGATCAATTTAAAGGTATAACTTTTCCAAGATGGCGCATCAGGTACTAAGAAATACTAGGTACTCCTTAATAGCTGATGTAGGTAACTATGTTCTTCCTAGAGTCCTGGCTTGATTGTGTATTTGATTCGCTTAAGTCTAGAAAGTTTGTTGATCCATATTCTCTGTCTGTTCCGTTTTTAAGAAGTTTTTTTAAGATAATAAAATAAGAATTTTTTTTTACAAGCAACATTTAATTACAATTCTGCCGTGGGCAGGTTAATGGCAGTATCTGCAGAAATGAGTTTTCGAGATATTTGAAGAAATGTGTGTTGGATTCAATTCTAACAATAGGGAAATATTGGAATTTTCGCGCCCTTTTTTTCAGCGGAAACCCAATAAGCAAACGTACAATAGATTGCAAAAATGCAAAAAAATGAAAAATAAAAAATGTGCAGTCACTGGCCCTTTACCTGCCCACGGCAGAATTAGCTATAGTACACACTCACAATGATTTGGGTATTTTATTCCAAAACCAGCAAAGTTATTATTAGAAAAATAACTGATATTCCATGTTACCTGCCTCCCGTTTATTACATTTTTACAGTTCAGAGTTTAGGCACGAACATAAAATATTTCGACTCTATTGTCTCGTCCGTACAACAATTACTTTCGTATTTACTTCTCAAAAGTCCTGACATTATAAAGAAGATGAAGGTTGGGTAAAATATTCATGCTGCATTGTCTTATATGCAGTTAAATTTCGTTTTTAAATCACGCAAACCATTACATTAAAAGGGGGAAAAAATGACACAAAATATATTCAGTGCCGTACGTACAATAACTTTTTTAATGTTTTAATCGCAATAAGCCATTAATAGCAATGTAAAACTAAATTCAATACTTAATTACATGTTTTGGTTGTGTTATGTGGAAACTATTTATATTACAAAAAATAGAGTATTTTTATTGAACTTTTCTTACTCAAAACTAAAGAATCTTGCATGAAATATTTAGACTCCAATTTCTTAAGTACAACTATTTAATTTCGTATACTTATCATAAAAATGACATATAGGGGAATGTGAGCAAAATTGAATAGCGGGGCAAAGTGAAATGGTGAAATATTTGCTCTGCTTTTAGCGTCACTTATCTAGTAATATTTCAACTATGTAGTAATACATATAGTATGTTCCAGTCAAGGAAAAATTACTTTTGAAAACCAAAGAATATGATAATACAAACCATTTTCAAAAACTGATACTCATATTGCAATGTTTTGTGGTAAGTCAACATTATTATTAGTGTTATAAAAAGATAATGTTCTTGTTTTGAACATTTTAAATATTTTTGAGACCGACTAATATTCGTAGCAATATTTATTTAGTTAATATTAAGTTCATTTTTATTTTAAATATTTTCCACAATTAGGCAAGTGTATGCGGGGCAAAGTGGATGGGGCAAAGAGAGATATAGATTATTGCGTTTATTCGTTCAATCATTCACTAAATCACTTACGTATTCATTTATTAATTTATTCAATATTCTTATTTTCTTACTCATTCACTATTTTATTCACTCATTTATTTATTTTCTCATAAATTAACTTATTTATTTATTTATTCGTTTAATGTTTCATTTCCTTTTCATTTATTTATTCATACTTTTATCTACTCATTTGTTTTATGAAAATATCTTTACTAATCGAAGAGAAAATATTTCATTAGAAAAATATTTTATTTTTCACTATGACGCATGACAAAAAGATGTAAAAATTTTCCACCTTTTTTGGAAATACAAATTAATTGCCAAAAATAAAATATAATGTTTAAATGTAAGTTTTATTATATAAAATATATTGTTCATCTTTTACGTACCGTATTTTTCAGAACCATTTTCCAATTTGTTGATTTTGAAAAATGTAAGTTATCTTAATTATTTCACATTTACCCACATTCCCCGACATCAACTCAAAAAAATGCACAAAATATTTACACAACACTTTTTGTACTACAATTCAATATCTATTTTCTTCACAAAATCAGACTATAAATGAAATTCTTAGCTTAAAACCAAATCAACCTACATAAAACAGTTACAACAATAGTTTTACGCACATCAATTTCGTTTCATAGTTTATCGAAAGTGAAATTGAAAAGGTCGTTTTGAATAAGTGAAAGCAAATGAAGTGAAACAACCGATTTTTACCTCTGAAATTTCCGAAGAAAGAAATTGCGCACAAGCTTTTGTGCGAAGAATCCTAAGGAGGAAGAAAAATTTAGGTTGTTGTTCCCATGGAAACGTGACGTCAATGAATATGATCCACACATATTTCATACATTTTTAAAGAAGTAAACCTAGCTACATAAACAGGTCTTTATGCCTCCCTACCGCTATACAAATTTTTTTAGCTCTTTTAAAATGTATTTTTTTAGCAGCTGAAGGTCAGGCATAGCCTGTTGTAAAATTATTTAACTAAATTATTAAAATTACTTGATTTTACTTTCTAACAGAAACAAGAGCGTTATTTAATTAAATAAAAATGTTTTATGAGCAGATTATTCATAACTATAATCTTATTCGAGCGCAAATAACTAAATAATGGTCATGGCTGATTTATTCACAGGAAAAAAAGCAAAAATAAATCAGAAAAATACTCTATTATTTCCGTAAAGAGGAAAATGATACTTTGCTGTTATACCCAGGCGTAATGTTACTTGAATTATTGCGTCTCATACATGGAATAATAGGCACTTAGAAATAAGAAACGAGATAAGAATTAATGGTCACGAGCGCCTGCATGGTACAGGAGGGCCATCTTCCTAGTCTTGAAGAGTTTTCAACTTGGTGTTTCTACAGAAATATAATTTAAGGAAAATGCATGAAAGAGAGTTGAAACATAGTGTGAGATAAACGAAAATGTATTTAAGTTTTCTTTTTTTTTTTCACAAGAGGATTCATTTTCTGTTAAATTCATTGATACATCTTTCTGGATACTAAATTATTTTTTTTTAATTCTTGCCTTTTTCTGGAAAAAAAGTTAAGACAGCTTTGAAGATGGGTTGGTCCTCTTAGTTTCTACCTTATATTTCAGTACAGAAGTAAATTTTTTAACCAATAACATACAATAAATAAAAGCATATAAAATAGCTTATAAAAAAAATTAAAAGGCTGAGCAAAAATAATGCGAAATTAATTTATTTAGCGAATTTTTGAAAATGAAGAAGTTAAAGTAAGACTGAGAAATGCCAAAAGATGTATCCTTTCATACATTTTTGGCCACTCTAAGGTTTTTCTTGTTGAATCATAAACAAAATAGAAACAATTCACGAAAATTGCTTGGTCAAAAAAGAAAAAAAAAAGGAAAAGCAAGAAAGAAAAAAAAAAAGATATAGAAAAGTTTTTAGAAAAGAATCGGACGTATTTTGTGACAATAAACCAAGAAAAATACATATTTTTATTTCAATATTTCGTAGTCTTTGGATTTAATTAGAATTTTTAATTTTCGGGGCACAGATTCCACTTATTAGTATTTAGACAGAATTCATGCTCCACTCAGTTTGAAAATATTGAGAAAAGTCCTTGTGATTGGACATTTCTTTTTCCGACGCTTCAACGCACAGCAGGAATGTTCAATTGGATTTAGGTGCGGTGTTTGAGATGACCAATACAAAACGTTAAATGTTTCCGACCTTAATCTGATTTCACTGCCCCTGCAGTATGATCCGGTACGTTGTCTTGCTGAAATATCCATGCACGAGGAAGATTTCTTCTGGCAACAGAAAGCATGTATCTTGTTGTTGTTGTTGTTACATATGCCACTCGGGAACCCGAGCCCGAGTAGCAATACTACTCGATTTAAGGCAGAGGAGTTACGGCTTCCGTTTAATCGAGCGCCTATTTCTAGGTGGAAGTCCGTTTTGGCTCAGACAACATGATAGATGGCAGCACCATCTACGGACAGTTCGATAATTTTGAACCAGACTAGAGGCCGAATAACTTTCTGGTCTGGCACCCCCAGAGGTACCGTTTCACTTGGAGGACATTGTGACCACGAGCATATTTATCGTCGCCCAGTCACCACTAATGACGACGATGGATCTTCGACCAGCGAGGATCGAACCCATGACCCTCCGGCTCCAAGTCCAATGCCTTACCGATCAGGCCACCACGGCCCATGTATCTTTCTATTAGACTCTAACAATGTTTATGCTCCATAACACCATTTATTTTCACCAAGGAGGTTAGTGAAGGTAAAGAAAGCAGCCCCATAACATAACGCTTCTTCTTCCATGTTTAACTATGAGAATCTGGTCATGGTTATGGTGCTGCTTATTGCACCACGCATACTGCTTATGATGTAGTAGTCATTAAAAACACTGAGTATCATAACTAAATAATACTTATGACTATTTCTCAGACGCTCAGTGCCGACATTTTGGAGTGAGTGAAAAACGGACTCTTTGGTTCTTTCGAGAAATTTAAAAAAATTGATGTATCTAGGTGTCATGCTACAATGTAGCATCGCGAAAGCGCATTTTTATTCTTGAAACATATGAATTCAGTCAGTAATGATCCTACATATTGAAATTAATTACTTACTTTGTCAACCAGATCCCTCATTTTTGTCCAAATTTAATGAACTTGGTAACACTGCCAAACATCACCGATACTTGACATAAAAACCCTCAGTAGTTTTAAAATCTTTGAATAACTCAGACTATCATGCTGTTTCTTTACGATGATCTATATATAGGGTAACGTCATCTAATGGGACGGTACTTCCTAAAATGGGGTACCTATGCGCATTTCGCATCTACGGAGAATATCGGAACTAGTTGTGTAAAAGTTAATGATTTCTCTTGTGCGACCAGAAACAGTGGTTTGAGCTGCAGTTGTGAAGGTTATAGTTCTGTACATCGGAGGGATACAACATTATGTCCATTTTCATAACTTTACGGGAGAGTAGTTTTAACCCACATGGTGAGGTACGGGAGAGTAGTTATTAACCAATTAATAAAACAAAGGAAAACATACTTCTCATTTTTGAAAGAAAGATCCTTCGGTCAATTTTTGGAGCAGTAAAGGAAAATGATGCTTGGAGAAGTTTATATAACTTTGAAGTGTACCATAAATACAGACAACCCCAACATCTTAAGAAAAATATTAAAGCCAACAGAATCAGATGGCTGGGGCACGTATTTAGGCGTGCAGATCTGGACCCGGTTAAAAAGGCTAACTTTTTCGAAGATCGAGGGTACAAGGAGAAGAGGAAGACAAGCAACTAGGTGGCTGGATAGTGTTGAGAAGGACCTAGAAATTTTGGGAGTGAACAGGTGGAGAAACCTGGCAACGTGTCGTACCGCCTGGAGGAAGCAGATGGAGAAAGCCTTGGCCTGCACCAGGCTGTTGTGCTGATGAAGAAGAAGAAGATATTCATTAATTAATACACTGGCTTTGGACATAGTGCTCTATGCCTCTAGGAAATATGAGAAAGATTTTAACTCTGTCATTTTGGAAAAAAATGGACATAGTGTTGTATCCCTCCGAGGTACAAAGTTGCTTGCTTGTTTTGAAGTTTCGAAAAATTTCTACAGTTCTGCAGCAATCAGATTGCATCGTTTTTATACATTAAAAATTAAAAATTTGTGAATTATTCTTTCTTCTGTGTTGATGTTAAGTTCATGCTTTTTCACTATTTATTCGATTTGAATTGTAATTAATGCACGTGGTTTAAAACGAAGTCCGGTTGGAGAAGGGTGCAATATGGGGTAGGATATAATCGAAATAGAAATACGCAATATGTGGCGAAGTAAATTTCTTTTTCTTCAGAAAAGGAAGAATAGAGAAGTGAGAGTGAAGATGAAAATGCTGCTGTGACTATTCATTGCGCAAGGTCATCTTCAAGTGATCACTGGGTGAGCAGTAGGTTTGGTGCAAAAAATGCTTCAAATAGGCTGACATTGACTCGATAGTAATCGAGAAAAGAATATTATTTTTTTTAAGTGCATATACAGTTGATTTATGAAATGAAAACATTTGTTTTCTAATGCTACTATTTTTGTGGTGCGCCATAATAGGAGGCTTCCTCTGTAAACAAACCTGTTTTTACATTGTTTTGAAGTTAATGTAATTTGTTTTTTGTTTTAAAGTTAAAACTCATAGCTAAAATTTTTGTTTTAAGCTTTTAAACTGATATGATTCTAAACCCCCAACATTAGGTCACGAAAATAAGAGAAACACAATATTCAGTGCTTTTACCTAGTTTATATACATTGTTTGCATACAAAAAATGTATACAATCAAGTGCCCCATACTTGGGACAGCTTTGAACTTTTACCTTTAAAAGAACATTAATCATATATAGTGATGTAGATCGGGTAAATACCCAGCGGGTAGGTAAATATTTTTTGGGTATTTACCCGGGTATTTACCCAAGGCCTGGGTAAATACCCAAAAACTGGGTATTTTATAAAAAATGCAAAAAAGTGAATGATAATTTTTTTTAAAAATCTAAATATGAAATAATTGGTAAAACTGATATATGCATATGTATTACACAGTTTATAATATTTTTTATTGAAAGACTTGATGAAATCATGAAAGAAACATATCGTGAACCAAAGAATCTTTCTTTTCAATGTCATAATTGGAGAAGTATAAGCAATTCATTATGAACTTCAGGATTTCAAAATCACAATCTAGGTTAGTCATATCCAAAATGAAAATAAAGGAAGCATGAGGGATGTTTGGAAGAATAAACTGAGAAGTTATTAAGACACTATGGTGTTATTTATTTTATTGATATTTAAGTGATAACATGGAAAATATAGAAACAGTTTTCACATTAATAAGCAAAAAAAAAAGCAAAATTTTCTTTTCTGTTGCTTTGCTCATTTGCATTTGCTCCCCTGTAGGGTGGGAAGGTAAATATTTTTGGGGGTATTTATCCTAAGGCAGGGTAAATCCCCTAGTAATTGCGCATTTTGCAAAAAAATTTTAGGTAGTATTAAAAGGTGACTATTTTCTTTTTTAAACATAAACTCTAAAATAAAAGATTAAAAGATTAAAATCATTAACATAAATGAATTTTAAATGTTTATGTATATTATATGTGTGTGTGTGATACAGAATACACCTGAACAATTGAACTAAGTTTGGAGGAAATTTCTGCATAAGATATTGGTAAATAAATAGTAAAATAAATTGAGCGACATTTTGTTACATTTTGATTTCATGCAGGGATATATTACTGGGTTATAAAAGACTAGGACCTTAAAAAATTGATGTTTGCTTTTTTTTGTAACCAGTAGGGCTTTTTTCTTTTTGTAGAATGACTTTTTATATCTGAAATTTGGCTATCAACATTGATTAGGCATATCCAACACATTTAATGTGAATATCATATTAGATTGCTAAGCTGTTTCACACAATAATTCTTTAAATATGTGATCGAAATACAATTTTTGGGCAAAAATTTATTGTTTTGTATATGATTGATTGTATATATACATAATGGAATACATACAGAAAAGTATTAGTTGAATATAAATTTTTGAAATAAATACCCGGGTATTTACCCATTTTGGGTATTTACCCGGGTATATACCCTGGATATTTACCCCTAAAAATAAATACCCGGGTATTTTACATCACTAATCATATATTTCCAATATAAACGAAGTATCGTATTTTTAGGAGGAATCTTAGTATTTGACCTCAGGACAAAGTATAGAGGCGTCATAGATATGCCCCTAGAAAAATAAAATAAAATAAAATTCATTGACTCAAGTTAGAGATCCTACTTTCTAACTTAGGAATCTTAACATTTTGATTTTTCTTTAGTGTATGCAGCAATTGATAATAGCTTAGGACATTAACTATTATTTTAAGGAAGTTTACTCTTCAACTAAATGAAGAAAAATTAGTATCAGCTAGAAATAATACCGTCCTTAAAATTTTCACAAATTTCAGAATGTATACTTGCCCCAAAAAATATTGATCGTCTCTCCAGCCTTCTTAACTCTTTTGAATGTAGTGTTTCTGCATTCTGCTCTACATTTGAAACATAAAAGTATTTGGTGAGCCCAAATAGTTGTTTATGCAGCTGATTTTTTGATCTATATACTCCTCATTTCACGTCTTTTCACATTCATTTTCATTTCTTCAGAATACGTGAAATTCACTACAAATGGATTGGTCTCATGTACACTTTGAGACCCATTTCGACTAGGAGAACTACCATTTGTGATACTTTGGCAAACCAATCTTTTGTTCATCAATAAATTCCAAGTTTTTTTTTTTTTTTTTTTAACCAATCGCAAATGTTCTGTCTTGTAACGGTATGACATCCAGCGGTCGATCATCCTTCATCGTAACTATTGGAAATAATATTTAAACTAAATTAGAAATTAGCTTACTTATTATGTGCAGTAATTTTATAGATTTTCATGCAAGTATCACTTATATTCACGAAGATAAAAACATTTGTTTTCGAAAGTATCAATTTTGATCTCATGTTTTTGGCTCAAAACACAGATTTTTCCGTCAAATCTCACCAAACTTTCAGAAAACTTAATAGTATACAGAGAAGTATAAAGCCGAAATTTAAAATAAAAATATTGAAAAATTGCTGAAATACATTCATTTAAAGTAATTAACATCCCACTGCGCGGTCGAGAAGGATAGCAATTAAAAGCTTTCAAAATTTCGTGGCAAAATAGATTTTGGCAACTTATAAAAACTCCAGCTGAATAAAAATTAAAAAACAAATCGGCGACCTAATGAACCGAAATTTAATTGTTTTTGGACAGGCGGCGAATCATAAAGGATCGGTCACAACTAACCTGGTTTAATCACGAATCAGACTAAAAGGTTACAGACAAGTGTTGTAAATTTACAAACGATCTCTTACTATTTGCCGCTTGTCCGAAAAAAATTGAAATTTACCTCATTTGGTCGCCGATATCTTGTTAAGCTTTTATGATATTCAACTGGATTTGTTTTATTAGTTGCCAAATCAATTTAGCTACAAAATTTTGAAAGCTGTAAACTTATAACTATCGCAGGTGTGCAGTGAGAAATTACTAGTTTAAGATATTTATATTTCAGTATTTTATATCAAATTTTAGCATAATTGTTCTCTTTAAGTCAAGTTTTCTGAAGTTTATAAGGTTTGACGGAAAACTGCGTGTTAAGAGGCAAAAATGAAAGAAATGCTTTGATCTTCGTGAATATAAGTGATACTTTTACGAAGATCTATAAAACTATTGTACAGTAGTACAATAGAGTAAGTACACTAATCTTTGAAATTTACAGCTCACTTAGTTCTAAATATTTACGATGAAGGATGATCAAAAAACTGTTTTGTTTCTTCAATTTGTTGCGGGTCCGCAAAATTCCTGGGGATTTTACGTTTTTTGGAAGATGTCAGCTGAAGCATGCTTTTTATGTGACAAAAAAGTACAGAACAATTGTTGTCTTATTTCTCGAGAAATTCCTTAAAATGCGAATTTTTGCAGTAGAGCAGGAAATTCAGATAGAGCCTGCTTACATTACTATCTGCAACAGGGCAATATTACCTCGAATTATTATTTAACAACCACCCTGCTTTTTCCCTGAGAAGGAGTAGATGAGAAATTGTGCTCATGAACCGTTTTTATATATATATATATATATATATATATATATATATATATATATATATATAAGTGCCAACGGGTGCGAGTGTTTTTTCCCCTTCAGAATTTCAAAGAAACGAACATCAATAAAATATACCCAATGTGTATTTTATCTCTCTATCTCTCTCTTTATTGTTATTGTTTTTGTTGTTTCCAGATCAAAGCTTTTGACCGCCTTTGTTTTGCGATTAAAAAAAACATAAATGAATTTAAGCTGAATGTGAAATTATAAAAAAAAAATGAATAAATAAAATGCTGAAGGTATGGACAATTAATTAACAGCAATACTTAATGAGTATATCTTCCTAAAGATCGATCGAAGTATGTCTTCATTTTAAGCAATTCATATAAATTGGTACAGCTGATTAATTTAATTGGTACAGCAATGCAATCATATTTCTATCACTCTGAACAAAGATCTTAGATATTTCCGTTCCGTTTAAGCCGTTAATTTCCAGCCTAAGGCTGTTACAACAGGATCTTAATTTAGGGGGGAAGACAAAATAAGCTGATAACCTTTTCTCTTTGGCATTTTTGAATAAAGGTGGCAACGAAATTGATAAAAAAATATTTTCGTGTTTTCTTGCGGCTGTCGGATAATTAAAGAGTAATTAGATTTTTATATTTTGTTAAAAGGATGTCTCAAAATTCGAATCCTTTGATAAAATTTGTTCTTATCAATCTTGAGTTTCACATTAATTAAAGCGGTATTTGGGTGCCTGTTCTGAAAATTTTAATGATGAAAGTTAAATAATAAGCTTGTTTGTATAAGTATGTTGATTGATTTATTGATTAGGAATTTCACATGGCTATAAAGGGAAGTTTTAAAAGGGATTTTTCCTTCCGGTCAAACTAATTCATTACATTTACTAGATATTTTTCAAAGCAGGACCTAATTTTTGACAAAATAAGTGTGTGAGACCTGTAGGATAAAATAGCCACATTTTTATCCCCGTGACAAGTTTTGCCCCCCCCCCCTTCCCCTTATTTTCTTTGGTCAAATGCTAGCCGTAGCCACGGTGATATTTTTCTTGGTTAAAGTCATGAACGCTATTTATTTACGGAAGTTTCATGAGTCTAGTCCCTTGCGTTGCTGAGTAGGAGCACATATTTTAATTATTAAGACGTGAGTTTTATATATTTGGTTGTATTTGACATATTTCTTTAGGGTTGATCTTTAGGGTTCTTGATCTGAACACTTAGACAAGTTTGGTTTGCTTCACATAAAGCAAGAAGCCGTTATATTTGCAGATAGGATAATCCTATTTTCGTTCCCAACCAAGATTCAAGTAAAAGACAATGATGAAGAGTATCTTATGGGCCAATAACGTCTTTATAAAGACAAACAGAAATAATTATGGGTGCGTTACTCTCAATGCAACTCGTGGAAGCGCAAAAGTGCTCCGGGGCCACTAACAAAATTTGTGACGCGTGTTTTAAGGGTTAAAAAATCAATTACAATTGTACAAGTACAATCTTTAATTAAATATTTTACTCAAAAAGTGCACAATTTAAGATCTTCTTTTTTAATCCAATTCTTAATCAGTATCTTATTGTTACCTGGTTTTATACTTCTTTTACAAGGCGTATCGAAAGGGGGATGAGAATAAGATAACTATTTTCAATCAGGGTAAAAGGGAGTTTCGAAAACTTTCATTTTGAAAGATAAACGAACTGTTTTTCAGGTGTTTAAAAAGCTTCAACTCCAGTGTAGGTTTAATTGGAGGTGTCATATAAACTTTTTAGATTGATTGATCATAGCATATTGTACTCAGAAACCGAAAATCTCGGGGGGGGGGGACGAAATATGGCGCTTTTACCCTAGTCTTCGAAGCCTATTTTTATACGTAAGTAGCACGAATTCAGCCTAATCTATAAAAAAAAAAACTCACGTAAAAATGACAATAAGTTCAAAAGTTCAGATCTAGTGAACTCCCATGCAAATTACGCCCTGGTTGTAGGTTGGAGGCTTGTTTCCTAAAAGAAAAAAAATTAACAAATGTTAAAATGAATAAGAAGGGATGTTTTGATAAAATTAGCAGTGCACTAACTGCAGATTGAATTTAAGTAATTCTAAATGGTAACTTAGTAGTTGTAATAAAATACTGAGTTATAAACAATGGAATATTACACTCGTTGTAACTAAAGAAATATTTGAACCTACAGTGGTAGGTGATTAGATCAAGTCAATTTTACATTTGACGTAAAGAAATATAACAATGTCAGAAACAATAAGGAGTTGAAACGGCATTAGTATATCTTGTTTTATCATTCGTTTTATGACACCTTATTCGACCATAGACTGAACTCAGCAAATTTATTGTTACACATAATATTGAAATTTCTAACTTATAAAATACACACATAGACCCTGGAAGTTTATTAACAATCATATACAAGATACTCATACTATTGATATTCAAATGGACTTACGGATCGACCATGAATTTTTATCCAATCGAACACAAAATGATGTCCTTCGGCTGAAGTAGTGTTTATTCTTTCCTTTTACAAAAAAGGAAGAATTGTATTCGCGAAAAAATTTTTACTCAAAAATCGGTCTTAATTTCCATTTTACTCACCCCCGAATGAATACTGAGTTTTTTTTTTTTTTTTCAACCCGACCACACGTGGATATATGCCTAGGAACGTACAGACACCCGAAATATCCATTTGACGATCCCCGAGTTAATTACAACGAGTTTTCTCGTGACGTCTGTATGTACGTATGCGTGTGTGTATGTGTGTCGCATAACTCAAGAACGGAATGTCCTAGAAAGTTGAAATTTGGTACGTAGACTCCTAGTGGGGTCTAGTTGTGCACCTCCTTTTTTGGTTGCATTCAGATGCTCCAAGGGGGGGTCTTTTGCCCCGTTTTGGAGGGAGATCATTGTTCGTTTCGATGTAAACTCAAGTGGTGTTATAATTTGGAGGACACTTGACGATATATCACCAGTCTTTTGGTCGCCAAGTTTTGTCACCAACTTGGCGACAAATTTTTCGATTTTGTTTTACTTTTTTTTAAAATTTGGTTTCAATTTGTCCACTGTTGTTTATATTTAGAGAGTAAACTATTGAATCACATTAAAACTGCCAATAATGAGAAAATGACATTAAAGTGGAGTAAAAGGAAGTCATGTGATGCACATATCAGCTCGTTTAAATTAAGAAGTTGAAGAGTACAAATGAGAATGTGAAAAGCAAAGGGATGTACAGTGCCGGCAAAAAATAATCTTTACATGTGGGTGGCAATGAAAAACCTGACATGCAAACTTCTTGCCATGATTTTACTTGGTTTGCTCACCCTAATGATGTGAGACGACTTGTCAGGTTTTTGATTGCCCCCCCCCCCTCCCCCATGTGTAAGGTTTTTTTTTTTTTTTTTGACAGCATTGTAAGTGCCAAAATTTAAACTTTATAGATAGCCAGTACAAATGGTAGGTGAACATTTTCTCTGATTTGGGGTAAGAGATAGTTCTAGTAGCCCTAGTAGTTGCTGCTATACAGCATGATTTGGAAAAAAATTCAATGAAAGCCTATCTAGTACAGCAACATTAAACGCTTTTTACTCAAAACTTCAAAATGTCCACTTACATCCCTTTGCTTCTCACACCCTCAAATGTAGATTAAATATCTTAGTGGTTCTTTCGATGGGATTGAAGCACTCTTATATTTTTAGTTCCTTGAAAGACACTGTGTTCGTGAACCAGATGATGTTTAAATTGTGGGTATTGTGAAAATGTAGCATTATTTAGTAGATTCTCAAGATCATAAAACGATATCGCATTCTTAGATTTTACTTATAAGTACACTTGAACTCGCTTATAACGAGCCCCGTTTTAACGAGAACCTGAATTAATGGTGAAGTCAGAATTACTTGGATGGTACAATGTCAAGAGTACGGGAGTCTAAGTCGCTTTTAACGAGCAAAACCCGCTTACAACGAGCAATATTTTGGGATTCATAAAACTTCCGTTGACTTCCAGCTCAGTTTATCCTTTCTTGGCAAAATTCCTTTAACATTCCCAAAGTCAACTGAAAGTTAGTAATGAGTCAGAAAATCTGAGAACAAGTGATTACAGCACTTTTTTTGAATTTGAGGAATGGGGAAGCATTTGGAAAATACTTGTCGAGTAGTTGCTGCCAACGTTTTCACTTCCGAGGTTATTGTAGCTCTATTTCAAATTAAAGTAGATGAAAACAGTCATGAAAACGACAGCAATAACGACAAATGTAAAGAATTTCAAGCTGAAACATGCTTAACATGTCCAATGGCTTTTGATGTGCAGAAAAACTTCAAACCATTTCCGAACACCGGGGTTCAAGTGATAATGATTTTCTAGCCATAAGTATTTCTCGAAAAACAGTACAGCAAGAAAGAGACAATTCGACCAGTTCAAAGCACATTAACTAACTTCTTTGGCACTGTGCAGAAACAAAAATCACACAAAGCAAATCACACAAATTTTACGATTTTGTTTCAAAAACCCGTTTTTTACGAGCACTCGGTTATAACGAGCAAATATCGCGGCCTCTTCGCACTCGTTACAAGCGAAATCGATTAACTATTATACTGCCGTGAACTCAAAAGTCGTATCTGCTGTTGAATTCAAAATGAGAAATTGCCGTTTACGTTTTGTGCCTCCATGTGCATGATTCAGACGCAACTTTTTGCGACTTTTTTAAAAATATTTCCCATTGACATTAATGGAATGTAAATGACCATGAAACATTTCTAAAATAAGTTCTAAACTATGTGACAAAGAATCACCTAGTGACCGTAACTCAATTTTGATAAAAAGTTCAGATACTACTTTTGTGCTTAACATAGCAGTATAGGCATTACTTTATGAAGATTCAGATGTAGATTCATGACTCTTGAAAGCGGCATACGCTCCGCCGACATAGCCACACTCAATCAATACAAATCATAATTTTTGGAGATCGCTCGTATTTTTATAAAACACAAATTCTTGAAAAAAAAAAACCAATAGATTAAAACTCAGAAGATGACTAGTTACCGACGAATTCGCAAAAACAAACCAGATTAATTTCAAATGGCCAGTTTTTATGTAAAGTAATTTTGAACTAAATACCCCCCCCCCTCTGCTACTTTTGACAGGAGTGCCGAGGGACAAATCAAAAACATCTTCTTCAGTGACGGCCATTCATAGAAGAGGGAGATTTGCTATTTTAAACTTTTTTCATGCAGGTGGCGAAGCAGGGAAATCTGACAGATTTATTGAAGACATTTGCGTCGAGAATGAACGTTAAGCAATAAATTTCAGGAAAAAATCAAAAGGAATTTCTGAAAGAAGCCGTCTTATATGTTACAATGAAACCGTTAATAAAGTATCAGTAAGTATAGCGTTGGAAAAATGAGGCAAACAATTAGGGGCCATTCATTAATTACGCCAGGATGATTTTGGCAATTTTTGACCCCCCTCCCCCCATGTAAGGGTACGTAAGATTTTTCAACCACCCAACCCCTAATTTTACGTAAGCTTTCATTTCGTTTTTCAAAAAAAAAAAAAAATAACGAACATTACATCACTGGAATCGAAATTAAATTCACTATTATTAAATTTAAATGTTTTGTGCAAAAAAATTTTTACAAAAAAATAAGAATCTTGACCGATGTTTTTTCGAATTTTTTTTTGTACATGATGCGATACTAATTAAAATTAAACATGCAATACGTAGTGTAATTCTTTTATTATATTTTGCACTACTCATTCTTTGTAAAACAAATAAAAAAACAACCCATCCTAATACGTTTTTTACCTTCCAGACGCAAATGAAAAATAATCCCTGTCAAACCACTTGACTGCGCGATTTCAAATGTAAATATCGACTTGGAAAATATTACGTAAGAACGGGTTTGAACCCCCCCCCCCCCTCCCTTCCAAGTAAGGATATGTAGAGATTTTTCCAACTCCTCCCTCCCTCTTGGACACTTACGTTAATGAATGGCCCCTTATTAGAAAACCAGAAAGAAAGACTAATGTAACGGATCTTTCCGTTACAGTAATGAAATGTAATATTTTAATATATAAATTACATTTAAATTTAAAAAAAAACTACATTCAAAAAACACATAGGAAATAAAAAGCAAAAAATAACTAATTACACTTACATACTTTTTCCTACCCAAACCTAGAAATGAAATTTATTTTGCAATTCTAGTTCAAAAATCAACTAAACTAATCACCCAATTATAAAATAAACACTGATTTTAATTACTGTGTGGTAAACTATTTTAATACCTAACTAATTACATACCATGTCTTAATTTTTGTTCACCTTTTGAAGTCGGTACCTCCTATAAAGTACGCAACCAAACTGACTACCCATCAAATCCTAAGTTAAACACTAATTGAACTAAACACAAAATTAGTTTTTAAAATCAAACTTAGTCAGTTACGTTAGGTAGTAATTTACAGAAGCACCGACTTCAAAAGGTGAAAAATTAAAAAATATGGTACATAATTAGTAAGGTAATAAAATAGTTTACCGCACAGTAATTAAAATCAGTGTTTATTTTATAATTGGGTGATTAGATAGTTTATTTTTGTACTGGAATTATAAAATAAATTTCATTTCTAGGTTTGGGTAGGAAATAGTATGTAAGTGTAATTAGTTATTTTTTGCTTTTTAATTCCTATGTGTTTTTTTGAAGGCGGTTTTTTTTATTTAAAAGTAATTTATTTTTTGCTAACTTTGTATATAAAATATGTACGTAATATAGAGTATGTTGTACATGACGTTGAGGCTTTTCTTACGTGAGTAAGAAAGCGTCGAGCACATAAGTCTGAAAACAGCTAAGCACGATAGAGAAAGAAATAGACCACAGCGTCTCGAAGACTTCCGAGCACGGTGAAGAAAGGCTTTTTTAAATGCTCAACTATGTAAAAAAAAAATGTCTTCATCATTAGTTAGACACTATTAAACTTTGTTTTCCAAAAGCAAATGCAAAAGTCACTAAGAAAAACCAACAGAAATCGCTTTAAGTTTAAAATTGTAAGTTGCAAAATTTTAAATTGCAAGTTGTAAAATTGTATATTGTAATTTATCTTTCACAATAATACGTATCACACAACCATCGATATAGCTGTCATAGATTTAGGAGAAAAACACTTTGCGAAAGGACGAGTATACGTAGCTCTCAGTCGAGTCAAGACTTGAAAGAATAGCTCTATCTGATTTTAGGGCTCGACCGATGGCATTTTTTGGCCGATGGGCCGATGCCGATTGTTGGCCGATTGTTCAAAGATGGCCGATGGCCGATTGCCGATTGTTTTCCTCCAAATGGCCGATTGCCGATGGCCGATGGCCGATGCCGTTGGCCGATGGAAAAAAAAAAAGAAAAATCTAACAGAAATAAATTGATAAGATTTTCAGTTATTTAAAGGATCATTTATTCATTTCACTTTCCTTCCTTTCTACGAATAAGGACTTGTAATAAAAAAAATCAAGTTTCGACCTAATTTCTATTTTACGATCACCCAATTCAAACTTCACGAGCTTGTTCGGCACATCTGTACACTCATATGTACCAAAGAACATAAAAATGACCAAAATATCCATTTTGAACACCTCCTCAGCTAATTATCGCAAGTTCTCTTGTAATGTCTTCATACGCGTAAACTTGAGTCACTCAGAAACGTTCTGAAATAGTAAGTTGAAAACTCATACATACGTAGTATGATCTAAAAGTTCGCAGACAAGTAGTATAAAACCTTACCCTGAATAGTTCACATTACTGAATCACATCTATCTAAAAAATAATCACCTTGAACGACTATGCATTTCTGCCAACGTTTGTATAGCTTTTAGAAGCACTCCTAGCAGCCATTTTTCGCAACCTCCTGTAAGGCATCTTGCGCTGCTGCTTTAACTTAATCGTGGGGAAGAAGGCGACTTTCATGTTGAGGATGCACGGCTTGATTGATCAGTGCTCTAATATGACAAACAAATAACATAACGTTTTGTCGGACTTAGCTCCGTGTGACTCTTACCTGTTCTCAGCAAAAAAAAACATTTGCATGGACGCCGCACAGTGGTTCAAAACGACGAAAAAGCGGAAAAAAATCAATAACTTTGAATATTCTCAAAAAATGCTTTGGAAAATTGTTAAAATTGTTGCATGGTAATATTTATCTTCATGCTTGCTGATCGTATTCACTGTGAAACCCCGATTTTACGTCCCTCGAATCTACGTTTTCCCCACATTTTATGTTTTTTATCATCAGGTCCCAGTTTTTCCGTACACTAATAATATTAATTTAACTAGGATGGAAAGTTTGTTACTTATGAATTTCCCGCATTTTACGTTTTTCCTTGGAAGTTAAAAAAAGAGAAAAAATGTTTTAAAATTAAGAAAAGTGTTTCCCTCTGTGCATTTTTAAACATAATCCACTCTGTTGAAAGTTAATCCATGAAAACAGAAACGCGTCTGCTCCATCCGTAGCTGACCTTATGGACTTTTCGGCCGCCAATGAAGATGAACAAGAAGAAGAGGAAACACAACTCATTTCTTCTTTCAATACTGCATTTAAGAGCTTAATAATAGTGAAAAACTGTTTTCTTTATCATAAAGAGCAGGAAAAAATTTTGCAAAGTGTTCCAATCCTGGAAGATGCTGTATTTACTTTGGATTTAATGACTCATTATTACTGACTATTTTCAACCTAAACGCTCGAATTCGTTACTTAATGTGTTAGAATAATCTAAACTGGTGTGTACAATAATGTTCTTTTCGTAAAATGTCGCATTTTTACATTTTATAAGCGTCATCGTAGCAACTTTTATTACTATTTTTGTTTCCTTCTCTGATTTTTGCTTTTTATACATTTCCCATATTTTACGTTTTCCCATATTTTATGTTTTTGGATTTGAATTGACGTTTTCCCACATTTTATGCATTTTATGTTTGATTCAGGCCTCTGAGAAACGTGAAATCGGGGTTTCTGAGTTGTTCAAATTCATTTCTGTTTTTAGTGAAAAATATAAATTAAATCTGTCGTATGCCACACGCATGCATTGCATGTTTATTGCAATTGATACCCTCGAACAATATTTTCTGGCAATGTTCACAAACTGAGAACAGCTTTATACTAGAATGATTTCGAAAACGAAATCAGAAATTTCAAACGTTTAATGATTTTCTAATTTAATTGTTTTGTGAACAGAATTGTTATTTAACTTTTTATATAGAATTCTGTATGAGTTTTAAAAATTTCTTTCTCATATGTATCTTCTCTAAAGCCAAACGGGTCCGAAAATTGTTATTTTCAGGTTACTACTGCATTGCTTGTAGAATAACGCTCCGCATTAAGCCATAACAACACGTAAATCTGTTTTAAAAAATCCTCTATATTTATTGATGAATGTTTCAAAAGCCCCAACTTTCGGAAACAGTAAACAAACGTTTTTAGGCTCTCCTGAAAAGTAGTGAAACTGTGACATACGTTAGTCTGGAGCATGTCAAATTTGATGACCAATTTCTTTGATAAAAAAGCAATTTACCCCCGTCATACCGCTAAGAGTTATTTTCTAACTTATTATATTGGTATTCGTAAATAACGAAGATCAAACAAAAACATCTGCCACGACTGCAGTCGCAGGTGGTCGCAGCTAAAATGTTGTTGTTTATTTACAGGAAGGATTAAACTATTGATATATGTTAATTTTAGCCCACCGGAAGCCGCCGGTAAAAGTATATTCCACAATACTTTTCATTATATTTTTAAGAAAATAATGTTTTTTTATTTCATGTAGTTTTCAATTTTGATGAATTTTTAATTTTTAACTACAATGTAATACGCATCCTATAAGTGTGAAAAAACAATCAGAAATGACTTTTATTAAATTTTAGTCCTCCTTATTGAACGAATGAATTAAAACTGAAGTATAAGGCGTACGTCCGAAAAAAGTAAAAACATAATAGTTCAACAATCTGGGCTTATTTTTGTAAAAACGAATTTTTTTTTTCAAAAAACTCTTATGGAGTAAGTTACTACAACTCAAGGGCTAAGTAGTTACGGCATGAAATATTTTTTGTCTTAAAACTTAAAAATGGCTATTTTTCCGCCCTTGAACCACTGTGCGCCGCTTTCTTCCGTCAGGAAAAGATAAAGCTGCATCATAGTAGGTTGCGAAAAAGACTTTCAAGACTGTTTCCAAAAGTTATATGAACACTGGCAGAAGTACATAGTCCCTCAAGGTGACCCTTTGAAGATGGAAGTGCTTCGGTAATGTGAACTATTCTGGGTAAAGTTTTATACAGCTTGTCCCCGGAATTTTGGATCCTACTACGTACAATCTATATAGGATGTAGTTATGCTTCTCTTTTTTGACTGTTGTATGATGATAGAGAAAGAACAACAGCCTAAAAAAAAAGAAAACAAAGGAAGAAAAACAAAGACACTGTTTAATAACCAACTGATTTGTTTTTTTTTTTTTTAATTGAACATATAACTAAGATTTCAGCAATATTTTAATAATGAATGGATTATGTACACTATACATAAATAAAAAAATTTAAATTGTGTTGTTTAATCATTCAAAAAAAGTTAAGAATAAAAATATGAAACCGTCAACAAATTACGTTATTAAAGTGGAAAGATTGCACGTAGACATTTTTTAGTCATGAAATTAAACTAAAAAGGTAACAAATAAATAACGATATTAAATCATAATAGGAATATTTTTATACTTATTTAAAATTTATGAATAGAAACATTTGCATTTTTCATAAAAGCTGTATCAGTGACATAAATTTTTCTGAAAAAAGAAATAGCCATGAAAAAAACGAGGTTCTTAAAACGCAGCTACAATAAACAAACTCGATATTTACTCCCAGTTAATAATAAATGAATACATGTACTACTTGATCTGATGTTTGCACACATAATATTGAACAAACTGATTGTTTAAAATCTTTTATAAAGCACTACAAACAAGTTCAAATAATTTTTTTCCATTTAACAATAATTTGCTGATATTTAAAAAATGCTTAATAGAAAATCCTTGAAATTTTTCTATAATATATTATTAAAAATATGATGAAAACCAAAGTAACTCGTTCATTGATTTTATAAAAATACATGAAAATAGTTACTTACAAAAGAAAAAATTCGATCGCTATAAATGATGCAAAAAAGATGGCGCATTACGAAATAAAGATGAAACAAGAATGAGAAATACGCAAAATGACATTTCTTGAGCAAAATAAATAATCGTTAAATATTTAAGAAATGCTTGAAACGACGAGGGAGGGGCGGGGGGGGGGGGGGAGTCACCTGCTGATTTTGAAGTAACTCACAACATTAAACTTCGTTCCCAACTTCAGCCTCATTTTTTAGCCTACTTTCCCAGTAAAAGAAAGAAAAAGAAAAAAGCATGAAAGAAGGCTTAATGCATCTTAAAAATATCGCAAAAAACAAAAAAAAGTCAAAAATAAATAAAATAATTGAATAAATATCGAAAAATTAAAAATTGGAAAGTAGGGTATTGAGATGGGGAAAAATGTCTCTCTGTCTGTCGATCTGTCTGTCTGTCTGTCGGTCTGTCTGTCTGTCTGTCGGTCTGTCTGTCTGTCCCCCCCCCCTAATAACTTTTGAATGACTAGTCCGATTCGAACAAACTTTTTTTTGTTCGAAAGATCTCGGCAAGGACATCTCATTCCCATTTTTCACTTTTTGATTTGAACTATTTTTTGTTCAATTTTGAACAGTTCAAAAAAACTTAATATTAGCGCCTATGGGGAAACTGAAAGTCACGTACTTGAAGGTGGATTTACTTCAAACAAATTTTGTTGGAAATAGCTCTTGACGCCAAACTCCAGACTTCGACGCCGAGAATTTAGGGGCACTTGGCGCCGACTCCGACTCCTGTGCCCGACAATTAATCGGACTCCGACTCCCCGACTTTGACTCTGACTTCGTAGCTTTGGCAAAAATTTATACACGGAGGACAAATGACAGACTCCGATTCTTAGATATTCGACTCCGACTCCTTTACCCCAAAATGAGATTGACTCCGACTCCGCAGCTATCGTTTTCACTGTGAAATTATTATTGTTGATCTGATTTGTTTTTATTTTTACGCTAAAGTTTTAATTCGGAACTCCAGCGCTCGAATACGCTACCTTGCGGTGATTTGCAAAACTGCAGATGAAACTAAAACATTGCCACGTTGCGTTCCACGTGTGTCTGTTGACGTAAACACAGGCAGTTTGTTCTGAGTATTTATTAACGCAATCGATGAGTCTTAGTTTGCTTTCAGCTACAGAAATTAATTCGTCCCTTAGTAGTATTCTCGAGCTTCTCAAAATAATGTTAGTTTTCCTTATTTCCTTCTAAAATATGAGTTGATTGAAAATGGTGAAAGCGAAAACTGGATTAACAAACTTGGATAGTGTTATACAAGGTAAAAAATTTTATTGTTTTGTATGAATTTGTAAGAATATGAGTTTTTTTTAATCTTAAATTAATTTAACTAACCATCTTTTACAGCAGCATTTAGTTGAAATGGACGGTATGCAAAATATTTTCTTGAATATATTATCGTAGAACAAAATGAAAAATGTTTCACCGAGAAAGAATTTACTTTATTCCTTTTATTCTCAGCTGAAAGGTTTCGCCAAATTTGTTTAGGGTTAAAGTTTTAGTATTGTGCGAGCAAAGTAGCCTTGACGAGATTTCGCGTTTTTAGTTAAACCATTTTTAATTTTTATCATGAGTGGAATAAAATGGTAGTAAGATTACAGAATTCGATAAGTAAAAAGAAATAATGGTCAATCACCTGAAAAGAAAACTACCACCATATATCCGTAAGAATTCTGTAGATGATTTGCATAACTTGACATAATTAAATCGTAACTCAGAAATTAGAAAAATCGAAACAGAAAATTTTTAAATTAACCGATTCGGGAATTCGAGAGAAATAACTCAGCAACAAATGCAAAACAATAAGCGCTAGCCAAGCAAGGCAAAGAAGTATCATCTTCTTTCGATAATAATTTGTAATGTCATATTGAATTTTCTAGCATTAATTGTTGTTCTTGTCAGGCTACAATTATTATTTAGTTTTATCAAGAATTGATAAATATCGAATTCAACATCGTGGAAATAGCTGCTTAGAACTACGAACTACGTAGTTTGCATTAATCTTTGACGTTTAGTAATGCTTCTTGAATTCTCATTTCTTTCTACGTGGGCCAGAATATCCACAAGACTTTGAAAATTAATTTAAAAAGAATAAAGCGAAAAATATCATACATACGAACAAAAATTACAACACTTTTAGCATTTTCTTCGTTACCTTATGCGTTTGTTATAGTTTTTAAGTCGGTCATTAGACAGTGACTGCAGTGCCCCCTATAATTCGTTGGAGTTGTGAATTTAGGTATTCAGTTTTCGGCGAATAAACTCGAAGTCATTTATGTTTCTACATAAAGATATGCGCAGACGATTTTTTTTTTTTTTTTTGACAATGGAAATTATTTCTTTAAGTTGACATTTTATTGTTTTAATTTATTTTGGTAAGTGCATTAATTCATTTAAAAAATTGTTTTTGGCAACAGGGGAGAAAGAAACGATTTTTTTTTTATATGATGAATTTATTTTAATGAACTTATTAATTTTTATTATTATTTTTCGTTTTGAAAGCTGTTAAAGATTTTTTTAATGGCAAAAAATGTATTAGCTGCTTTTTTTTTTTTTTACGCATCTAATTTTTTTAGATGAGTGAGGAATATTTTATTCCTAGAAATCAGCTTAAAGTATTTTAAAAATATGTTTGAAAAAATTTGCGATTTTAGCTATTTTTGAGAATATTGATCAGGTACTAGAAAGTAGTATGGGTATACGGGAAAGTAGGCTCGTCTAGTTCTAGACAGAACTTCTTGTTTAGTACAGAACCGCTACCACCAACGCCTCGCAAGGGTTTCTGAGTCGACTTCAGCACTTCTGAAGAAAAAATTCGATTCGATTCGATTCGATTCAGAGTCACAACTGACTTCAACTGCATTTATGTCGAGGTCTGCATACTGAGTGCCTTACCTCCATTATTTTATATACCGATAGATGGCAGCACCATCACCGGATCGAGCAGTTAATGAGAATTTAGAACTAGTCCAAGAGCTAATAGCTACCTGGTACTAGCACCCCCAGAGGTATCGTTTCACTTGGAGGACATTGAGACCACGAGCATATTTAACGTCGCCCAGTCCCCTTTAATGACGACGGTGGGTCTTCGACCAGCAAGGATCGAACCCGGGACCCTCCGGTCCCGAGTCCAATGCCTTACCGATCAGGCTACCACGGCCCCAAGGAAAAAATTCAAAAGTCCCTTTGATTTTCGAATTATGTCACCATTCAAAACATCTTTAATCAATTTCTTTCATTAATGCTTTAAATTCTTCCTAAACAATAGATTAAGTTTGAAAAAAAAAATCTCTAATTTTATGAACGGTGTTAGTTTTAAAAAACTCGGAAGTGCAACTAGAATTTAATTTCAGAAATACAGGGGGGGGAGGGCACGCAAGTGTTGTAAAAATTACCATCGGTTGAACAGGAATCTAACAAAATGGCACAAAAACCGGTTTCGCCATCTCATATTTGTTTCCATGGTCTCCAATTCGGCAATATACACTAAAACGCATCGACTAAAAAATCGCACTAAAAAATCGACGCATCAAGAAACAATCATCCGATTGCTTTGAAATTTTGTGTGCATGATTGTTTTGACAAGATGTGCAAATGATTAAAATTTGGTCCAATGAATGAATAGTTTGATCTCCAGCGCATCGAAACTGCCTATCCAGCAGATGTACATAAAGAGCAGTTCTTCAACAGTTGTTAAAAGTTTCGGTTTGATCACGATTCAGATTTTAACAACTTAAAAATGTCTCGCCGCATGGTTCGTGCTCATTACGAACAACTGTCAGAGTTTTAACAAGGTCATATCATTGGACTAAAAGAGGCCGATTGGTCAAATCGGAGAATCGCTCGTCATTGAGTCGAAGCGATGCGGCGATTCGAAGATGCTGGCAAAGATGGGTAGAAAATGACAGAGTTCAGCGTCAGGATGTTAGCGGTCGACCTAGGGTCACAACAGATCGTGATGACAGAGTGATAGTCCGATCAGCTGTCACAGCGTTTTCTTCATCTGTATGAACCATCAGACGTTCAACCTAAACACCAGTGTCCATTATGACTATTTTACAGACGTTTGGGACAACGAAATCTACGCTCGCGCCTACCGTTACGCCACCTGCCACTGACGCCTACACACTGGCGAGCCAAATTACAGTGGTGCATGGCTCGATCAGGTTGGAATGGTGCCGACTGGGGATATAGTCTTTAGCGACGAATCCCACTTCCAACTGTGTCATGACGATCATCGAAGACGTGTTTGGAGACACCCAGGACAGAGGAGGGATCCTGGTTTCACTTTTGCATGCCACGCTGACCCTCAACAAGGACCTTGTACCCTTGATAACTGGATCCCTTTCGTCGTAATTAGAGGTACACTTACTGCACAGAGGTACGACGACGATACCCTAAGACCTGTTTTGTTGCCGTTTCTTTTGCAGTACTCTAAGCTGGTTTTCAGCAGGACAATGCCAGATACCATACGGCATATGTTACTATAAACTGTCTGCAAGCTTGTCAAACTCTTCCGTGACCTGCCAGATCGTCAGGTCTCTCTCCCATCGAGCATGTCTGGGATATGATGGGATGGCGATTGCATCTGGCAAGGAATGTTGATAACCTCGTCCGAATATTGGAGCGAATTTGGCCGAAAATACTGCAGGACAACCTCCGGGAGCTTTATCAGTGTTTCCCACGTCGTGCTTCAGCTTGTATCTAAACTAGAGGCGGGTCAATACCTTATTGAACTTGTTACTGTAACTCTGACATAAATTATTCAATTGTTCTAAGAATTTAATCATTTACTATTCTGTGCATTGTCTTCCTATCCACCAATTTTCGTCTCAATCGAATCACTCTTTCTTGGTGCGTCGATTTTTTTGTTATAGAGTGTATCATCAAATGATCGTCAGTCTGAGACGCTATATTAGTTTTGTATTGAAATAAGTAATTAATAGCCACAAAAAAATGAGCAAATAGGCTTTATAGAACACCCAATCGAAAACAAAAAGGGAAGTGTACAACTGGTACGTACGCACACCCCACATGCGAAATTTTAACCTTTTACAGTTTACCATTTTTGAGTTATGACTTATGAGAGATCCATACGTACATCCAGCCGCAAGAAACAACGCAATAATTAGCTTGTTTGGTACGTCAATGCAGTATTAAAAACTCTTTCAGGGGTGACTAAAATAGAAATTCATACTGAAGTTTAAGTAAACAATTTAATATGAAAACAATAACTCCCTGTACTTTGCATTGAAAAGTAAAACAGCAAAGGTCTTTTTTTTTTCGAAAACATCGGCCTATTCCATCGGCTTTTTGATGTTTTTAAGGCCGATGGGCCGATGTTTCCTGCAAGTTAGCATCGGCCGCCGATGCCGATGCCGATGGCTAAATTTTTGAACCATCGGCGCCGATGCATCGGCCAGGCCGATGCATCGGTCGAGTCCTATCTGATTTAGAAACCTCTAAAGTAAACTTTTAACTAAACCCCACGAGCACTAGCAGAAATGCAACAATTGTGACATCTCATTTCTGATGAAAAGTAGATTGGATTCACAGTATTTAAGAACCATTTAGATGTTTACGGTTTCCCAAACTACAAATAAATTGTAAATTGAAAGTTGCAAAATTGTAAATTGTTACATTGTGAATTGTAATTTATCTCTCACAACGATACGTGTCATGTAACTCGTGATAAAAGTCGCACGTTTCTTCACATGGCCCCATTATAGATGGAGATAAACAAATTCCACCAGAATGAATTTTATATATGCTTCAGAGAATCCTTGATTCAAAATTTTTACTATGATTACTCTTAATAATAATGTTTTTAGTACTTTCTTTAACTATGAGGGTTTGTGAGGGAAATTACACGAAATTTATTGATTTTTGCCCATAACTTTTCTCTAAAGAACAAATAAGGTCAATCAAAGACTTGGAATCTAAGTTAGACCACCCCTATGCACAAAACAAAAAAATCAGAAACCGGTTCACTAAACGAGATGATATACAAAGTTAATAAAGTACGAATTGCTTTAAATGCAAGTATGATATTTGAAGACTTCCCCCGATTTGATTAAACCCGGAGTTGATTAACTTTTGACCGCTGGGGAAGAATACCGTTTCAAACAAAAAAAAAGAAATTTCTTAATCGGTAATACAAATCCGACGAGTTCAGAACCTCCGCTTTTTTTTAAAGCATGCTAATTAGTATAACCCTAATCTCAAATTAAACTGGTGGCATCGTGAAATAGTAAATCTAGAATACTGGTCACACTTAAGAAATCAGACACCAGTTACAATATATTATTGAAGAATGTAAACTAAATCATCGGGGGAGGGATATTCTATATTCAGTTCCCTTTGAATTGAACACTAAATATGTTTAAAAACTGAAATGTTAAAAAACATTTATGTTTTAGGGACTAAATAAAGTTATTTATTAGTAAAAAAAATTATTAAAGTAATTGATTCAACTATTGAAGTACGAAAATATATTTAACTAGCAGTACCCGCACGGCGATGCCCGTGCTATAAAGTTGAAGGAAGTCCGTTGAACAAAAAAAACTCACGTCCCCCACCCCTCTTCTGATGTGAAATGATTACTTTTTTAGCAACTAAAATGCCTACACACCTTTTAAAAGTCCTATTCGGAATTTAAAACTATTTGCCGAAACACGTAAAAATATTAATAGTAGCTTTAAAACTCAAAATAATTGTGCAACTACATAGTTTATCTCTTAACGCTCCAAGCAGTCCCGCTACCATAACCCTGCCCGATAGAGAGTGCAGCGGTTTTTCCCCCCATGTAATTTAAAGTGTTTCGCCAAATGAACAATGCTATAGTAAAAACGTTATAAAGAAAAATCACAATTGACTATAACGACAAATCAAATTATTTACTTGGATAAGTAACTATCTTCAACTAGCAGTTCCTGAGATTAGTGCTTTCAAACAAACTCTTCAGCTTTATAATATTGGTATAGATATAAATTTTCTCGTTTTCATAACAATTTTTATTGCTGATGCACCCCTATTAGTCATAGCGTAATGTTATAGCCTATAGTCTTCTTCAATGAATGGACTGTTCAACACAAAAAGAATTTTTCAATTCTTTACAAGTAGTTCGTAATATTAGCGCGTCCAAACAAACTCTTGAGCTTTATATTATTAGTTAATTAATAAGAAAAATAAGACAATGATACGTATATACTTTTTTTTTTTACAAATCATTTTTAGCGTCGTTTAGGATTTTTTCTAAAAAGTACCCTCGAGATTTGCCTCATTGCTGACTCGAACCGACGCACATAGGAGTATTTGGCCAGTAAAACCGGACAAAAACCAAAATTCAAAAGTTTGACGAAAATTGTTTTAAACCTGCTTTACTTCAAGTCAGATAACTGTTCTATCGAAGGACAGTAGTAAAAATCTCACCTGTTGCATTTCCGTTGGTGTACGCTAGCCGGAACTTGGACATTGTTGGAACCTCTCGCTTTTGATTTCGACGCTTTTCGTGCTAAGTCTCCGTTTTATTGTTACTGTATTTGAATGCGATGGAATTTAGTGAAACAAACTTTTGAGTATGGAAAAGGGAGGTATATAGCTTTATCTAAAATATTGATTCGTTGAATTATTTTATCATTTGTCAATTTCTTACTCTATGAAATTAAGTCAAAATTGGGTGTTTATTTTTCACTAAAATTTTTAGAAAGTAAAGTTTTTGTTTACTTTCCGGGCCGAGTCGGGCTGTACTTTTGTTACGGGCATAAAATATAGACTGTCTGCTATGATATTCTGTAAAAACTTCTTCCGCCCATTTCCGCCATTTTGTTTTTTAGTAGTTTAAAGTTGGTGAGTAAAAAAGGCTTAATTATTTCAAGTTCGGTAATTTTTCTTATTTCTTTATAAATTCTTCTGAAGCTGTCAAATCTTTTACTAGAATACGATTACATGATATCATGAAAGAATTCAAAGCCATGATACTAGATAAAAAGTTTACATTGTTGGAAGGAAAACTTGCGGAATTAGGGAAATAGGTAGATCATATTGAATCGTGTTTTGAAGTATTTTTAAACCGAGTTCAATTGTAAAGAGGCTTCTGAATGCTATATTGATGATCGTTTCTTGAAAAATAAAGAACAGTGACTAAGATATTTCATTACTGGTGTACAAAATCTGCGCAATTAGCAGACCATCAAAGTCCTTTCAAGAACTAAATTGTAAAACTAAAGAACTACAAAATCAGGTACCTGTTGAAGAGATGACAAATGTAGTTGTTGGTATACGCCAGTGCACTATAAAAACAATCCAAAATCATAAAATAACTAAATTCTTTACCAACCGGATCAACTTCGAAAAAACTATGAGTTCCTCTATAATAATCTAACTGTTGTTATGAAACAGACACCTCAAGAGGCTCTCGCAATATTTGCAGACAGACTTCTATAGAAGACAGTGGGAAGAAATTAAAGTGATAACAAAAGCAATTACCCCTAGATGTTCCATTGCAGAAAGTTTTTAGAAGGAATGTTACCCGGGAGAGGACCCAGTACGAGTTACAGATACCGTCTCTGAAATTCAACTTCACGTACTGCTTGACCAGGATGGGTTACGACTGTATAAATATAATAGTAGAGGGGGGGGGGAGAAACTTCTTCAGAAGGAAAAAAGCAAACTATGGTGCTGATATAAAAGTAGGGCTATGATGAAAACCAGCACACACAGTATAAATAAAAATTTTAAAACATTACCGAAAACGATACAAATATTAAACAGAGCTCACACTACTAGTTGTGGTGAAGGAAACAAAATTACAAAACATTATTCCTTCTTCTGTTAGATTTTGTCGACCTATACGAGCAAGGTCGTTTTTCATAGGAGGAGTAAATATGATGATCGCGAGACGCAAGCGCGCTGTAATAAATACTAGATGAGCAGCCGTTTGATTGCAGTAAGTGTATAGAAGAAGAAAAAGAGATAAAAAATTTCTAAGAAATATCTTTTTTCCTTTAAATAAACACTTTATTTTGATCGAGTAGCAAGTTTCAAAGCATTATATGACAAAAAATCGCATCAAATAATTTTGTCCGGTTTTTTGATACAAATACTCCTATGTGCGACGCCCACTGTCCCGCAAAGCGCGCACATTCAGGTCGCGTCACCGTGGCTATGCTTAGTCTGCGTTCGAAGCATTTTATATTATAATATAAATTTTTCCCGTTTTCATGACATTTTTTATTGCTGCTCCACTCCTATTAGTCATAGCGTGATGTTATATAGCCTATAGCCTTCCTCAATGAATGGACTATTCAACACAAAAAGAATTTTTCAATTCGAACCAGTAGTTCCTGAGATTAGCGCGTTCAAACAAACTCTACAGCTTTATATTATTAGTACAGATATAGATAATGCAACTATAGGAGAGACTGGAGATACTTGATCCCCACTTTAGTTTTCAATTTTTTTTCTCTGCTGCATTTTTTTTTTTTTTTTTTTAAAGTACGTGAAGAAAGGTAATTTTTTCCTCTATCTGACGGTATTTTTTTAGTTTAAATGAAACAGATAGTTTTTCTTGATAAAATACTTTTTTTCAAAAATTTCATAAAGGGATCATGTATCCCCACATCTAGGGATACATGATCCCTTCATAGGGGATACTTGATCCCACTGAGAAAATACATAGACTTTTCATTAGATCGGCAATTTATTTATGGATTTTAGTTTTCAACATAATGTTTCTAAAAAAACACAATTTCTAATTTCCTTTATTAGATTATAATAATGTGAACACAAAATAACTAGTTTCAAATTTCAGTAGACATTTGTAAAAAAAAATGTACACAACTTTCATGAACTTATGATGCTTTTGATCAGTTACTTATTATCCAATACAGTTGTGAGATATACTATATTTTATAAATGAAAGTAAAATTTGTTTCAAGTATCGTAAAGAAGCTAAAACTACAACAAATGAAAAAAAATAGGATTACAAGCACGAAAATCATTTTATTTGCTCCTTGTCTTGCAATAATAAAATTAAAAGTTTCATCATTTGAATTAATTTTTAAAAAGAGGAGAGAAAAATGTAAGTATCACAGTGTACTCATAAAAAAGAAAGCCTAGCTTATATATTTTCAAAAATTGAAAATTCAAATGCAAACAATTCGTTTGTTGTAGTTCTTTAAGCTCCACTCAACCCAACGGGATGTGTGCAGCTTAACACATTTTGTCATTTTTTGGGAAAAATTGATTGATTAAACATATTACCTTTTCGCTTCGGAAAACTTATTTCAAACTCTAGAAATCCAACTTTGCATTCTATCCACTAATGAGTCAACATAATGGGCAACCCACTTTTTTGTTGTAACTCTAACTATAGTAAAATCATTTATTTTTTCTTTCAAACGAAGATTTGACATCTATTTCAACTTGTTCAAGCTCATTTGCTGATCAGAACATAATTTATCAGTAGAGTTAGTTTATGTTTAGATGTTTGAGGTGTTACGTGGGTTACAAGTGCGAACTGATATTTCAGTTGTTTAGCATATTTACAGTAGTGATTGTTTAAGTCTATCACTCAAATCATGATTAATTTTATTATGTTAACATGGTTTTGAATGTTTAAAGTTAATGTCAACTATGTAAACAAAGTTTATATTGTTTTCATTGCGTTTATATTGTCATATGGATAATTGATCCCTGTGATCATGTATCACTAACGAAGGGATCAAGTATCCCTAACATGCGATTTTTACAAGCATAATTGTTCTATTACTAACAATCAGTGGCAATTTACTGGAAATATGTCTCAATTATTAAAGACTGTCTATACTTTAACATTACACTTCGGAATTGTTGTATATAACGGATAATGTAAACTTCGGAAAAGCTTTGCTAAAAAAAAGTTTCCCTTGTCACATTCAGATGATCATTTCTTGAGCTAAAACAAAATGGCTGAAAAAAACAAAATGTTGCCAGTTTTTATGTACAAGTATAACTTTAATATAATTGTCAGTTTCAAATTTCTACTTAATAATTTTGGTACATTTTTGGCTATGGGATCATGTACCCCTAGGGATCAAGTATCTCTAGTCTCCCCCACATTGTGCCAGAAGTGTTGAAAATTGTTTTGCTAAGCATCAGTCCGACTTCCAACATCTTTTCTGATCACCGCAGAGCCCGGATCTGAACCCAATGGGAAATGTATGGGATATGGTGGAAATAAAGCCCTCGATCGTAGCTTACGCAAAGACACGTCCGCCAACTTGGGGCTAAATGCCGCTTTCTTCCTATGTCTGCTATGATGAAGTAGCATGTTTTGCTTCTTGATTGTGATGTTTCTTGAGTGTGATTAACATGGAATTCATTAGAAACCACAATCAAGAAACAAAACAAGCCACTTCACCATAGCTGACGAAGGAAGAAAACATCGTTTAGCCCCAAGATGGCAGACCCAAAATGGCCCCCAGATGTCACTATTTGTTGTACGATTCAGGGCTTCTAGGTGGAAAGACACATCCGACCGCACTCTTCTCTTCCATCTAATTAACAAGATCTAAAAAGCTGTGTAGCTAATACATGGTATTCTCTGGATATTAATCCACTCCAGAAGCTTGCAGACTCGATCCCCAAACGAATCAGAGTAGTTATCCGTTCAAAAGATGGTTCAATAACATATTGATCCTGAGTTTCTAATTCATTGGCCAATGAGGGTATAACTTTCAAATTCTGTTAGGCGTCTAGAGGTAGCGCGTATAATGTCACGCACTAAAGACAATATTGGCATGTCTGAAAAATTTGAAGGAAAAAGAAAACCTAAACAATTGATTTAAAATGTGATGTTGAATGCTCTTACCACAATACTGACCCAACATAGGCTCCGTTGAGATAAAAAGGAAACACGAAATTAATTTTTAAAAAAATTACTTTATTAACACACTTAAGGTAATTTTTGAAACTTAAATGTTTCTGCATGTCGAAGAACTATGGGACCGAAGACATTTTCAGGAATGTACCGCTAAAACTTGCAGAAAACTTGTTTGAGTTACCTCTATTTCAACCGAATTTGGTAAGAGTTCCTCGCTGAAGACTAATGCTAATTAACGATTATTACTGTCAAAATTATAAATATCATTGCTTACACAAACGTTTTTGTAACACAAATATGTTACTCTAACTTCAAACAAAAAAGTGGATTTTTTTTCCATGGCTCAAAGTAAAAATAAAATATTTTTTTCCTAATGACATTTTCTATTTGAGTATTGAAGCTATTTTTAATCAAATGAATGTGTTAAATGAAAAAAACGATTAAATGAATAGATAGTGAAACAATAAACAAAAATATATTAATGAATTAATTAATTTTTGAGAAAATACATAAGAGAATGAATAAGAAAATAAGTTAATGAATGAATGATTAAGTGAACTATTAAAAGAAGGAATGTAAATGAATGAATCAATATATCAATACGAAAGTGATTTCATAAATAATTGAATAAATAAACGAAAAAAACTATTTCACTTTGTCCCATCTACTTTACCCCGTGTGAAAAATGCCCAAGAACTGAACTGAACTGAGTAGTTAACTTTCTATAAATCAGCCGGACTCGCGCAACTCGTGGCAGTCTTGACTTTAGCAACTCGCACACATCCGTCCTCACTTGTGAACATTTCTAGAACTTTTCCGAGTGGCCAGTCAATTCTCAGTCTAAAGTCAAGACTGTTACGAGTTGCACGAGGCCGGCTGATTTATAGAAACTTAACTACTCAGTTCAGTTCAGTTTTTAGGCATTTTTCACACCCCGCATACTCTTGACAAATTGTATCAAATAAATAAATATTGCTCCGAATATTAGTACGTCTTAGTTGATATTCAAAATGCTCACAGCAATAACTTTACCAATTTATAATAACAGAAATAATTTTTAACTGACAAATATTTCCAGATGAATATCCATTTTGAAAATTGCTTGTGTTATCATATGCTTTGATCTTCAGATGCAACCTTTCCTGACTGGAATAGATTACTAATCTTACTACATAGTTGAAATATTACCAGATACGTGGCGAAGTAAAGAGAGTAAGTATTTCACCATTTCACTTTGCTCCACATTACTCTACATAGAAAGCCACATATTCAAACATTGCAGAACGTTGCAGAACGCTAAAGTCCAATCTTTTTGGCGTGTTTGACACCCCACGTCACCAGTTAAGGGTTAAGAAAGATATTGCAGTCTGAATTCACTCAACTTTTGAGCAAAAAAAATTTTGCCACTAAAAACTTATTAAAAAAAACTATTTGTTTCAGTTGCTAAATATTCGAAAAAAATGCCCCAATTAGTCGTCCAAAAATACATCATTCACTTCCTAATTTTCCTATTCAAGATAGGGTTTTGAAGGTTAATTAAAATATTGAAGATAAAAACTTTTCTCTTTGTATGTTATAATGCTGTTTAAAAGAATTACTCAGAAAGTGAACAGTTTTCAAAAAGTAGAATATCTTGATGGTGCGTCTAATTTAAACTGTATTAATTTACGAAGATAACCACTTGGGAAACTGAGTTTAAATCTTCGTCAGTAGTTAATTTACCATTTGTTACTCTGTGGCTCATTTTCTTTTCAGTAATAAGTCCTATTTTAGCTACACTTAAACTGTAACTAATTTCAGAGAGTTAAACCCAATTTAGATGTTGTTTTGGAATTTTTATTTCCGAGTTTCATTTTTTCATTTCGTCTATTTTTGTTATAACTTTTCTTTTCTTTTTTTTTTTTTTTTTTTTTTGGTTAGGATTAACCACTTTACAACTACCCTAACAGCATCAAACACTTTTCTTTCAACGTAGAGCATAAATTTTCGATTTTTTAATCCACTAGCCTGCATTTGTTCTTCAATTACGAAATTACATCGGCGATCTAAATAGCTAAATAATTGGCGTTGCTATTGGCAACACATGGGAGCTTTACGTCACAGGAAATGTTTAAGTTGACATTAATTGAGAGTCGAAACATTTGCTGATATTATTAGGAGAGTTAAATTTGAAACCTTATTAGGGGTTTATTTTTAACTCAATAGTAGGAGGCATTTTTATATTAAAGCTAGGTTATTTATGCTTCAGTCTTTGGATTTTCTTATTCTTAGAAGAAATGCTTAGATATATATATCTGTTTTTATACAACGTGGCAAATCATGTGAATCGCAGATTATGTTAATGTCCTTCGGAAGTAAAATCACTGCGTTTCTTCATTGATCACTTGCAAAAATAAAAATAATTCATTATTAATTTCAGACAGTGATAAAAAAAATCAACCTTGGTGGCCTTGATCTACAAAAAGAGCCTTAAAGAAGACTCGTAGAACCATTTATGCGCCGTTTTGGAGAACAATTTATGGCGTAAGGATACGTAAGGTAAGTACGTCAAATAAGGATATCCTAAGGTACATGTGGCTAAGTATCTCACTCCTTTAGGGGAAGGTTGCCATCAATGAACCGGCTCCATGACTAGACCGCGAAGACATTTCCCGTACAGAGATTTTGCAGACGCGTAATCAGTTTTAGTACCTTCGTTTGTCTGAAACCAATCTACTGCAGAGTCCTCAATTAGATAAAATTATTTAATCATATTGTTAATCGGTCAGAAAAGATTTCTACCATTGTCTTACTAATTATTGAGATTTTCATTTAGCTATAACATGCTTTGAATATCACTAATCAATTAAACATGAACATTGACTTAAAAGAGTGCCTTTTTAAGTACAATTCCCCATACTTCATGTTTCATCATAATTCGTCACAGCAGTAACACCAATATGAATAATAAAAATGACGTAGTTGCTATCATTGAACCACTAGGTGTTTCCACGAATGAACCACCTGACAAAGTGGTTCATTCATAGAAAATCTCAACTATTATTGTAACTTCAGCTCAATTACCTTTGAAAATTGCTCAATTGTTTTAAAGTAAATATGACAATGAAAACAATAATCTCAGTAAATCAAGAAAATTCTTATACAATCATAACTTCAAGGCAATTTTTATAAAATTGATTAAAAATTTAAATTATAATAATACAGTTTCAAATACTTTTGCTGTTCCAAAAAAAAATCCAAAGTTAGTAAAATATGGCCAGTGGACAAGTAAGAGCATGTAACGTACTATAGTAGCTTATAGAAATGGTGGCATGGGCCTTACTGAAGCCTGCCTACAATATAAAGTCCTGAAACCAACTTTAAACAGTCGCATGGAAAATAAAACTGGTTTATTGTTGCCTTAGTCACGTATTAAAAATTAAGGAGATAAGCCCTCCAAAATAGGAATATGATTAGTGAATCATATTTTGAAACTAAAGCAGAAGTTTTTGGAATTACTTCCGCAAAATTGGGGGACTTGGCCTTTCAAGAGACTGAGAAAAATAACATGTCTCACAGATTTAATTACGACAAAAAGTCTGTTAGTACTATATTCTCCAGTAGTTTGAGACTTAATCTTCTGGTTTTAGTAATAAAATGGTCAAAAATGTTCTCTGACATTTTAGAGAGCAAGTTCAATCGTGCTTCGAACGAAAATTTTCAAAATCGATTTAAAACGAGCTGATGTGTGTGCATCACATTACTTCCTTTTATTCCAATTTAAAGATAATAGTGCCTCAGAGTGCGCAAAGAAACACTTTAAATATTTTCACCCCAAGTTTGTTGCAAACCAAAGCAAAGAAAACGTTTTATACAGATAACTTTTCGCAATATTGGCAGTTTTAATGTGATTCAATCGTTAACTCTAAAATTGAAACCAGATTTAAAAAAAAAAAAAAACGCAAAATTTGTCGCCAAGTTGGCGACAAAACTTGACGACCAAAAGCTTGGCGATATATTGCCAAGTGTTTGCCAAATTATAGCACCGCTTGAGTTTACATTGAAATTAACAATGATTTCACCCCAAAAAGGTGTAAAAGACCCCCTTTGGAGCATCCGAATGCAACCAAAAGAGAAGGTGCACAACTAGACTCCATTTGGAGTCTATGTATCAAATTTCAACTTTCTAGGACATATCGTTCTTGAGTTATGCGAGATACATACAAAAATACACACATAGGCACATACATACGTACATACGGACGTCACGAGAAAACTCGTTGTAATTAACTCAGGGGTCGTCAAAATGGATATTTCGGGTGTCTGTACGTTCTTAGGCATGTATCCACGTGTGGTCGGGTTGAAAAAAAAATCAATATTCATTCGGGGGTGAGCAAAAGGGAAATTAAGGCCGATTTTTGAGTGAAATTTTTTTCGCGAATACGATACTTCCTTTTTTGTAAAAGGAAGTAAAAATAAAATGCTTAGTTATGAGACAACTGGAATATTTTTAGTTTTTAAAACTCGGTTAAAAGTTCATTATAATTAAAAAGAAAAAGTTACTGAAAGCAGGTGAATTTCCCTTCTCCATAGATAACAACAATATTATGTAACTTTTTTTTTATGTTTACATTAAATAGTTAATAAAATAGAAGTCTTGAAAAATGCAGTATTTAGCATTTATGAGAATGCTGTTCAATTTGTTTTGTTGTCTTTTTTTTATGTTTACATTCAATAGTTAATAAAATAGAAGTCTTGAAAAATGCAATATTTAGCATTTATGAGAATGCTGTTCAATTTGACCAATTTTCAACCGCATGTAACTGCTAAAATAAAGCCAAAATATTTTAGATGCTTTTATACAGGCATAAAAGGAACCTTTAAAGCAAATTTCATAAAAAATCATCAATAAACATGTGGCCACCACTTTTTTGTCATTTTTGCTCATTTCATATGGTTTGAGTGTATGTTTTCTTTCCTTAAACTCTTGGAAAAATAACTTAGCATCTAATTCAATGATTAATGAGCAACAAGCTAAGCCGCTTTATTGTTTATTATGAGGAAGGGGGGTGGGGAATAAGAAACGTTGTTATTCGAAGGATGTTTGTTCCATTTAGTCCTCTGAGCTGTATTGAAAATTGTGAAGGAGCTTTACATTATATTTAGTCCCTAAACATAATAATATTTTATAACTAAAGCATGAATTTTCTTTAAATATTCCATTTTACAGCTTAGTTAAAACAAATATTTTTAAAACTCTTCATTCTTAGCAGATATCTTTCAGGTGAATGAACTTTTTACATTATATAAAATTTTCCGAAAAGATCCTCTCCTCATTTTTTTCCTTCAAAAACGCAGTAGAAAATGTAGTTTACAGTTTACTCATGAATTCTTTAAATAAAAGGAAAAAAACTGTTTAAAATAATTATTTTTAACATAATTGAAAACGTAAAAATATTTCCAATAAAGACAAAATCGTGCTCAATAACATTTATTCAACTAAACTTTTACATTTTTATCAATAACATCTTAATTTCGTAATTTTTTGAACACGTCGGCTTACATTTCAAAATTTATTTTTCGGAAAACATTTCCAAACTCAAAAATATTAGTTGAAAACAGCATCATAGATGAGCTTAATTAATTCCGCAATAATTTTGAAGATTTCATCCTCTTCTCGCTCGTTCACTAGCTCTTTGACATAGTTGCTAGCCATGTCTATAAATTGGGCTTTCTGGGATATAAACATGCTCTTGTAGTTTTTTCTAACAACGTCCTCCAAGAAAGTAGTACTGATTCCAGACACATTCAAGCCGGAGAAATCAACATCTAATCCATCCAAGTCGACGTCAAATTCAAAGTCATCCAACTTCATGATGAATTCATCAATGCTTGCTGATACATTAAGGAATGCCGTAGCATGTGACAAATTAGCAGCTGCTTCTCCCTCCGTTGGAAGAGGTATGGTGGGCATCATGGCTAATATAACTGAGCCACTGATGTTGACATCAAGTGCGACGTCACTTAGATTCATTTTTGCGTATAAAGACAATTTCTCGCCAGAGCAGCTTTCATTTTTGTAACTTTTTTGGACAGATAAATCCAGAAATTTAAAGTTGGTCAAGCCGTAGACAATAATCTAAAATAAAAACAAAATTAGCCATTAAGATTGCTACTTTCAAGTGTGACATGAGTATTTTACATTAAAATTTATTGAAAGGAATGTTCAATACTTAAAAGGAATTGCTCTTTTTCTACATGTTATACAGTCAATCTTAAATAGAATAAATACGTTTTGGAGACTGAAGTCAACAATTTTTTTGCTAAAGTAAAATTCGTAAAACAATAATAAGCGCCGACAGCAAACAATAAAACTGGCCACATATTCAGTAAAGGCAACGAAAGATAATGATATTGAATTTTATGTTCTCACGAGAAATTGATCTCAGGGAATGGGAAAAAGAAATTAGTAAATTAAATAATAACAAGATAAACATGCACAAACAAAATCAGAGATTGGTAAAATAAAAGTAGAATTTTTTTCTATAATTCATTCAATCGCTTGAGTTATTGACTTGAAAGGATCTTGATCAATTAATATCCAAATAATTCTTTAACCCAAAAAAATGCTATGTTTTCCCTTTTGTTTGCAATTTTTTTTCTAGTTACTTAATGTTATACTCTTAGCTAATTGTAGTATGTATTTTATAAATATTTTATTTCAGTAAGTAACCTAATCATTCATTTAGAATTTAGAGTACTCTGGCTATTTTACAGTAATCTCTTGAGTATCTCTGAAATTTAAAATACATTTTTTGGTCTTTCGGGGGAATAAGAGAAAAGAAATTCTACTTCTTTACCACAGTTAGCTCGCTGCGACCTTTTGCAAAGCTCTTTTGCTGACACTTTTCTCAAACATTACTTTGCTAGTAGAGTATTCAATATTTAAATTTGTGAGACAACGAAGAATTCAAGTTTTTTGTGTTGGAATTCTTTTTCAAAGGAAATTATTTCCTTAAATATCAGTTTGGGAACCTGATTAGTAGTTCCCTGTAGTAGCTCCAGATTAGTCAGTTGGCTCAAAGTGTCCTTTTGTGATGTAGCGTTTCACAAGGATGGAATGATTTCACTGTAGCCTTTGAATATCACTAGTGCAACAGCTTTTTTCCTGTTTATTTCAGAAAATCTCCAAAATGGCATACCTGACTTCCTTTTTTCTAAGATTATTGAGAATTTTAAAATATGAGTAAATATTATTAAATTTAGCGTATTGCGTTGAAATAATAAAAAAATAATAATAATTTAATTAGAATAAGTACGAAATGGATATATTTATGTGATTGGAGCTATAAAAGTCATAACTGCGTTTAAGTCTCCTTATTTTGCTGATGCAGTGCGTTCAAATTCATTTTGTTATTATTCGCATCAACAGGCTAGTAGTAATTAAATTTGATTCAATGCATTAATTCCTCCACTTTTAATATAAAAGAGTCATGGGAGCAGTGAGCAACGAATTAATGGTGTCTCACTGTTCCCTCATTGAAAAATAGGAACTCAATAGCTGCCATTTTCAGACAAAGAAAATTAACAACATCATTCTACTGCGAAAATGAAGATTAGTAAATAGTTGAATGTAAGATTAATAACACGAGTCTGTAAAGTTTATCTAACAGTTTAGAAACAGTGCAACAAACAAAGGAGATATTTGACTTCGATGGGTTCAAACTATGATGACAAAGTTATTTTTCTTACATGATACTTGAAAGCAACCATTTTTGTACAATATTGTTTACAGTATGGCCACTTGACTTTCTAAACGTTTTACCAAGCTGGAAATAAACTAATAGAAAATAAATTGCTGTTTCACTCTTCTCCCTTTCTCACTGAACCCGCTCCTCCCCTACTGCAAAGTAGTAAGAGAGGATAGGCTAAATTCAGTTGAGCATATGTTTAAGAAAAATTTAAAGCTATTAATACGATTAATTAAAAGCAACTCAAATAATAACAAAAATGACTAAAATTCTGAGACATTGCAGTAACTTTTAATGTACCCTGGCCGTGTTGTAAGAACTAAGTATCCCTTTGAGAATTTTATAATATCCCAAACGTTTAATACTTGGAGAGATTTTCAATTTGAGTATGTAAACCTGAAAAACTAGTGAAACTACTAAAGTAGATTTTCTAAATATGTTTAACATACATTATCTGCATTAAACACCTAATTTTGAACTGTATTTCTAACACATCCGCTCAGATTGTCAACTTTTCGTTTTAAACAGAAATTTAGAAACAAAAGCGTTCTAATGCTCTCCTACATCCATAAAACTATAGTAAAATTATAAGCGAGGACTTCTCTATAAGCGAGGACTTCTCAACAACATCCATAGTATTTTTTAAATAAACAAACGGGGAAAGTCAATAAAATTCGCAAATGGCTACACTCTCCTTACAACACGACATAGAATAAAAATAAGTAGACACTTGCTCCAGCTGACAGACACCGTGACTGATTATACTAGATTAAATATATTCTTAACATTTTATTCGTAATGATGTAATTTTGGAAAGTTTTTAACACAATCACATAGGTTATGTCATAATTTAAAGACTTCACGGAAACCTGTAATATCAATTATTGTATTAATCTAATAAAAATAAATTCATCATTTTGTTTGGGTGAATCGCGCTGGTAGAAACAATAACAGTATAAAGATATTGGTCAGAAACAAATGAATATTAAAACAATGAAGCGTTAAAAATTTACAAATATCAAAATTTAATTAAAATGCAAAAATACAAAAAAAAAAAAAAAAAAAAAAAAAACATTGAATGCACATCAAGCAAGGTACTGGTGCGTCTTCAGGGGGAAGGTCAGACCTCTACGAAGCTCTTTCTACCATGCTAATGGGAATGTCCCAAAAACTTATTTTTTTGGCAAAACTCGGGGGAAGAAAACATATTTCTTTTCCCGACAGCCTCAAAAATAACTTAAACACCTTTATTCAATACACCTCTACATATAAAAGTAGAATGTACACCTATATAGGCTTTTAAAAAATTTAACAGATGTATTTTTTTTTTTTTCGTTTCACAATTTTCTGTCATACAGATTTAAATGATAGTAAATATCTCATAAATGGATACGTTTATATATTTAAAAAAAATCATACTAAAAATTTACATTATTTATCAAGTAACACACCCTTATCCCTTTTTTAGATATGCTTGATTAAAACTGAAAAGATAAGAGGCGACTCACTTACCCCTTCTTATGGGGTAAAAGGAACATCCATCTGATTTTTTTTTTTTTTTTTTGATATAATCGTTAAGAAAATTTAAAGTATCATTTCAGAAAATAATGATGGATATCAATAATGTTTAAGTTAAAAATAAATGAATAAGTTTATTTATTTATTTTTTGTTTCAAAACTTTTGTATAAGGTTTCAAAAAAGAAGTGTTTCACAAAGGGATCCCACTCACCCCAACTAACCCCTAATATACATATATATAACTATCCTTTCATTGATCACACTCTAGAACCATTTGGATTCCGAACGAAGTTAACTAGCATAAAGTAAGTATGGCAGTTATTTCTAAATGAAGAGAAAGAATTCCCTATTTGCTTTGTCCTCGCTGGCTAAAAAGAAACCTTTTTTATTTTGCTCATGTGTTTTTTGGGAAGACAAATTTGAGTTTTTAACTAATATTAGGTAGTTGCTAGAAGAGCTCTGATCTTAACAGCCCTCTCTGGTTTTGTGTCAACCTAATGGTTGATATTTTTTATTTGCAGTTCTATCTAATACAGCAAACAATTAGAAACAAAAGATCTATTAGGAAGGTCAAATGAATAAAGATATTTCTCACATTAAGCTATTTAGTCGTAATTTTTAAAGACATACATAAACAGTTTAATTGCGTAACCAACTTGAGGGAAACACTGTACAGTAGTACTTTCTTTAAGGGACACCTCTATTTAGAGGACATTTTTTCTATTTCCAGTCCCGTTAAATAGGGACCTCCATGGATTTACCTCTGATTAAGGGCCCCTAAATTTAAGGGACATCCACAGAGACAAATTGCGTAAATTAGTCCAAAATGCATAAGAAATATTTAATTTATAGAAATATAGGTTCTTTTTTGTACAAAAATCAACTAATAAACTTGTCTTGACATTAAGATAAGAGGAAACAAATATGTACTTTAATATTATAGGTGAGATTAGCAATCAAGCTTTTTTTCTCTTAGCAATTAATTCATATGGGTTCTGCTCGGATGTATAGTGCTTTGCCCATGACAAACCATTGTTACATTGAACGCTGTTACATTGAATAGCATTGTAAGTTACATGACCTCAAATAAATCATATAGCAAATTCCTTAAAAATAATTTCTCTAAGTTACAAAACTGTGATTCTACTAATTTTTTTAATTCAATTTTAATTTTTAAGTAATTTTTTTAATTTGAATAATTCTGAATTTCATTCAGTGTGTTGAAACATTTTCAATATTTATTCTCAAATGATAATAGTTTATGTTTATTATGATACTGTACTGAGTTAAGTACCACGGCATGCATCAATTCGTATACCTCCGAACAAGGGACACCTCTATTTAAAGGACAAAAACTAAAATCCCTTTAGTGTCCCTTATTAAGAGGTTCTACAGCATTTATTTACGTTATTTAAGTGTATAAAAAATACATTCATGTTGGTAGTAAATAGCAATAAAAATTTCTTACTCCTTCGCTAGTGAGATTTCCGGCTCCAAAGCTCGATTCATTAAAGGAAAAACTCAAATCATGAAGTTTTAAGGGGTTGGCCGATGGTACTTCGAGTGTCGCAATTCCATTTGATAGAATTCTTCGGGCAAGGTTTTCAATGAAACTTAAAACAGAGCTGGGGACTTCAACTACTTCATCCTCTGAAATATCTATTACCATGCCTTCTGTTTCATTACTTGAAATGCCTATATAAAATATGAAATATAATATGAAATATAGTGTGTAATACAATTGGTCCAAAAAATTTTAGGTACCAGCAGTCTCCCGGGTGACTAAAAAATATACCTTGGAGAGTAGTTTGTTAAAATCAGCAGCCTTTCAGAAGCCATGTTATTCTTAATTTTCCTATAAATTCCGAGAAATAATTTGTATAGCACCAAAAAATATTTCGTGGTTCCAAAGATTTCGCCATTTTTTTTGTCCATGTTGTGTTTACATATCCATATATGCCTAGGACAAATTTCCCGTTGTTTTCAGTGTTGCATGAAAAAATAATGATCCTAGTGAAGATTATGAATCCATTTATCATCTCTATAAAAATCATTTTTCACAAATAAGCAAATTTTTTGTAATTTTTTTTTTATTCAACCATTGTCATCATCTGCAAAAGAAAAGGCTTAAGTCAAGTATTTTAACTAATTTCAAAATTAAAAAATATTTTTGCTGTCATTCATTAAAAACTTAATGCTCTTATTAATAAATTTTAGTAATAATAATTTTGCTTCTTTTTTGTCATAGGCACAGCGAAAGGCTTTTCTTTTTTCAATCGAAATGGTGAGCTCCGAGCATAACAGAGGGGACATCTGATCGAGTTTGCTTTAAGAAAGTACATAAACTTTCGGGGAAGATAATTAAAATTTGACAAATCTATCATTTTAAGGAACAGTGCTAGATAAATTTACCTAAAATTGAAATAACATCCTCATTTAACCTCCATAATTTAAGTAAATGCATATGTAACAAAGGGGGTAAATATGTTACCACTATTTGACAAGTAGGGGAATGTGGGGCAAAGTGAAATAGCGGGAAAAAGCAAAATGGTGAAACATTTACTCTACTTTTGGCGTCACCTATCTGGTAATATTTTAGCCATGTAGCAAAACATGCCGTCTATTGCAGACAGGAAAAAAATACCGCCGAAGATTAAAGCATGTGATAATACAGGCAATTTTCAAAAATTGATGCTCATATTGTAATATTTTATTGCAAGTAAAATTATTATTCTTGTTACTATAAAATCATAAAGCTCTTGTTATTAATATTTTAAATATTAATTGAGACCTTCTAATAGTAGGTGAAATATATATTAGTTAATATTAAGCTTATTTGTATTTTAAACATTTTGTACAATTAGTCAAGTACATGCGGAGCAAAGCGGATGGAGCAAATTGAAATAGTTTATCTTGTCTACTCACCCAATGATATACTAAATCACTTACGTGCTCATTTATTAATTAATTCATTTACACTTCTTCAGTTAGTAATTCACTTACTTATTCATTGCCCCGTGAAAAACATACGTGAAAAATTTCTCTGTTTTTTTTTTTTTTTTTTTTTTTGAAGGCGCAAATTTATTACCACAAATTAAAAATACTGTTTCAATGCAAAATTTATTATAAAATGAAATGGTCTTTCTGTAATTTTTGAAAACAAATTTCCAATTAGTTCATTTGAAAAAAACCAGTCCTCTTAACTATTTCACTTTGCCCCACATTCCCCTACAATAACTTATGCAAAGGTCATGAGCTTATGGATAAGCTCATTTACTTTGCATTGAAAAGGGCGTTCTTGTAACGCCGAAACACGTGTCTGCAGTAATCTGTAATTTATACTTTTTGACGTTATTTCTTTCATTACTACCATAGGTCTATATTCTCTCTTTTTATCTGATGCTGTATTCCCCATGTTGATAACATGCAAAAGTAAGCAGTTAAAGGAGTAAAAAAAGGGGCACAGCTTTGCATAAATGTAATGAAACGCTGAAGAAACTGCTTTCAACAAAGTTTTGCTACCCATTAATGCATTCCTAGATTCCCTTCTGAACAGTGCAGCAGGAGAGAATTTTTTAAAAAATCTGATGTGAAGCTGTAACAGAGAGCACATTTCAGCCTTTTCCCTTCTGTTACACATTGATGTCCCCTCTAATACTGCTATATTTCTTCTAATTAGCAAGATCTTTACAAATTTACTACAAAATATAATTCTACTAATTAATTTTATTTTCTATACCTCTAATAAAGTTTGAAGCTCTTTTATATGGTGAATAAAAAGAAAACTTATTTAAAAATTTGTAACAAAGAGGACAAATTAATTTCTTAAAAGTTTTTAAATTTTGAAAAATAAAAAGAGTTATTTGTTTGAAGACAATCTCTGGAGACATATAATCAAAAACAATGTACCTTACTGTGTAAATAGAAATTTATGGAAAATCACTATATTTTTTAGTTTTTGAAACCTAAAAAAGCAGCATTTTTCAAGCGAGAAATCGAATTCAGAAATCTCTTTTATTCATCATAAATTTGAAACTTAGTTACGCATACCTCTCAAAAACAGCTATTCAATCCAGAATGTAAATACATTTCCTTCAAATTATGCCAAACACAGGGGTATTGCTTTACGTTCACAAAATGACATGGTGGTTTCAGTTGGCAGGGAATGAGACAAAAAATATTAGTTTCCATGAGTCTCGTTAAGTTATTTAATGCTTCTGATACATTAATCTTATTTTTTGCTGTGATAATTTAACAGATTCTTTCAGTGGAAATCGTCTTATTCTTAAACTTGATTTTTTTCTCTCTACACAAATGCTTTTTCTTTTTTTTCTCTTTTTCCCCTTCAATTTAACAGAGAGTTTCACTACATAATGTGCACTAGCTCTCAGAGAATCTCATCTCAGGAAATAATTACAATTGAAAAAAACAACATCATCAAAATAGTATCAAATAGCTTCTAAATAGGCTATTGTTCAAACTGTAAGTTAATGTTATTCTTTTTTTTTTTTTTTTTTTTTTGCAACATGTTGTTTTTTTTTTTAAATCTTTAAAACAGTTTGAAATACTTCTTCTATGTCAAATACTGGGGAAAAACGAAAGTACATAAGAATGGAAATTCGTAGTAAAATCTCATTACAGCGAATATCAACACAACGAAATATCTGTTTCAACGAAACAAATTTTCAGTTTCATTTTAATTGCTATTACATTACTTGAATTCATTGCAATGAAATTCCCGTAACAACGAACAAAATTTGAGGTCCCTTAAAGTTCATTGTAAGGAAGGTTCGTTGTTGAAGTTCGTTTTCTGTATTCCTATTTTGTTTAATTACAGCTATTCATTTCTAAACATAAAATATTTCTATAATCAATGAAGAAATTGATATTATATTAAAATATTGACAAGTGATATCACTTGTTATAGGTCAAAAGAAGACGGAAAATTAAGCATCTATTTTTAATAATCGCTAAGCACTATTAATTAAAACATAAAAACACCGGAACTAAAATACATAAAAACTATTGAAACTTACTGAATTTAACGTAATTTACAGACAATAACAGTAAAAATACTCGAAAAGCCATCTTTTATGCTTTAAACTTTCAAAATTATCTTGAAAATAGAAAAATCAACAAACACTAAATACAAAGAACAGCAATGGCGCCGGTCCACGCCCCAAGTCTTTATATAGGTACGTAGCTACGTGGCAAAATCTGGTGCATCTTCTTCTCCTCGAGTGTCGACACATTTTTTTTTACCCAAAAAATGTTGTTGAATTATCAGCAAATTATTGTTAAAACTTTTAGAACCACTGAATTTTTCTACACTGTGATGTCCCTCTAATACTGCTATATTTCCTCAAAAAGTAAAAACTTCACAAATTCACTAAAAATAATGATTATACTAATTAATTTTATTGTAAAAACCTTTATTTAAGTTTGAAGCTCTTTTATGTTATGAATAAAGAAAACCTATTTAAAAATTTGTAGCAGAGAGGACACAAGTTAATTTCTGGAAAGTTTTTAAATTTTGAAAAATAAGAAAAAAATATAATCAAAACCATATAATCAAAAACAATGTACATTACTCTGTAAATAGAAATTTAAGGAAAATCACAAAATTTTTAAGTTTTTGATACATAAAAAAGCAGCATTTTTCAAGTGAGAAATAAAAATCAGAAATCTCTCTTATTCATCCATCTCTCTTAAATTCCATTGCAATGAAATTCCCATAACAACGAACAAAATTTGCGGTCCCTTGAAGTTCGTTGTAAGACATGTTCGTTGTTGAAGTTCGTTTACTATATATAATATTTTGTTTAATTACTGCTTTTGATTTTTGAACATAAAATATTTCTATAATCAATGAAGAAATTGATATTATATTTAAATATTGACAAATGATATCACTTGCTATAGGTCAAAAGAAGACGGAAAATTAAACATCTATTTTTAATAATCGCTACGCACTATTAATTAAAACATGCAAACACCGGAATTAAAATACATAAAAACTATTGAAACTTACTGAATTGAACGTAATTTGCAGACAATAATAGTAAAAATGCTGCGTATGATAGAAAAGCCATCTTCTAAGCTTTTAACTACCAAAATTATCTTGAAAACAGGCAGCTTAGCAAACACTGAATACAAAGAATAGCAATGGCGCCGGTCCACGCCTCACGCCTTTATATACTAGCTACGTGGTAGAATTTCGTGCCTCTTCTTCTCCACGAATGTCGACAGATGTTTTTAACAAAAAAAAATGCTTTTGAATGATCAGCAAATTATTGTGGAAACTTTTAGATTCACTGAATTAACAATAATTTTTATTCAAATTGAAATGCGTAAAGAGCTTTCTTTCGGTATAATTATTTCCATGTGGATTTATATCATGATGTCCGCTCAAGGCTCAGCTGGATTTTTTGATCAAATTTAAACCAAAACCTGAGCAACATGATTTTACAGTATCAATTATTCTATTTTGGTAATTTTCCCGAGAAGTACGCCAACTTTTGAGATGCTAATTTTTGAACTATCAAGATGTTTGAAGACTAAACTACGAGTATCTCAGTTTCTTTTAGATATAAGTATAGATCCAGCTAAACTAGGGTGGCCATACTTCCTGAAATTTCGAATACGGTCCCCAAATGTGTATTTTTTAGCTCTATGTCCCCAAAATTAGTGCTGGTTCTTAGGGACTCAAAAGTCCCTAAATTGAAACATTTATATTTTTTTGTTCCCAGATTTGAAAATTTTCCACTGCATTTGCAATGATCTAAAAATAACAATAGTTTCGAACATTCTCGGTATCTTTTGGTCATAATTAAAGATCCAACTAAACTAGGGTGGTCGTATGTCCTCAAATTTCGGAAACCGTCCCCAAATGTGGCGCTAAAACTAGTACTGGTATTTGGGACGCAATAGTCCCTAACTTTAAACATTTACATCTTTTTGTCCCAAGATTTGAAAATTAGCTGCGGCAGTTGCAATTTGGAACTTTTTTTTTTTTTTTTTTGGCGGCTTTACCAAATTTTACAAGTTATTAAATCTCTAAAAAAGAACATTTTTCTGTCTTGCTACCTTAGGATATAACCCTGCGAGTAAAACTTTGGCTGTATCGCCAAGATTGCCTGTCACACTAATTATTAAGGTTCTTTGAAAAATAAGCCTTACAGCTCTAGAAAACTTATTTATTCTTGATTTTTTTTTTTTTTTTGAGCAATCACGATTGCTTATTGTTCTCACTTGACTGTTTTTGACATTCCTTTGATTTTTCCCACCGCCACCCTCCGCACCATCAACGTCGACGGGCTCCTCACGATGCTGCTCCTATAGCAAAAGCCGTCTCCAGGTTGCATCCATGTCCTACACACACGCGCATACATACGCAGCTACACACACACACATACACAAACACATACACACACGTATACATACAGACACCCACACATTCATGCCTGCACACAGACACAAGCACATATTCGCCCTACACACATTCATACACACAACTACTCACACACTTATGCCAGCACACAGACACAAACACACATGCCTACACACACATACACATACCCCTACGCACAAACACACACGCCTACATACACACACTCGTGATTGCGAAAAACATAATTTGAATTCAAGATGTCTAAATTCAAATTATTTTTTATTTTTTTTGATGTAATGAGAAACTAATTAGTGAAAACTAAAATTTAGAATCCAGGAGAGATAATTAATAGGGACAATGTTTAATGCTCATTTAAAAATAAATCAGCTATAAAACATTTAATTATATGGAGGTACTTATAAGCATACTACAATAACAAACCTTCGTTCCCATTCAACATTCAAACCGAACAAAGAGAGTCAAGTAAAATAAAAATTTATGACCCTAAAAGATAAGCAACGAGATAGCAATTTTAAAAATAAAGAAGTATAACAACCGAAAAGTTAACTTACGTGCAATTGCCACAGGATTAAATGCAAAGGAAAAAAATGACTTCAAAAAACAAAAAAAACAGTTCATTTGATTACGAGGCAAAAAGTTTATCCAATAGAATTAAGTTCGACACACATAAGGACATTTCAGAACACAGGTGAACACAACTTGATGCAAGTATTTGATGCACTAGCCCAACGAAATGTTTATCTTGTCCATGGTTTTCACAAAATTCCATCGTGAAGGGAAGCACAAAGATCCAGAAATAATAAATGCAACACGCCATTGAGTTTTTTGCAGATTAAAAAAATTATGCAAAAGACTCCTTTAAAGAACTTGAATGCTTCTAAAAAGCCTTAGAATTAACTTACTGGAAACAGTAGTAGTTTACAACTGACAAACAAAACTTTTGATTCTGGAGTAGGATACTAGCAAGCATTGAGATTGGGAAAAGCAACCACTAAACCACCCTGATTTTAATTACTTCTTTCTGTGAAAAAGACGTCTAAAAGCTTGGAACCTAAGTTCAGAAATTTCTGTCTCTTACCAAAGAGGCCTTCGTAAAGGAACTTGTTTCTCATAGGCTGTGCGTGAAGTGTTAAATGATATATTACCACCTAACTTTTTCCCCTCCTAACCTTGACCCGTCAGCTGATTCGAAAAAGAATGACAGATTTATATGATATTCATTTCTTTTTTTTTCAATTCAAAGCAGCGAAATATTAAGGAACTGCTTTTAAGTGTTTATCGCGTCAGTGAATCGCTTAAAATTTAACTTCAATTTTTGGCACTTCAAAGGTTTCTAAGTCACCTGAGTGGAAGTTAATGCTTCGGTACTGGTTTCAAGAAAAAATTGTCTGTTTTTTACTTCCTTTTACAAAAAAAGGAAGTATTGTAATCGCGAAATAATTTTCACTCAAAAATCGCCCTTATTTCCATTTTACTTACCCCCGAATGTATATTGAGTTTTCTTTTCTACTCGACCACACATGGATAAGTGCCTAAGAACGTATGGACACGCGAAATATCCATAATGACGATTCCCGAGTTAATTACAACGAATTTTCTCGTGACGTCTGTATGAACGTATGTATGTGCGTATGTGCGTATGTATGTCGCATAACTCAAGAACGGCAAGTCCTAGAACGTTGAAATTTGAGTAATTACTAGGCATTAGTTAATAAAATAAATTTAAGAAAAATATTCTTAATTAAAATACCAGAAAGCATAAGAATATATGTATTTACTTTTCCCATACTTAAAAATAAAAACAGCGAAGCAAAATCATCATTATATAACAATTTATGTTCACATACGGTTCGATTTTGTAGGAGAAGAAAGAGAGAAAATAAATATCATATTTTTTTTTAATCTGAAATTATTGTTATCTTTGCTTGGCATTATTTTATGTTTTACGAACATAGGATTGTTGTCAATCAAAAAACCTCGAGGGCGAAAGGAGGAGTCCGGATTTCGAGTTGAATATCTCGTACAGTTGTGACACCCTGTTACTACTGAACACATTCTCTAGTTCTGAAGTTCTGAATGTTGGTGATTTAGTTATTGTGTGGACAAATAATAGTAAGAGAACAGACTGGCTACTCGAAAAAGTTTTAGAAGTTTTCACAGGTAAGGACGGATAAGTGCGTGTTGCTAAAGTCAAAACGAAAACTGGTGTCTTCATTCGTCCTGTTAAAAGTTGTGTGCTCTGGAGTTAAGAGCAGTGCTCTCCTGTGAGCTTCAAAGGATAAAGAATCCTCCTGTGACTGTCTTCTCATCGCCAAGCCTGATAGTACTGAACTTGATTTCTGGAATCCTGAGCCCTGAACGCAAGGTGGGAGTGAGAAAAACGCGCCTCAGAACTGAACTGAGTTGTTAATTTTCTATAAATTACCCGAACTTGTGCATCTCGAGGCTGTTTTAGCATTAGTTTTTATTAGTCTTTATCAATTTATCGCAAATCGATATTTCGCGCGACTTCGTTTGTAGTGATAAAATCTTGTACATGTTGTGTTTGCAATCTAACAAGTTTCGTATGCTATCTAACTTTGTAGTTGATGTGTCAATTAAATAATTGTCAGTTAAATGTTCCTGTGTTTGTCAAAGTGTGCTTGTGTATTTCTACAATTTTTGTAGAAATACACAAGCAATTTTCTTGTGTATTTCTACAAAAATTGTACAAATACAATTCCTACAAGAAAGATAAAATTTCAATTCTACAAGAAAGTATTTTTTTACTACAATTTCTACAAGAAATAATATCAGAAGATCAGTTCAAATGGTTTCGTTGCCTCGCGACTTTTGAAGATCGTTAAAGAAGTTTAATGTGGGGTAAGAATTTTTGAATTTAGAAATTTACTTTGACACGAAAATTATACTTAATAAGGTATTTGCTATGATGCCTCAGTATATCCTAGCTAAAATATTGCAAATTCCTTATTTTAATTTTCCTCCTCTCATAAGATTAATGAAAAAACAGCTGATTATTGGGTTCATTCACGGTTGAACACTGACATCCAATGGCTGATTCCTAAAACATTTACTTTCACTAAAAATAGCTTGATTTTTTATATGAAAGTAATATTTCTTTAGCATGTAAGTGAAATGTTTTTAGAAAAGTATAGATTATAGTTTCGCATCGTTTTTGCTGCTGTGTTGCCTATAGAAAATCATACTCTAACAATTACCAACCATGAAGGTAATAAAAAGCTGAACACTGTTTCTTTTACCCTATTTCGGCACACTTCATATTTAATGTTTTAAAAATGTTAAAAAATTGTAAACTTGACGTTGAAAATCTTAGAAAATAAGTTTTTTCAATGAGAGTTTTATTTTCCATCAAAACGATCCTTGTCGTTCAAACAAAATATTTCGCTGCACCGAGAGGTCACTATAACGTAAATGTTCAAGATACAGAAAACTCGTTTGGCCATAATTTAAAAAATACTGGAGTAACTTTTACCAGCTTCGCTTCATTTTAAAAGAGAACCAAGAAACTAACAAAATAATAAAATGATTGCACTTAAAAATACTTTGTAATATTTATTTTTTAACACTGTTTTACATTTGAGCGAATACATTTAGCAAAATGTACACCGAAAATGATTTACAGAAATTTGTTACTTTTTAAATTAGAAATTAAACTTTGCTTCGGCTTTGTTTTAGATTGTTTTCAGATATACAATTTATCCTTTAAGATATTGCTTTTGCGTTTTTCGACTTTTTCAAAGAAAAAAGTATTACTTCATACTCTCTATCGTTTTTGTGCAATTCTCATCAACTTTTTGAACCACCAAATAACTCCTTTCAATCAAAATATTTCATGTTTAGAAACATAAAGTTGTTAACTATCATTTTTCAAATTTGCGAATCTTGAATATATTGAGAATTTCAAAAAAGTCGAAACATAATTTTGGACGTTATGTTGGAATGGGCGATTCAATTTTGACATTCTAACAGACGTTAAAATGAGATTATATGTATGGAATAGCAAATGGATTTTCATGCATCGGTCGTTGTAACGGAAGGGCCGCAGTAATGGGAGGTCGTTCTAAAGAGCGCTAACAGTAATACCACTTGAACTTAAGTGTAACAATTACCTTTCCTGTAAAACATCGTTTTTTATCATGCTATATAATAGTTTTAGCAGAAAATCAAATGTGTTGCCCTGTAGATTTGAAGCAAAAAATATCTGCATCATAAAGAATATTTATAGTAACTACTAAGATTAACTTGTGTTCACAAACCAGTATTGCAACCTATAAAATGAAATATCGCTGAGAGATATGATGTGAATGAATGCATTTTTTACGGCAAGTAAATGCAAACTGCAGTTCTGTACTTGACTGATAAAGCGAATGTAGTATCATGGACATCACAAAGCACTCTGAAAACGACGAAATTTATTTTCCGCAAAAAGCAATTTGTTTTCTTTCAGTTCATAAAAGAATAAATGTGGAAGAAAACCTATATTTAGAATGAGCTGAAGGGAAAACGGAGCAAACGTTTAGATTACGGAAAGCATTAATTAAGTGAAAGAAATTCTAAGACTTTCATTAAAAGTTGCGGATTTTGTGTGTGTAAAATTATATAACTAATTCTTTTTTATTATTTCAGCTTAGATTTATTGATATTTATTTTAGGATGGTGTGCTGTGTGGCATAAAAAACATTTTCTAGTCATATTTCAGAGTGCTTCTTATTACGGTGAGTTATCAGTTTTGCAATATTTTATACGATTTTTTACAACATACATTAAGTGTGCGTATGTTCATGAACTACAAAACATAACCAACAAAGAACAATCAAGTAATTAGTATTGCGTGATAAGCAAGCCTAATTATTAGGAGAGTTAAATTAGAGATCTTACTAGAAGGTTTATTTTTAGCACAGTAGCAAGGAGTACTTCAAAAGCAAAAACTACGCAATTTATGCTTCAATCTTTGGATTTTTTTTTTACTTTAAAAAAATGCTTTTCATCCATATTCACTGTGTTTCTTTCGCAAAAATATTTTTATATGTTTTTATACATGCAATAAATCATGTCAGCGCAAATGGAAAAATAAATTTTTCTAAATGAGTTTTATTTATCATTAACTAAAAAATTGTTATATTTAAAATAATTTAGAACAAAAAAAGGCCGCTTGTGTGCTGAAAAATGACCATTCAGATAAAGTATCGCTTTTTATTATGTAATACTAGTTGACTCGTACGAGGTTATCGCGCTTGGTAACAGGAATTTAAAAATCTGTTTTTAAGGGTAGGGTTTGTTTTTCTTTTTTAATAACAGCCGAAATGTGACATGTTTGTTCATTGTTTGTTAATAGCGGTGAAATTTTTTTTTAAAGCGTGTCGTGCTCTTGCAGTTTGATGAAGTATTAAGGAAGACATGGCGTACCCTTGAAACCCCCCTGGAATGGCTGCCAGAGAATCGTAATAAATGACTGCACTTCCAGGTTTGCAATGGATAGTCAATAATTGCTTTAAGGCTATATGTATCGCCACAAATTCACCGTCAAAAGTAGTACCAATATAGCACGAAGCAGCATAGAATGAAAAAACATCCTTGAACATATCCTACCCTACGATGAAAGTCAAACTATCATTAGTAAAAACATGCAAACGCTAGAGTAGATATCTGGTTGTAATGGTTTCCAAGGCTAGATATTTAAGCCAACTTGATCTCTATTTCTAAGAAGTTTTCTTAAGATCCCGTCTCAAAGTGACATTATTCACTTTCAAAGGGTTCTAGATGCCAAAGGCAGTTGTATATTACCTGCAACTACAAGACCCTTTTTAAAGTCCAGGACTTTTTGAATGACTCCTCATTGGATATTCACGACATTGGATACTCCTTGGCTTCACGACATAGTCCATCTAGTAGGGATCCTCTATCTTTAGTAGCTTTTGAAAGAGAAGTCATGTCTTTATTTTCATAGTATCTTGGAAGATATATTTCTGGTCAACAACAGCATCACATCGATAAGAGTGGCCTTCACAGCTCCTGTACTCAAGCGTAAATCCTGATTTTGTAACACTTTCTGTTCATTTACCACAGTTTGTGGTGATTGTGATCAGAGCTTCACAACACAATGTTATTAAAGGCTGAGTAAAAGTTTTACGTAGTGGTAAGAGCAGACCGAGCGCAAACCCCAAGTAAATCCTGCTCAGCGCTTAAGAATACTTTATAAGCTCGGTAAGCTGCTCAACATAGAACTTCCAGCTTGATTTGTTGTCAAAAATCACTCTCAGGTAGATTAATCTAACCTTAATAGCGAAAAAAATGCCGTGATATTTTATATATTTTTGGAAAGCCTCATGGATTAGAGGAAAATACTACGAAGCTCTCTTTTCTAAATTTAGTCTCATTATTTTCTTCACAACGGTTCGAGAGCACTAGTAGGGCCTTATTTGAACAACTTTCAATGGCTTAACCTCTCTACAATAGACAATAAAAATACTGAAACTAAAATATTAAAAACAATTACATGTTAATATATAAAACATTTTGTGTTCAGATATTTTATTTCAAACATTCAGATTTATGATAACGGGCATTATCAAAGAAAAGCTTATCGGGAAAGTTGGTCTCTGGTGAGCATAGATTTAGCTTAGAGATATTTTTAAAGCACATACAAGCGTATTTCGTGCCTTTAAAATCGGAAATACGCCTGAAACATTTCGGAAAGCGTAACTGGATTTTTTTTTTAAATATTATATTTGAATGTTCTGTTATTTTTTCTAACACAAAATGCCAAACGTTCTGAGTGTTAATAATCAAAACAGAAAGATATCGCTTCTTTCCCTGCTATCTTCTAGTTCATTCTCAAAAAGTTAGACTTTACGTATTGTTCACTATTATGGTCTTGAGAGTTTTCGTATATTTCACACAAACGAAATGAAGTTCACTTCTTTAAAAACGTTAAAGAGTAGTTACATGCATTAAAATATCTCTACGTCGAGCTATTTACGAAGTGTCGGAAGGAATTTATGGACTGCTGTAGAGCAGTGCTTCTCAACCGGTGTGCCGCGACAAGGTCTTCGGTGTGCCACAGTAATTTCGGAGTTGTAGAAAAAGGAAGAACAGAAATGTATTTTACCTGCGCATGTAATCAGATATAATGTTGTTAGTTTAATTAATTGCCAAATTACATTGAAAACTGCATACCAACGGTGAAACATTTATTTCACCAGATTGTAAAGAATCATACCGGGAACGATTAGTTCCGATGAAGTGAATGAAATGGTCTGAGTGTCAATTCCAGACGATGTTATCAGGAGACAAATTAAAACTTTAAGATTTAAAAAAATGATTCTAACATTGGTTTATAAACTAAAAATAGCCGGATAATTTCTATTTCAGGTTGATGAATGAACATACATAAAAAGTGCTCTGCTCTTGCTAATGAGGACGGCATTCGAGATCGTTATATTTTTTTCAAAGAACTTGATCTGCTTGCAACTGGTAATGAAATATTCCGCGTTACAACTAAATAAATAAAAAGCAACGGGATTCAGTTTTACAACTGCACAAGGGCTTGCAGTGATGGAGCAGTTACAATGACGGGGCAATGTTGAAGGTTGACAGGTTGAGTGTGAAAAATCTCCAAAGGATTCAAATCAGTTTCCTCCATCGTGAACCTTTCCCCGCAAACAATGTGTCAGATGAGCTAAAGTCAGCATGGTTAAAGCCGTAAAAATTGTCAACTACATACAATTAAAACCACTTAATTGTTAATTCTCATATTTTCATTGACTTTTCTGAAGGGGTGCAGGAAGATCCCCACTCCCTGTTTCTTCACGTGGAAGTTCGCTGGCTTTTGAGAAGCAAGGTCTAGCCAGCAATTTCGAGTAAAGAGACGAGGTACACATTTCTGATGTTTCTCAACGAAACGAAACATACCGTTTTGTTACAAGACGAATGTTATCTGGGAAAACAAGAGTATGTTTATGATATTTTTGAGAATCTTATTACACTGAATCGAAGAATTCAAGGACACTGTGAGATTGTGTTCATATGTATGGACAAGCTAAATGGGTTAAAATCAAAAATTCATCTGTGGAGAGAGGAATTTGATCGGGGACACTGGACGCGTTCAAGCGGATCAGCTTACACACATTCAAAAAGAAAAGCTATTGAATGTGGTAGAATGAAATGTAGAATGATAAATGAATAGACCTCAGCAGGAGTGACTGATCCTGAAAGCAGGGGGTTCGACCTTTCAACCCATATTAGCTGTTTGTAAAAATGAGTTTCTAAAAATCCTTGATCCCGCTATTCATCAGCTATTACTGTTATCATTTTAAAGAATATATGAGATAGTGAGAAGCAAAGGGACGCAAATGGCAAAATTAAAAATTTGGAGATAACCAGTACAAATGGTAGGTGAACACCTCCTCTGTCTTGGGGCAAGAGATTGTACTAGTAGCCCTGGTAGGTGCTGCTGTACATCATGATTTAGAAAAAAATTTCAACGAAAGCCTACCTAGGATCTGATCTTTAAACGCGTTTTACTCGAAACTTAAAATAGTCCACTTGCATCCTTTTGCTTCTCACTGCCTCGTATATTTTTGACGTGGGATTCTTAGCATTGGCACTTTTCAAGAACAACAAATTATGATGTCCAGATCCTCGATTTAAAAACTTCCTGCAGCTCTTCCCTACATAGAGAGGAATAAAAAGCGCCAGTCCTTGAAGGCAGGTAAAAGTGTTTGAGTTGTGTTACGTGAAAGCTTGGGACTTACTGACCATTTTAAGCACAAAAATTTATGATGAACTCTAATTTAATTTTTGAAGAAACTGAAATATTTAAGATACTTCAAATATTTAAAAGATAAAATGTTGAATCCATATGGAAATGCTAGTATTTTTTCTTCCTTGCTTTGACCAGTGGATGATGAAAACAATATCCATATTGATATATATAAAGTTTGGTATAGTGTGCCGCAATGATCGAGCCAACTATCAAGTGCGCCGTAAGGTCAAAAAGGTTGAGAAGCACTGCTGTAGAGCACCTAAGACCTTCAGTCTGTATTCCTCAAACAAAACTAAAGAGGCGTTAAAGTAGCTCGACAGAACAGCCGTCTCCTCCAGCAGCTGCTGAAAAAAGGATCAGAAGATAGGAAGAAGTCTTTTCAGAAGACCAAGGGAAGGAAGTGGTACAACAGCTGAAATAATTTATTGTAACTCCAGCTAAAGACTAAACAAAATAAAAAAAAAAAAAAGCAACATCATCTGATCAGGAGTTGGATAGGGATGGTTCTCGCATCTTTTGTAATGATCTATATTAAAATTTAAAAGACAAAGACTGATGTATTTAGTATGATTGATGTCAAAGTTAGGTTCCTGTCGAGAAGTCCTGTTCAAGTATAGAAAAATTCGTGCAAATTTCGCGTGGAACTTTTGTAATTTAATTACTTTTTTGTCCTTTGAATGAAACCGCGAATGTGCATTGTTTTGTAGGAAAACTTCATTTTAACCAACCGGTAATTCAAAGAAGGGATTTTTTTTTTCTTTTTTCAATCTCATCCAAACTGTTTTTTTAAATTAGCAACTATGTGTTCTGATAGTTTGACCTGTTCTAAAAAGAAAATAGTTTACATATTTCCTTCTTAAAATATTTTTTTACCGATAAAATGTTAAACAGTCCCCGTTTTGGACAATTCTTCCCGACATAAGAGTTAAAAATAAATAAATTAACTTATCATAATTTACAACAACAATACCCTTGAAACTGTCAGAATCGTAGTTCCCGAGTTTAGGAGTATTGGAGCGTTTTAGCTGTTATAGCTGAAGCATTACCAAGACTCAATACCTGAAGAGTTTTCACTCAAAGATTGACATATGTCAGTCTTTTAAATGTTGTCCGGTGTCCTAAAACAACGTCCTTTTAAGATATATTGTAGTTTTTGATAACAAAAATGTCGCAAGGACTAAGTTCAGGCAAGCTGAAGACTCTCAGTTTTAGAACTTCAGGGTCTCACTGAGCCAGTTACATTTTCTACGCTCTTAGGCATCTTAGGAAGATTTCGGTCAGTAAAACCCTTGTGACTTAGATAAGGAATCTATCCACATATATATTTCATCTTTCACAGATCACATTCGCAGATTCACTAATCTTGACACAAAACTTAATTTTAACATTTGCGATCTATTTTTTGTCGTTGCCTTTGACCTCTTGCCAACGTGATGAGAATTTGTTTTTTGATATGAAAAACTCTATTAGTAATATTTTGATTCCGTCGTTTTTGAATTTTTTCTCCGTCAAAATTTTTGAAAAGAGAGGAGTAGGTGAAAATTGGAAGGTTCTAGTTCTGGAGAGTAAGGTAAGGGGCCGAATATATGCTCATACTGCATACAGATCATGACAAACCGCATGCAGCCTTGATGACTCGCTGGAAAATCTCAGAGTTGGAAATTCTTTTGCAACCACCATACTCCTCAGACCTTGCAACGTCCGATTTTCACTCATTCCCCTCTTTGCTAAATTTCTTAGAAGGGAAATAACTGAAGAAATACAAATGTCAAAATATCACTTCTTTACCACTGCCCCCTCCACCCAAAAAATATGAAAGTGCAACTACACCCTCCTCCCACATCGTAAAACAATTCAATTTTTCAGAAATACTTTTCTTGAAGCTTGACTCATCTAAATTCAGTATTTATATTCCTATGCAATTCAATTGATTCAAGCCATCCGTTGGGATTTATTTCGTGAAATATATATCTTCCCTAAGCAAACTTTTAGCTGTAATAAAAGCAATGCATTTCCTCGACCTCTCTAAATAAAACTTCGAATGCAGCTCTAATCTGTTTTAAGAGCATAAATATGGGCATTTCTCTTTGCTGTAATCACATTTCCTGCAGAATGAATGACTATGGAGGATTAAAATTAATTGCATGAAAGGACGTTTCCCCTATATTGTTAATTTAAAATGAGTGCAAGCATACATATTTATTTGGGTACAATCATATTTACATCAGAATAAATAACTATGAAGGCTTAAAATTCTCCCACTGTTAAAGTTTTATTAAGTTTTAGAATCCGGTATTGGAGGAGGAATTATTCTAATCCGAATTCTGGGTTTTGATTTTTTGATGATGAAAAGTAATGTTTGTGTTCATAAATCTCTTAGAAATATTGAAATTCCCTTAAAAAGGAAGAGTCAGGATTAGAGCAAGTATAAACGCATGAAATTTGGCTGTCGATTAAATCGGTGTTGAGTTCTGTCGCTTTTTGTAAAACTTTGTGTTCGATCAATTGTTAATCTTGACGGACCAGAACAAGTTTTTAAAAAAATCTCCAATGAACCTAAACATCAGAACAAAGAACACGATCAGCCAAACGAGAGTCAAATATAAGGGACACACTTATATGTACTGGAACTTAAACATCCGCACCAACAGTACGATCAGTCAAACGATAGTCAAATATAAATGACGCACTTATACTGGAAGTTGTAAATCAAAGGTACTAAATAAACAATTAGTCAAGATTTTGAAAAATGCCTCGTGAATTTTTGAAGCGGTGAGGATAGGGATGTGGTTAATGACAGCGTTTTGCGGAAAATGACTATTTCACAACTTAATGATCGCATTCAACTTAATTAGATAGCAAATTTTCATGGGGGTTTCGCATGTTTAACGACGTACAACATTTTATGAACAGTGACCTCTCCCAGATTCCATTTTCCGATTTGAACATTTTTCGCTTTATTTTGAGCAGTTCAAGAAAACAATATATTAATCTGAATTCAATACATAAATTCCGAGCTGAAAGGCGTTTTTGGATCAAACAAAGTTAATTGAAACGAACTTTTGATGTAGAATGTGTAGAAAAGAAAAAAGGTTTTTTATGTGAGTTTGTAAAAAGATTTTTCAAATAATTCAAAAAACTATTATATCAATAGCGCATATGTATATTAACACATGCGAAAAAAATTAAGGGAATTAAAATCTGAACAAAAAGGCCGATATGCTTTCAACAAAGTTTGCTGAAAAGATATTTACATATACTGTGTGCAAAAAAAAATCTTTAGAGGTATTATTTGATGGTCTCAATCGTAGAAAAAAAAAGTCATACCACTTGCTCTTATGGTACTTTTACGTTTCAATTCTAAAGTATAGGAATTTTTACAAAAAAAAAAAAGCTTGAATTTAAATATTTCGTTCGTAATTTTATTTTTGTTTCTACAATGCAGCAAAAAATGCACAGTTTATTACAAAGCGAGATATGAAGAGAAATGATGATAGCCGTTGTTAAAAGTTGCACCTGTGAACATCACTGGTGTCGATGTGTGCCCCAGCGACAACATTCTATGCTAAGGGGCTGTTCACAAATGATATGATACTTTTGTTCAACGTTTTGCCCTGCCTCCCCCCCCCCTTTTTTTCACAAAGTGTCATACTTGACCCTCCCCTCTCATTGTCACAAAGTGTCATAATTGACCATCCCCTCTCATTGTCACAAAGTGTCATACGTGACCCTCCCCTCTCATTGTCACAAAGTGTCATACTTGACCCTTCCCTCTCATTGTCGAAAAGTGTCACACTTGACCCTCCCCTCTCATTGTCACATTATTTTTCAAGAACATAGTCGTATTTTTAAAAATGCGTGATGTTACACTTATTATTAACCCCTCCCTCTCGTACTCACAATTTCACGAACCCCCTCCCCTTCTCAAAGCATAACATCATTTTTGGACGAACCCTATCTAATCATCCCGCTTAGCATTTTTCAGGATCTGTTCAACTTGATTTTTTTTTAATCATACTATAATTGCTCTCGCAGTGTCAAGGCAATATCTCGTGCATATGACATCTAAAAAAACCAGAGAATTCTCAAAGCTAAAATACATTCCTAAAATTATTTATCAAAGGATTTCTTGTGAGCCCCTCAAATCTCAAATATTATTGCCACTTTTAGTACTCCTATAGCAATTGCAAGTCACAATAGTCACAGTCTACAACTGACAGAATAGCAACGTCATACAAAGAATATGCTGTGACACATTTGTGACATGTCAAATGTGACTTCACTGCGACGTCACTGTCGCAATTACTCTGTGATCTTGTGAAGAAAGTCACTTTGTGATTTCACTTTGGACTGCCATTCGTAAGTTGCTGCAACCTACTGATGACTCTGCAGTGACGTGTACTTGTGCCAGCAATTATTTTGTGACCTTGTGAAAAGTTCACTGCAACGTCCTTTTTTGATGTCACCTCAGACTGGCATTCGAAGTTGCTGCAGCCTGTTACAGTAGCTTTAGTGACGTATCCGCCATGCGATTTTCACATAAGGTCTCTTCGTAGTTACTTAGCCATGAGGAACATCGTAGATTCTATGAAATACTTAGTATGAATGACTTGATGAAATCAAGCAAATTTCCATCTCCAAAAATTATTTCTTGAATTGTTTGATTTTAAAAATCGTTGCCCCTTTTTGCATCATAATACAGTAAAACCTGTAAAGTTGACCACCTTTGTAAGTTGACCACCTGTTTAAGTTGACCGCTATTTCTAGGCACAGTGTATTAGATCTATATCATATAATTCAACCTCTATAAGTTGACCACCTGTTTAAGTTGATCACTAACGTAGTGCACAGCAAGTGGTCAACTTACACAGGTTTCACTGTAACTGAATGTCCCGGTTAATTCAAAGTTTGAAACATATTTTGCTTTCAAGTTCTTGAGAAAGTGTAAGACTATTTTTCTTTCGAGAAAATTTAACTGCAAATGTTGAAAGTTTGGGTTTCCTTGGATGCTCGCTATTTTTAGAAACTAGACACTAAGAGACATTTGAAAAATTGCTTTTAGGTTTATTTCGTTTCTGTAGCAACCAAACGTGAAGCAGACTATCATTGCTATCAATGAACCATCACGATATAAAGGTATATTTCTACTAAAGACTTATTTATTCTGAAAGATAAACCGAAAATTTTTGAGTTTTCTAACTTAATGCGAGAAAAAGTGCGAAAAATGGAGAATGTGCTTTTTTAAGATTTATTTTTAAAGTGGATATAAACAGAAAGAGTAAATAAATCATGTCTTTGTAGAGTAATATATTTTCATGCGAGCTATCTCCGAATCTTTTCTCAGCAGTTTATGTTTGAAATAAAGTAATTTTAAAGGATGGAAGCATTTGAAATTGGTGGATTTTTTCACCAGCGCATGCTTAGCTGAAATATCCTAGACTTGTAGCGAATTAGTAACGTTGAAACTGCTTAACGTTAGAAATTGCTTAAAGTATGAAACATGTATGCGTATGCGTTTAGACAGTTTGCTCAGCACCGTAAATTTATTCAATTTTGAAAAATGTATAATTAGTGATGAAATAATGTAGTTTCACAGTCGGTGTATAAATAAATATGTAACGGAATGTGGGGCTAAGTGCAATAGTTAAGATAACTTACATTTTTCAAAATGAACAATTTGAAAATTTGTTCTGAAAATTACGGTACATAAAGAAGTAACAATGTACTTTGTAATGAAACTGGCATTGAAACATTATCTTTTATTTTTGGCAGTAAATTTGTACCTTCAAAAAAAAAAGGTGAAAATTTTTCATTCCTCTTTTTCATAGGGGCAAAGTGAAAAGCAACATATTTTTCTGATGAAATATTTTCCATTCGATTACTAAAGATTTTTAATGAAAGAACAAATAAAAGGAAATGAAACAATAAACGAATAAATAAATAAATAAATAAGTGAATATATGAGAAAAAAATAAATGAGTGAATAAGAAAATGAATTAATTAATGAATAATTAAATGAAGGAATGTAAATGAAATAACTAATAAATAAATGTGTAAGTGATTTGATAAAAGATTCAATAAGTAAATGAAATAAACTATATCACTTTGCCTCATCCACTTTGCCGCGCAGATATTTAACTAACTGCGTAAAACATTTAAAATAAAAATAGCCATTATGTTAAACAAATAATTACTGCGTCAAATATTAGTAGGTCTCAATCAGTATTTATAATAGCAAGAATTTCGTCGTTAAATAATAACAGAAATACTTAACTACTTACATCAAAATATTACTATATGAGTATTAATTTTTGAAAATTGCTTGTATTATCATATTCTTTGATTTCTAAAGGGTTTTTTTTTCTTGACTAGCATTGTTTACATTTATTACCGCATAGTTAAAATATTACTAGATAGGCGGCGTTAAAAGCAGAGCAAATATTTCACCATTTCACTTTGACCCACATTCCCCTATCTGTTGCGCATTAGAGGCTTCAGGATTGGTTATTCAAACAATGCAGCCTTTGTAGGGTGGTTCAAAAAAACATGCAAAAAAAAAAGTTTCTCCTAGATAACAGGACACCCCTCAATATTTTTAGACCTGTGCTGGAAGAATTTAACTTCATATTTCAACTTAAAGAGGGTGCTCAACCCTCTCCCACAAACTTCATAAGTATGGGAAGAGGGGTTAAAAAAATACATTGAACTGAGAAAGCAATGCTACATTTTATAATATACACGAGTAATATGCATATACATTGCAATAATTATTTTTTTACTGAAAAACAGATGGGGAAAATCAAATGTTTCTACATTTGACATTTTCCAAGCTGCGGCTAATGTTAAATTGAGGGGTCATTGAGCACCCTCTTAAAATTTGAGTAAGAAGCTAAAACTAGCAGCATAATACTATTAGCAAGTCCAAAAAAATAGGGGGTGTCCTAGACTCTAGCTGAAAAAAAGTTTTTTTGAACCACTTTCGCCTTTGTTAACAACTCGAAACGTACGTACGAATTAAATACATATGTGTATAGAGTTACACTAAATTAGTCGACATTGCTCTTTCTCGCAGCAAGCAAATAATTCAAACTTTTGGATCACAGCTATAGTTTATTTAAAGAGACCAATCGTATCAATTGTATAGCTCTGCCTTACATTATCAAAGAATTCATTAAGCATCTGAAGCATTGACACAGTTCCGTAGCAAAAGAATATTGAAGAAGCTTTTGCAATACTTCGTAAAGAAATAACGTTTGACTTTTTTTGTTTTCAGGAACAATTCAGGAATCCACACTCGTCTCAAAGACGAATGTTCCTCAAAACAGAAAAAAAAAGGTTTGAAGTTGTTATAGCGTTACTTTATCTTTGTTTCGCTACGAAGCATTAAAAATGTCTTTACAATGCTTCATAAATTCTTTTATAACAAATAAAAGATAAATTACAACTTTTAATTTTCATTTTTTGCGTTCTTCTTGTTCGTTTGTTTTGTTTTATTTAGTTCATAACAGATAAAATGCAATAGAGAAATCATTTGTACTCATGTTTTGACATTATGCTTGAAGTGTTCAGGTCGAATAAACTTTGAAGCACAGCGCCAACTATAATTCATAAATGGATGAAATGAATAGCCAAAGATTATCGGAGTAATTGTCTATGAATCCGTCCATCTGGGATTCCAAATGTGCCTTAGTGCGCTATTCAAATAATGGCAAAATTTCCGACCAAATAAAAAGTTGTCCTGTTTTATTTCAAAAGAAATTTGAATGATAACAGTACAGTCTGAGAGTTTTATAGTTTCGCTAAAAATTACGGCAGGAATTATGTTCCGCGATTATTTGGAATTTATAGACGGACACAGTAGTAGATAAACCTGTTGGAAATTTAAAGTCTTTCTGCAGAGTTGTTGAAAAGAAAAACAAAAAAAAATGAAATTGTATATCTTCACATGAGTGCAATGCCCCCCCAAAAATACGTAGAACAAAAAGTACCGAAACAGAGTACAATATTTAATAATCAGTTTTGCCAGATCAGACTATACCTACAAAACCAATTGGGAAAAATAGTTCTAAAATTATGCAGTTAAATAAAAAACAGAAAGCAATAAATTAAACGATTAGAGATAAGCGGAGATTTTCACAAAGCAAACTTCTCAAAAAGTGAGCAAAAATATCTACCTAATAGCCAGTGAAGATTATAGAGCAAAACGAAAAATTAGCCTTGAGTGCTTTAGAAAACCTTTTCTTGTATAAACAAAAGGCATTTGATTTTACTGCAGCTGTAAACTTCCTCACTCTCAAAAAAAAAAAAAAAAAAAAAAAACCTCCTAATCGGCCAACTTTTGCTGATTAATTGGCGGAAAACATATTTTCCAAAATCAATTTTTTAAAGCAAAAATTCAACAAGAAACCATAATAAATACACTTGTTTAAAACAAATAAATGTAATTTTCTGCAAACATTACTATAACATGTAGTATGAAAAAAATACAGAGTGAAAATCAAACAAATAGTTTAGAAAATGCGTGAAACTGAATGAAATATGAAAAGATCATTTCCTGTCTTATGATACCCTCACCACAGCTTTTGATGACACCACTTTTTTTTTTTCAGTTATTTTGTTCCTTCAAACTAAACGTATGATTACATCATATCAGTTATTTTGTTCCTTCAAACTAAACGTATGATTACATCATATCAGTTATTTTGTTCCTTCAAACTAAACGTATGATTACATCATATCAGTTATTTTGTTCCTTCAAACTAAACGTATGATTACATCATACGTTTTACTTTACAACTTACTCCTTGAATTATTAATTTTGGATTCAAAAACAATAATTAATTAACCATCATTTGATTAAAAAAAATCATCATACTTTATAATTAATTTTTTTTCCAAACTGATGGTTGAAGTAACGTTATTTGTTTTATTATTTTTTTTTCTAGTTTGAATAAATATACACATGAATAAAACAGTGCAACATTTTTCATGTGTCGATATTTTTCTCCTTCAGCATAGCGCGTTTAGATAACCTTATAATATTTATGAAGAATAAAAGTCTTGGATTTAATGACTAATAATATATTTAAAAAAAATTAATTAAAAATACTACTAAATTAGTCTGCTGACCTCAGGTTACCCCTAATATTTTTAAATTTTCGTATCTAGTTAACATAATGTAATTTTATTAAGAGGGAAAAAATGGCTCAAAGAAATACACTGTTAAAAAAAATGTATTCAAAAATGAAACTCTGAATGTATTCATTTTTTTTTTTTTTGAATACAATTGATTCAAAAATGAGTAAATGTGGCATCAAATACAAACATACGAGAAATACGAGTCATCATATACGAACATACCCAAGTCATCATATAAGAATACAACACATTATCAAACACTAATTCATGAATAAAGATGCATACAATCATTTAATACTGCAGCTAACGTTTCAAGAACATGGTTTAATAAATATTCATGTATAAATAGGAAATATAATAAGCGTGACTTCCAAGAATAAAACTCGCGAGCTTCGAACTCTTTTCTTATTGCGCATGCTACGCGTCGCTCAAGAGCGTGAACAAGTGTCGACAATGTTCATACGCTTTCGGCGCGTTTTTCGTGCTTTCTTGCGGAGCGATCGAGATGGCTGATCTGTTCGTCAAGAAAAAACTAGAAGATTGGAAATTGGAAGAGTTTTCATCGAACTTTGAAAGTAAGTTTTACTTTTATTATCATAGTAAGGATAATAAATGAAGGGTTGTATCTAAATTACCCAAAAATTACTTGCCTAAATTGCTCGATAGCACATTCAACATCCGACTGTGCTCGGAACATATTTTTAAACATTATATTTTATGTGGATATATATGTTTTCAAACTGTGAAAGAAAGTTCATAACGAGCTTCGTAACCTTTATTATCGTAGTAAGGATAATAATTGAAGGGTTGTATCTAAATTACCCAAAAATTACTTGCCTAAATTGCTCGATAGAACATTCAACATCCGACTGTTCTCGGAACATTTTTTAAACGTTATATTTTATGTGGATATGTTTTCAAACTGTAAAAGGAAAGTTCATAACGAGTTTCGTAAATTTTATTATTTATATTTTACTCTTCAAATTTGAAAAAAAAAAAGCGAAAGCAACATCTTGCACAAACAGCTATGGAAGAAATTAGGTTCTCATCCAGCATAAATCGTTGCATGAATACATTTTTGGAACACTTGTGTGTTTCACTGCAAAAATATTTTTTCTTTCGAAATACCACTAATATAAAAAACCTTTTTGCCGAAAAGTAACAAGAAATACGGGTTTGAATTCAACATATTTCAGTGAACATATTAATCATTTATCGTTACATAACTATTGATAAGATTTCCAAATCTTTAGTATGATTCACTCGGCCATGCACAGGCTTGCTAGATTTTAGTAATGTTCAATCGGGTCGAGGGAATTCCCCCCCCCCCCCCAATCCTAAGCTTTGCTCCCTCGCGTAAATAAATAAAACGCGTATCTGCTTGTCAAATTTTGCTGAAATTAGTGGTGATGAAATTTAAAATTTAATTCTTAATTTTTATTCAAAACATTCTGTGTAACAAGAATACAAAATGTATCAAAATGGAAAACAAACTCTAAAAAAATATTAAACTAAACAATTTAAATATCAAATAACCCTCTTAAAAAATATTTAAAAGTTCAGTTTAAATACAAAACGAAGGAATGAGGGGCAAAAATAACTACAACTATAACAGCAGTAGGATATTTATTCATTCCACTTGATAATAAGTTCTCCATAACGAGACTATATTTGCTTACAATATGAAAAATTAATACCGTAATGTTAAATTGACAAGCAAACTATTAAGTTACTCCTATAAATTAATCAATACATAGTTAACAATTAAAAACATTATATACTCAATTATTATGGATAGGAATTGCATTTACATGCAAGAGCTGAGAGAGAGAGAGAGAGAGAAATGCTTTTCTCTAACAGTTTTAAAGTAAACTTCACATTTTTACAATAATTTTTGATTATTAATCATGCATTGTATCATTAACAAATACATCATGAGTTACTTGTATAAATTATGAAATGCATGGTGAACAATAATAAACAATATAGAAGGATTACTTAGGGATAAAGTTAGTATTTACATGTAAGACCATGGTGCTTCCCGCCATTGAGAAGCTTCATACTCTTTGTGAAAATAGAACTTCGTTTTTAAAGAAAATTTTACATTTTTACAGAAACTTGAGAGACATCAATGCTGCATTGTGCAATTTTCAAATAAACTGTTAAATACTTCTAAAAAATTGATAAATGCATGGTGAGATATAAAAAACGTCATACATACATTGGTTTTGGATAGAAGTTGCATTTACATAAAAGAGCCGATATGTTTTTTCACCTCCTGTGAAAAATATCTTCATTTTTTGAATGATGCATTATGCAATTTACAAAAAAACCTTTCACTGCGTCTATAAGTTATGAAATGCACAGTAAGCAATAATTTATAAATAGTACTGAATCACATACGGTGAGCCATAACTCATTCTACGGTGAGCAATAACTATTTTACAATCACATATTTATATTATCTTTGTGTTTCATAATTTTGAAGTGCACAGTGAGCAAAAACTTTTTTACAACAGAATATTACAACTCTAATTACAAAATGTACGGGGAAAAACATTTTTTCAATTCTATATTACATACGGTGAGCAATAACTACAGTCGGACCTCCATATATCGAACTTCCACATATCGAAATTTTCTATGTATCGAAATCCCAGCAAATTTCTATGTTCATTACATAGAAAAGTTGTTTCTATATATCGAAAAAATCTCTATATATCGAAATTTTTTTCGAGATACTCGTAGGTTTTTCTCTGCTTTAGACTGTTCGTATCATGAAAAATGAAGCTTACCGGAGAAAATTATGTTCACTAAAGGTTGCTACAAAACTTGAGGAACCTGGGGTTTAGGAGTGTGTAGTTCGGTCGTTGTTCCGTTCTGGAGTTCTTACATTCCCTCAAAGTTTATTTCAAATCTTAGTTGTAACCAGTATCACTGTAAAATCAGTTTCAAGCTATCCCTTTTGTCTGTTGAGTATCATTCCTAGTCTTTTTAGCTTCAGTAAAAATCATTCAAGTTAAGTAGATTGATTTTTTACTTTTCACTCGATTCCATTGTCAAAACGAAAATCCCCTAATGTTACAGATCAAGTTGATTTGCCGAAGAATGAAGATGTATGAAGGCGCAAAAATGTAATTTCTGCAAAATTAATATTTTTATTGTTATCTTTCATTTAATGCTCATTTAAATTATAAATTGGGTTTCATGCACGTTTTAATGATTTAGAAGTTTTTTATGTTAAAATAAGATCGTTTCTATATATCGAATTTTTTCCCGGCAATTTGCTACTTCGATATATGGAGGTCCGACTGTATATTACGATCGCGTATTTACAATAACTTTGTGCAACATAATTACGAATTGCACGGTGAACAAAACCTTTTTCCAACACTATGTTGCATACGGTGAGCAATAAGTTACATATCACGGTGAGCAATAACTTGCATACTACGGTTAGCAATAACTTGAATTGCAACTATTGTCAGAATACGCAGATTCAGTGGCACAGAATCTCGTGTTACAATTTCACGTCCGGGAAAGTTTGAATTCTGGCCTTTAAAAAGCATGAAATAAAAATTAAATTAAAAATTTTAAAAATCGCCTACTGAAAAAAACTTTAAATGAAACTAAAATTAAAAATTTAAAAAACCCCCGACTAAAAAAAACCTTAAATAAAACTAAAATAAAGAACTAAAAATACCCGACTAAAAAATGTTTAAAATAATATATTTATCGGCTTTTGAGGTTTCTGATAAATTGCCTTATAAATAATAGCAGTAATATATCCAAGCGTCGTCGTGTCGGGGGACCAATATGAAAATAAACTATGAAAGAATGAAAAATAATAAAGTAATGAACAGAATGCAGCTAATAATGATAAAGTAGCTATGATATCTAAATACAAGAGTTTGCTCAGCGGTCTATATAACCTACATACCAATATGAAAATAAAATATGAAAGAATGAAAAGTAATAAAGTAAATAACAGAATGCAACTAATAATAATAAACATCAGTTTTTACTTGCAGACAAACATAAAGCAAATTACCCATTTACTATATTATTTTATTTATTTATTTTTTTGCTTTTTTTGAAATGGTTTATTATTTATTTTAAATTAAATTGATAATTATACTTAATATATAGATAAATTTACTATGTTAAATGGAAATGCATTTACACTTCATAAAATAGTTCAAAAATTTTCTATTTTAAACTTGATGCATCTTTAATCCAAATCGATGCTCTTCTTCGAAGACATTTGGCATTTTTTCATAGGAAAAGCACAACCCAATTACGTCTTCTTTTTTTTTTTTTTGTGAAACTTGTTTTTTATAACAAAATTTAAGAGTTGGGGAATGTATGCGCTCAGATTTGATTTCCATATCTTATGCATGCGATAGGAAAATATTAAAAGAGTGGACACTTTTATTTTTGAATTTTCTTACTCATTTTAGGAGAAAGGTCTGGACCCCCGTGGCTATGTCACTGGTGTTCTAACAAATATAGTTGATCATATCAACAAAATATATTTGAAAGTGAAACATAATTATTTTTCGCTAAGTAATAATTTTGTTAAACAATGTTGCAATTTTAAAAATTATGCAACATTCGATATCAGGTAAACAATGCAATGCTGAGACGCCTGTCGCATATCTATAAGATGACAGATAATTATTATTGCAGAAAGATTTTTTAAAATCTTTTTCTGCACCTATCTGCCCGATTTTAAGTAGAAAAATACAGTTCAATATCGTTGAGTTTTATCATTTTCAGTTAAACGCTTTTCTTAATATTCAATATTTTTTTTTGCATATGTTTTTTTATTGATGAGTTTTCTATTCCTTAGGTATGTGAATTACATTTTCGCAAAGAAGACATTCTTCATGAAGCAGAATTCTTCGATGAAAAGTCGATGAGACTTCTAAAGAGTGAACTAAAACATCCTCGTTTAAGAGACCGAGCGATTCCTGTATTTTTGCCGGGTAACTGTCCATCTTACCTCCAGCCATCAGTCACACCTGCACAAGAATCTCCTTCTAAAAAACGTAAGAGATTAGAGGAATCTCTCTTTAAAAAAGCTCAAGAGGCAAGTATTATTGCTGACAATGAGTATAAAAACAAAACTCTGTTTTCTACCTTAAAAGAACTGAAGCAATGTTTTCAAGAGCAAAAACTTGATGAATTTTGGACTTACATTCCTAAAGAAGATTCCGTGCTCTTGTTGCAACTGTCAGAAACTTAGGAGGTATTGTGCAGCATGCTTGTAAAGAATGATTTAAATGTATATGTATTCCATAAAAAATTTTCGTTAAAAAAACTAGATACTTTTGATTTTCCAATGAAAGTCGATGATTCAAATATATTGTTTAAAATTTTGTCTTCTTTGAAAATGTTAAGTAAGTCAGATGTGAATAATTCTGATGAATCAAAAGTAATTTGTGATGTTGTTGTTCAGCTTCTCCTAAAACTTAAAGATAGTTGCAATGATGATTCACAGATCAAGTTTTTAAATTTTGTAATTGAACAGTTTGCTAACTTTAATGTAACAAAACAGCAACGTAGGTATTCTCCCAGTTTTCTCGTATTTTGTTGTCTCTTAAAGTCTATTTCTCCTCATTGTTACAAATTTTTACGAAGTTCAAATGTTTTTATTTTACCTCATGTAAGTACTTTGAGAAGAATATGTGCAGAATTTAATGTGAATCCTTGCAGTGAACAAGATGATGAGAATTTTTTAAGTTATGTAAAACAAAAATATACTTTTTTAGAGGAGAAAGAGAAAATTATCAGTTTGATGATTGATGAAATACATTTAAAGCCTAATTTTGATTATGTCGGGGGGAAAATATTTGGTATGTCCCACAATGACTCAAATGCTGCATCCAGTGCTTTCACATTTATGATCCAAAGTTTATTGTCTCCGTACAAAGATGTGGCACATATTTTGCCAGTCCGTAGCATAGATGCTGACGATTTCCATTCATATATAAAAAAAATCTTGATTGGTTTAGCTGCCATAGGGTTTAATGTCATATCAGTAGCCACTGACAATAATGCTATTAATAAAAAGGCCGTTAGTATGTTTGCCTCTCCCCCTGAGTTGCGGGTTAGGTATGATTATCCTGGAAGTCCAGGAAAATATTTCTATTTTTCTTTTGATTCCGTTCATATCCTCAAGTGCCTTAGAAATAATTGGATCAATCAAAAAAATCTAGGCACTTGCATGTACTATCCCAATTTTGACACCCTTCTACCTTTTTGTACAGCTTCTTTTCATGCATTAAAAAAATTGCATGAAATTGAATCTGAAAAGTTGTTAAAGTATGGTTATGGGCTGTCAGAAAAAGCATTGGCTCCAACCAGCTTTGAGAAACAAAATGTGAAACTGGTCTTACAAATTTTTAATAATGTAGTGGCTGAAGGTCTTAAACTGGTTGGTGAGGAAAATGATATAAACCATCATATTCAAACAGCAGACTACATTCAGATTCTTTGCAAGTGGTGGTCAATAATGAATGTGAAAACTTTGTATAAGGGTGAGCATAAAAGGGATGAGTTCCAAACGCCTCTCACACCAAATACTGACACAGCTCAGTATAAGTTCTTAACTAACTTTATTAATTGGTTAGACAAATGGGAGGAAATGAATTGTACAACTGGTGGATTAACAAAGCAAACCCATCTAGCCATAAGCCATACTACAAAAGCTATGCTTGCTCTTGCCGAGTACTGTTTTAAAACTTTAAATTTCGATTATTTTTTACCAGGGAAAATACAAACAGACTCATTAGAAGACAGATTTGGGTCTTACCGTACATTGGCAGGGTCAAATTACAATGTCAGTATACGTCAAATTTATGACACTGAAACAAAATTGAGAATGCAAACAATTTTACCCCTTGTGTTAAAATCGAAAAGTTGTGGAGAATTGTTACTAAGTTTTTTTCAGGACAAACATTGGGATGAAGATCAAGATAGCTCAGATTTATATCCTTTTTTTAATGGTTTTCTAATCACTCCGGAAGAAATGGTAAGTACTCAATCGAGTTTGCCAATTTTAACATACATTAGTGGATATGCAGCTCATAAAGTTCTATTGAAACTAAAGTGTGAACAATGTCGATCAACTTTATGCATTGATAAGCCCCTTGACACAGATGTAAACAATGATTGGATATCAAAATTAGACAGAGGGGGGTTGAAATACCCACATCCCGAAGTTGTTTGTGTTTCTCAATTCACATATGCAGTTGTAAACAAATTGTTGTCAACACATTTTGAATCAAATTTTATCAGTTGTCAAAATCACAGAAAGGTTGTAAAATATTTAACTCTTGATGTACTGGATGAAAATGATATTTCTCTAGGTATCGATGAATGTGAGAGTCATGATTCTCTGTTTCTTGTAAAACAAATTGTATGGGTTTTCATTAATATATTTTTGAACAACTTTTGCAAAAAACAAAATGATTCTCTTCAAAAAATGAAAAAAGATCAAAAAGAAAAAAATACACTGAAAAAATTTAAGAAAGATGCACGTAAATTGTCCACACTAAATAAATAAGCAATTTTATATTGTTTCTATGAGTTATCTTTTAAAATGTAAAAGTTTGACTGAATTATCCTAAACTATTTTTAAATTACAACCTAGGGAATAGGTGGAAACACTGTGATGTACATTGCAGATTATTGTCAGGGTTGCCACGCCACAGGGAAACCTGAAGAAACAGGGAAAACATAGGGAATTCAAATATATGTATATACAGTAAAACCCCTCTAAAGCGGACACTAACGGGACAATATTTTTTGTCCGGTGTAGAGGGGTGCCCGCAGGACAGGGGTTTGATAATGTTATTTGCCTTGAAATCGGGGAATTAAAAATTGTCCGCATAAGAAAGGTGTCCGCATTTGAGGGGTGTCCGTTAGGAGGGGTTTTACTGTATATATAAAAAGAACTGACCATCCAGCGAATTTCAAAAATTTCCTCAAAAACCTGGAAAATACAGGGAATTTTTTTCTTCTTAAATTGAAGTTGCGAAAATCAATTTCCTAATATATAAACCACCAAAAAACAAATAAATTACTAGTAATAATTATAATGATAATATTAATAAAGTAAAATAAAAAATGGCAATTTTGCTTAAGTTTTTATTTTCAAGTTAAATATTAAAATATTCATCATAAAAATAGATTCTTGAATTTCATGATAATTTTGAGTGTATGAAATTAGTCGTCAATAATCATTATTCTGGATCACTTACACACTTTTAGGTCCATGTAATGAATGGTCAAAAGAAGTTTTTTTTTGAGTAAAAGTTGAATATATTCAATCACCATGCTATTATTTCAGTTATTATGAATTCTTATTTATTTTCCCTTACTTATTTAGATTTTTTTTTAAAAACCTGTGGTGAAATTATCAAGATATTTATGTTCTTTTTCAAATATCAGTGTCCGCTCGTTTATAATGTTTCATTTTCATGCAGGGAAATCATAGGGAATTTTTCTTGAAAAATTGATTAGCAACCCTGATTGTGAAAGTGTGCAGAATTTTAATTTCTAATTAGTTATGGACAATGAAGTTTCTTAATGTATTGTACAAAGAGAAATGAACATCTTCTTAAACCCTTTTAAAAAAAACTGAATTTTTCTATTTTATTTAATAATTTTAAGTTTTATCAATTAAAATTTAATTATTATTAATCATTATTGATGCTGTATATAAAAAAGAAAAGAGTCAATGAAATTAAACCGTGCTTTATGAGAATTTATGAGTGTAAAATAGTAGACCACCACCTCTGCATATGTAGTGTGAACTGTTAGTACTTGATTCTTAATTTTTCATGTTTTTGATTGTGAGTTCCTAATAGCTAAATAATTTGAGTGTTAGCTCTTGTTTGACCTCATGTGTAACATAAATGGTAATAGGTGTTTTTTATGTGATGTATGTGTTATCATGTGCAAATAAAAGTTACTGTGCTTAAAATATTGTCTTTATTTGAGTATCACATTCATAAGGTAGTTGAAAGCATAACATATGCTAAGCATTCCTTTTTTTTTTTTTTCAATTTTTTTCAGAACTTTTTCTACAAGAAAGGATTACTTGTGTGAAAGTACAAAATTACATCAATATGAACAAAAGCAAAATCTCTTTAAACAATTAAGTCATTTATTTGTTCACAGATATTTTGTTTGAAATATATTAGGAATATTTATTTACTTATGTGTAGGCTCAACTTATTTATTTTCCTTTTGAAGTAGTTATACTAATTTGCCAAAGCTGTATAGTTCCACACAAAAGTCTTCAACTAATTGCCTATTTTGATATTTATAGCAAAAGAACATTTTACCAAAGCAGATTAAGTTGAAAAATCAGAGATAATTATTTCTTCAAAAAAAAGAAAAAAGAAACTTGGAAACTTCAAATTAAACAAGATTCAATAAAATATTTCTCATTTATTAATAACCCTACATGAAAAAAAATGTACGCTCTAAATAATTTTATAATTATTTACGGTACAAGTTTCCCCAACCCCCCGATGTCTATTTGAAATTTTGAAAACGTGTGAAAGTAAAATTTGAAGATTAATTTTCTGCCCTGGAAAACGCACAAGTTTCACTTATAAAATTAGTAAAATAAGTGATTTTGTGAGGTGAAGTAGAAATAAGCTGTCTATTCTATTAGATTGGTGATTTAATTGAAAAAAGATATGCGTCACCTTTTTTTTATTTAATATTTAAATTCGTGTTACATTGTACGCACGGCGCTTTCCCGACCGATTTCCGTCAAGTCACGGCGCGAGAGAAACTGGCCTCATTTTGACCACGTGACTCGCCCGTGAGCAGGCCTTCCAGATATAGGGGGCGTTGTTCGAACCCGAGGCCCTCCGGCTCCGAATCCGACACTCTACCGATCGGGCTACCACGGCCCCTCTGTAAATTTTATGGGAAAAATTTGGCCTTGTATAGTAAAACACCATTCTATTGAGGGGTATTCTCCGCAAATTTTACAGTTTTGCACAACCAACCCAGCTGCCGCTAAAAAACCGTAATTTTTATGGAATTTTTTTTACATTATGCATTTAAAAAAATTGAACACAAAATTCACTTATTTTCACACTACTTTACTCAAAAATTTTTATGGACTTTTAAATGACTGAAATGATAATTGCACTAAAGTGCATGGCAATACTTAGAATGTGAATTCAAAATGTTTTCAAAAGTGAGCTGACCCAATTCATATATTTGAAATAAGCCATTATACTTGATTTCTAAATGTATTCAAAAATGAGTATATATAACTGAGCTAAAAACTCATTATTAATTAATTAATGTATTTATATTTGATTTTAAAATGTACTCAAAAATGAATACATATAACTGAGCTAAAAACTAATTATTAATTAATGAATGTGTTCATATTTGATTCAAAAATGCACTCAAAAATGAGTACATATAACTGAGATAAAAACTCATTATTAATTAATGAATGTGTTTATAATTGAAACAAATGTGTACTCATATTTGATTACCAGAATGTACTCAAAAAAATGAGTACATGTGTTTCTCAAAATTGAACCTTATTGATTCGGAGCTATATTGAGTAATGAAAGTATTCAAAAATGAGTAAATTTTCATTATTTTTGAATACCCATTTTTAACAGTGTAGGATGAAATTATTTTGGAAAAATTTGTGAAGTAAAGAAAATCAAACCATCTCTTAGAAATAAATTATAAACTATTTCTAAAGTCGAAATTATAAGAGAAAAAATATAATGGAGTAACTGGTAGATTAAAAATAATCAGTATAATCATTAATCGGCTCTGTCGATTAATCGGCAGTCGGCCGATTTGCTTATCAGTGCATCCCTAATATTCATATCAATTAAATTAGTGTAATTGTTACCGTTAAAGTACATAATGCAGTTATTTTATAGAATACCTAGTTATTCCATGAAATAACTGATCGTGTTCGTTAAAATGTGTAATATGTTACTAATTTGACACTTTAACTAGTTATTCTATAAACTAACTAATGAGAGATAGTTCTAGTGTAAAATAAAGATGAAAATAGCATGCTACCACATTCTATGAACTATATCCTCACTTTTTACAATTCTTCAAAATTTTTATTTAGCGAGTTCTAATGTTTGAAACTTTTCAAAATACAGTTGGCTCTCTGTTTAACGATGCTCTGTTTAACGACTTTCTCTATTTAACGACTGCGTTTCACGGTCCCAGATGGACCACTATTGTGTTAAAAGCATTCTATTTAAGGACGCTTTCTACTTAAGGACGATTTTTTGTAGTCCCTTGAAAGTCGTTAAAAAACGAGCCAACTGTACATTCAAAAGCAGAAACTGAAAATTTTAAGTCTTTTTTTGGGTCCCCTGTTAATTTTGAGGAGAATCTCAAGCTTCCTGAGCCTTTTGAAGAATCACACCCTGGCTACCATGCAGTTCTGGTTAATAAATAAAACATAAATTGGGTGCGACGCATTCATGATGAACGTATATCCCTTTCCCAAACAACTATCACAACGACAGCAACAAATTCCATCAACTAGTCAGTGATAAATGATATAGTCGCTGTACAACAATTTTTAAAAAGCAAAAAACGATTCCAATTGCTCTTAAAGTTCTGAATATTATACTGATTATTCAACTGTGTGTGAGACTGCAGTAGGCTCTCATAAATCTCGACTCTGGAAAACCTGGTGCCGGTAATCGGAAATATTTTTTTCAATTGAAAATTTGGTAAAACCCACGCAATTGTTCCGCATTGCATAAACGGCATGCATTTTGTACCTTCGGCACTCCATGTTTCAACAAAATTGATGTCAGAAATAAATAAGTACCTTTGTAAAAAAGAGATCCCCTAAAACCTCAAAACACGTGTATGAAGTAATCTGCTAAGTTTGTGCTTCAAAACGTTGTCGATCACCATTTAAAAATGATGTCATTTATTATTCGACCATACGCCACACTAGTCCAGCTTTTCGAGAGTCAACAAAAAAATCAAAGGAAAGAATTCAAAAAGTAGTCTCACACAGTAGAAAAAAAGCAAAAGAAACAGCATATTTACTGCAGACTTCTAATCTGTTTATAAAATATGTAACAACTAATGCTCGATATTTTAGAAGAAATTGACTTGCGTGTCTTTCTTATGAAAACGAAAGAGAAGATAAACTTAATTTCCAATACCATCAAAAATTCTAAAGAACTTTCCCTCATTTCCTCTTCTCCGTCCTCTGAGAATTTGCAGAACTACCTCTACCTATCACGTTAAAAAGAAGTTTAAAACCTCGTTTCATATTTCTGGAGAATGAAATTATTAAAAAAAAAAAAAAAGTTTGGATACTGTTTAACGATATTTTTGAGAAAACTTTGCCGGAAGTACCGGAGAAAAAAATTTTATTAATGCGTTTGCACATTACAGTTTTAGGCGTAGGATTTCTTTTTTTTTTCTTGTTTGCATAATTTTCGAACTATTGATTTTAAAAAGAAACATTCTCAAAAAAGAGGCATAATAGGCTCATTGGTGGAAAAATAGCCTTGAGAATTGATCAGTTTTTAACTTATCTTAATTTTAAAAATAGAAGTATAATAGTAGGTCTTTTATTTTACTTCTGTTCAAAAATGATGATCGGCAAAATTTCCAAAATTTGTAGCAGTATGTCATTTATTGAAATAGTCAGCCATGTTAAATAAAGATCATTCTCTAAAAGTGACATATAAAAATTTAAATATATATATATATATATATATATATATATATATATATATATATATATATATATATATATATATATATATATATATATACACTGGTGTGCAAAAATTAAGGACGAGACGGTTTTTTCAATATAACTTTGTACAAAAGCTTTCCAAATCAACACATTTAATACCGTAAGATCCCCAATACGTAAGGACATGTGTAATGTAAGCAACACTTACTAAAAGAGAAATCAGCTTCATTGAAAAGTAGCATGGAGCGCAATGCGACTGAAGGCCGAAACATCACTGTTAGTCCAGGATCTGAAGGGGGTTCAGCATGCATGGAAAGGCTGACGCAATATTATTTCTGATTATTGTTACAGGCACGATGGTGATTATGAAACCACATGTCGTCGCCCCCCTGGGTGGTCGACAACCCCGGGGGAGGAGGGAAAGCAGTGGGGGAGCCGTTTTCTAAAACACTCATAAGTCGCGAACTATTTGAGATAAAACATTCAAAAAAGTGGCAATCGACGCAACAAAACAAGAGCTTCATAAAAGCTAAATATGATTATGGACCATCTTTTTTGGTTTCTGAGTAAAATTCCATTTTACGCAAACAAGCAAAATATTTGAATAAAATGCGCAAAACAAACTTTTTTTGATCAAAATAAATTCCAAATCAAAACTGTTTGATTTTTTTTTTCAAATCAAGTCCAAAATATCATTATTCAGTTTGTTAAAATCATTTAAATACTGTTAACGCGTTGAAAAACAAAATGACAGTAGCAAGCTCGAACACGATTTGCATTATAGTTTAGGATCTGAAGGGGTATTTTGAGCATGCATGGAAGACCTGACGCAAAATGATTTCTGATTAATGTCACAGGCACTATAGTGATTATGAAACCACATGTCCCCCTGAATGGTCGACAACCCCGGGGTAGGGGGAAAGCAGTGGTGGGAGCCGTTTGCTAAAACACTCATAACTCGCGAACTATTTGAAATAAAACACTGAAAAAAGTGGCAAAAGATTCAACAGAACAAGGGCTTGTAAAACCTAATCATGTTTATGGTCCTATCTTTGTTAGTTTTTAATTAAAATTCTTTTTTTAGCAGCCATGCAAAAATTTTGAATAAAATACGAAAAGCTTTTTTTTGAAACATAAGTTCTTTTTTTAAATTATTTAACCGTTTAGGGAATCAATAAAACCGGAAACTTCATTATTCAGTTTGTTTAAAACTACTTAATTATTACCAACGTGAGCGTTGAAAAACGAAACAGAAAATGCAAGCACTTGCCTAAGTTAGCGCCTTGAATAAAACGGCAGTATGCTAAGGAGAAAAAAATAGCCTTATTATCCTTATGACGAACTATTCATTCTTCAGTTTACAAACTTATTCTAATTGCAAAGTATTCAACTATAGCTTTAATTTTGTTATATACTGCTTTATATTTGAGAGGAACTAGGGAACCAGGCCCAGAGTAGTTTTAATTCAAATATAATTTTAATTTATTTCTATTAATTTGTTTTCAATTGGCACAAAAGAATATTGCGGGCATTGTTTTGCGGATATTGCTTTTTATAATTTACTCAACAAAGAACAATGATACAAGAAATAATATGTACTAAATAAATATAAAAAATGAGAAGCTTGAGCTTTTATGAAAACGAATATAAATATAAAATTATACACCAGAGTTCTGAAAAAACTAATTAAATAAAATTAGTAAAATAATGCGTATTAAAAAATAATTGTAGAACATCAATATGCATACATAAAGCATTAATATATCCGAAATTCTGAAAACTGGATCATACTATTTTTTGTTGACTTGTAATTGTTCTATTGAATCGTTCTCTTCCGAGTATTTTGTAGTTAATGGGTTTTTGCTTTAGCCTTAAAAGCACAGTATTTACAGCAAGATGAATTATTAATAAAAAAAATGACAAGATTATTTACAGTTCTTGCCTGCGCAGGGTGGAATTAAACTCTCTGGTAACGTTGGTTGCATCATTGATTCAATAGTAGAGTTGAGCAGTACTTCTTAGCACATGTTGGGAAGAATTGCAGGAGCATGGTAAAGAGCTGATATTATATTTATTTCTGATGGAAATGACAAGAAATTATTGTGTGTGCGTGTGTAAAGTACTTTCCGGAACTTCTGGTTTTCAAGTTATGAAAACGACAGTGAGATGTACCGATCGTATTTAAGGTCCACTCTCGTAGTTTGACTATTGGAGAGAAAATTTTATTATTTTTTATTCGGAGACCTGCTACAAATCTTTGCTACATTTGAAAGTAGTGTTTGGGACATAATGGACCAGAGCCATTCCATCGATAACTTGAACTTTGTTCTTAAAATAGGGTGCTTCTTCCAGAGTTTTGCTGCAAGAAGTATCATTTTCAATTACATTCACGAAATCGGACCTCGCGCTTTGCTTCAATGAACCATTCTGGTGAACCTAACCTAGCATTGGGCTTATTGTATGGGAATGATTTTTAGATGTACTAACATCACTTTTGAGATAACGTTTCCCAGTTTAAATGTTTTTTTTTTTTTTTTTTTGGTTTTCTTTTGCTGTTTTGCAGTCGCTATTGAAGACAATGCAGGATTTCTCTGGATAAGAGACTGTTCACATTTTCTTTAACGTTCCACTGAAATTTTGATGCTGCTTATGTGGCAATAGCTTCGCTCACTATGTTTCATAACTCAGGTGTAAAATCTGCAAAAGGGTTATCCTGATCATTTATCCTTTCCGTAATTACTTCGTACTTGAAAACTTCAATGTTTTAATTTTTATAAAAGTGCCATTGTGACCCATACTAAGCAGCTATAATGCGTTAAAGGTTAAGTAATTACTTAACTGGGACATTGTTTTGATAATATTACGAAATAAAATCGCCAAAACAAGAGAGCCACAAAATTTACTTTGGTTTACGTCGAGTCTTCAAGGTACATTCCGCAAACTTGTTTTTTTTTTTTTTTTCCTTTTGTGAATTACCTCAAATGATTTTTGAGCTTGCTTTTATTTCACTTTTCAACGCTTTGATATTATTTAAGTGATTTTAAACTAACTGGATAATGATATTTCAGATTTTATTGGTTCCCTAAACAATTAAATAATTTTGATAATTTGAAAAAAAAAAATGCATATTTTATTCAAATTTTTTGCTTGTTTGCGAAAAATAGAATTTTACTCAGAAATTAACAAAGATATGATCATAGTCATATTTAGCTTCTATAAAGCCCTTGTTTTGTTGCGTCGATTGCCACTTTATTCAGTGTTTTATTTCAAATAGTTCGCGAGTTATGAGTGTTTTAGCAAACAGCTCCCCCCACTGCTTTCCCCCCTCAACCGGGGTTGTCGACCATCCAGGGGGGCGAAGACATGTGGTTTCATAATCACTATGATGCCTGTGACATTAATCAGAAACAATTTCGCTTCAGGTCTTCCATGCATGCTCAAAATACCCCTTCAGATCCTGAACTATAATGCAAATCGTGTTCGAGCTTGCTACTGTCATTTTGTTTTTCAACTCGTTAACCGTACTTAAATGATTTTAACAAACTGAATAATGATATTTTGGACTTTATTTGAAAAAAAAATCAAACAATTTTGATTTGAAATTTATTTTGGTCAAAAAAAGTTTGTTTTGCGCATTTTATTCAAAAATTTTGCTTGTTTGCGAAAAATGGAATTTTACTCAGAAACCAACAAAGATAGGTCCATAATCATATTTAGATTTTATGAAACCCTTGTTTTGTTGCGTCGATTGCCACTTTTTTCAATGTTTTATCTCAAATAGTGCGCGAGTTATTAGTGTTTTAGAAAACGGCTCCCCCACTGCTTTCCCCCCTCCCCCGGGGTTGTCGACCACCCAGGGGGGCGACGACATGTGGTTTCATAATCACCGTCGTGCCTGTAACAATAATCAGAAATAATATTGCGTCAGCCTTTCCATGCATGCTCAACCCCCTTCAGATCCCGGTCTATGTGATGGGTGTCCAGCAAGAAACATCCGGTCTTTAGTAGGGGATATGATCTCCCCCGACTGCTAGGCAGGTTTCACAGCGTCTGCCCATGCTGAGAATGAGGGTGTCAATGAGTTGTTGAGGCATTGCTGCCCATTCGTCTTGCAGCGCCAATCGAAGCTCCCGAATCGTTACTGGTGGTAAGGTACGAGCTGCCAAGCGTCTGCCTAGAAAATCCCATACATACTCGATGGGATTGAGATCCGGAGATCGTGCCGGCCAATCCATACGTTCAATATCCTCACTCTCTAAGAGCTGTTCGGCAGCTACTGCGCGATGACATGGTGCATTGTCGTATATGAAAAGAAACTGCGGACCCATAGCGCCTCTAAAAAGACGCACAAATGGAAGAAGAATCTCGTTACAATAACGGGTCCCGTTGACTGAACCTGCGTCGAGGATGTGAAGGTCTGTACGACTACCAAGCATGATGCCTCCCCAAACGAGAACACCGCGACCTCCATACCTGCCCTTTCAATGATGTTCGAGTGATGTTGCGGCTTACCCGCTCTCTCCAGATGAGTATGCGATGAGAATCGCTACTCAGACTGAATCTGCTCTCATCTGTAAAGAGTACTCGTCCCCATCCATTGTCTCTCCAATTCCGGTGTTCCCGGCACCACAGAGAACGCCTTCTCCGATGGGCAGGCGTTAGAGGTAAACACCGTATAGGGCGTCGTGCAAACAGACCACCACCGTGCAATCTTCTGGCCACGGTAAAACGCGATATCGGTCGTCCAGTCGTCTGTGTCGTGTGTCTATCAATTTCTCCCGCGATATATATATATATATAGGGGCGAACTGGATGACTTTGGCATAGTCGGCAAAAGAATATTTTTTGGCCCACCTCCATAAATTAAAAAAGTTAAATTAAACAGTACCGGATCTCGATTCTTCTGAGTCGGGCAAAGACATTATACTACAACTATAGTTCTATACAACTATTTTAAAGTTCTAAAAAAAGAAAATTGTGAATCGTAAAATAAAGCGATATTTTCAAAGTTGATGTCAAAAACCGCAATTTTGCAATTTTCGGTAACGTTAGAGGAGTGGGAAAAGAAGGGGTTCCCTCATGATTTTGTTTTCTCAACTTTTATTTTTTCAAAATTGAAGTCTGTTTTAGTCTATTTACATTTACAATAGAATGTCGAGGACTCTTCTTAGAAATTCTCCGAAATGGGAATTTTGAAAATTCAATTTTAGGCTACCCATGGTAAAATTAATCGAACAGGGAAGCATCGGAAGTCTCAACGAAAAAGTTTCGAATTTGAACTATAAAAAAACACAAAACTATCTTTGGTCACTTTTGAGAGAGTAGGTGCTCAGTGATCTCATTTGGAAGCATTTAAAAACTGAAGTATACTCGACCCAATTTTAAACTACATTTCGTTACTACAGAGAATCCGGCGACTCCCCTTCGGAATTTTTCGACCCTGAAATTTTAAAAACATAATGGAAACATTGAAAGGAAAGCGGAAAGTTTTCCGAGTGTTTCCCCCAAGATTTTTTGGGAGGGCGCCGTGCCCTTCCGCTTTAGCCGTTGACCCAACACTTAAACAACCCTCCTTGCCCCTTAAAAGTTTAAACAAAACTTCACAAAAGCGAATTTTTTTTAAAGGTCAAGATTCACACAAGCCTGTCCTTGAAACGTCACTCCCTCGTTTCAATCACACAAGAATCTTATTAGAATATATCTGAATGTGTTTTGCATTATCTTTAAAACTAAACATAAGAAAGCTTTTCAAATTTTAAAAATAATTACTATCGTAAACACTTGGACTTTGTATGTACCTAGTATACCAAAAAGTAAAAGAAGCATTTTTTTTATTTGACAAAACTTCTGTTAAAACTTACTCTTTTATCTGAAAGCACACTGCCCCTTTTTTGGTCTGAGGGAAACACCAGTTCCCTCTGAGCCTTTTTTCCTGAAACTGAAATCAATTTTAGGCTATAGTGCAGATAAAAGATTTACGGAGTACTCCCACGGAAATTTCTATGAGTGAAATTTTAAGCTATCTTTAGTCACTTTAAGGGAATGGCGAAGGATCGAAGACTTTGGCAATTTTTCAGTATTTAAATCTGAAAATCAAAAATGAGGGCCTTGATGCAAAAACCAGGTAAGTCCAGACTCATTCATTTTTAGTAAGACCAACAAATATTCATCACTGTCCAATAGAAAGGCTAATATCTTTCGCACATAATTGACTACAAAGCAGAGGACTAATCTTGCATTTGTGTTTCGATGTTGCACCAGTCGGAAAATCTATATTCTCCATACGTAAAAATGAATTTAAAAAAAAGAAAAAGTTTGGGCGTAAACTGTTTCTTGCATCACAGAAGACTATCGCTGGTGACTTTAGGACTACAAAGAGACCTCATACCTTGTTACGTCTAAATCTGACCCTGATTACAACTAATGTTGCTCAAAAAAAAAAAAAACTTGTCCCCCGAAATTAGTCTTAATTCCGCCAATGTTCAGGAACTCTCCCTTCTAAGTCGAAATTTTGTCCTGTTTCAGATTCAGTTTATAGTAGTCAGTAACGGATTTTATAGGAGGGGGGCGGGCACCCCCCAAAAGGAAAAATTTATTTAACTAATCATTTATTTTTAAAATTGATTTCTCTATATAAAATGAAGAGATGTTTTACAGTTATTTAAAAAGAACACAAAAGACACAAATCTTATTTGAATAAATGCATTTTTGTTTGCTAAAGAAGTAATACTAGAGTCATGGCTCACAGCGGCAATTTAACTAACTTCGAGCTAAAAGGAACGTAATACACCGCGATTCGTCTGTAAATCTCTTTTGATGAAATCAGTAATTGACTTTAAAAAAAAAAATGCGTGAAGATGTGTCTAGAAAAGTCGTTTTAATCCCGGAAGCTATTTAAGAGACAAAAGATTTTTTTTTCAGCTTATTAAAAATGCAAAATAAAATAAATCATACATGATAGTTTCTTGGCAAAACCATAATATTAATTGAAACGGCATGTAGTGTTTAAATTTTTAAGAACAAATCAGCAACTCTTTGAAATTCTCAAAGAAGTAGCTTCTGAATTCTTCAATAAAACCTATTTATAAAGTTATAATTTTCTTTTTTACATAATATTTCATGGTTGAAATATAAATTCATTAAAAAAACTCAAATGATGTATGGTTTTGCTTAATAACCTTGTGCATGTGTCATAATCAGTGGTTGGAAAAACTACATTTTTTTTGTAGCGAACTACAACTACAACTACTTTGTTACAAATGTAGTTAACTACAACTACAACTACTTTTTTCAAAATGTAGCAACTACAAACTACTTTTGAAATGTAGTCGCTATTTCGCTACTTTTCAAAAAATAAGTAAATAAAGGGCATACATACACATTAGGGTTCCCACAATAAACGTAAGTCGATTTTTCAAGTCGCATATCCTCTTATATTTTTCCTTTTATGTCAAAACAATTGTGCAAAAACATTTCATAATTTGAACAACGGCAACAAGTGCCGTCTTGCATCTGAAAGTGTAAGCCAGCAATTGTATGCTGAGCCAAATAATAATAACAAAAAAAAAAAACATTTTATAGAAACTGGAAATTTCTGTTGATAAAACGTTGCCCCTATACCCCACATGAACCACAAAAACATTTATTCAGATTATTTTTTAGTTTTTTTTTTTTTTCTCAACATTTAGATGTTTGTGGCCAAGTATACACACTTGGCCTACATTTTATAATTTTCTTCAAAAAGTTGATTTTTTAAAAATTATATATCAACTTAAATAAAATATGAATCAAAGTGCATTTGCAAGTGAATAATAAAAAAATAATATATTTAAAATGAAAAAAAAAACTTAAAATTAAAAAATTCATATTTTGAGTTCGATGTGGGAGACTTAAATATTGCAAGAGGGCAAAAAATCCTATTTAACGCTTGTTATCGAAAAAAAATAAATTTTTTGAAGAAAATTCTAAATTTTAGGCCTAGTGTGGGATACCTAAACGGATTTTAATTTGAATAAATGTTTTTGTAATGCATGTGGGGTATAGGGGCAACGTTTCATCAACAGAAATTTCGAGTTCCTCGAAAAAGGTTTTTTTTTAATTTGGCCTAGCATTACATGTGCTGGTTCCCACTTTCAGACGGAAGTCGGCACTGTTGCCGTTGTTCTTTTTATATGAAACTTTTTTGACAGTTATTTTGACGTAAAAGGAAAAATATAAGAGGGACTTGGAAAATCAACTTTCGAGTTTTTTGAGACACCCTAATACACACATACAACGTAAGAACGATTGAGCGAAAAAAGGTTTAGATTGATGAGGAATATCATCTGAACATGGAAAATTGCTAAGAACTATCTAATTATTTCTTTTTTCTTCAAAAAATGTCCGTTATCAATTACCTTAGTATGTATTATATAACACTGTAATGCTCGTATTTATTGTAAGCCGGCCAGGGTAGTTCAATATCGTCCTCTTCTACAACATTTAAAGTAGCTTCTATGTTTCGTGAATACTGTAAAAGCACTTATTTTCGCGAGACTTTGATTTTTGCGTGCCCGTTGTAATTACAAAATTTTAAGCCTCAAGAGATATTTTTGTTTTTCAACTTTTGGTCTGTTCATACAAAATCCATGAAATTTTTAGTTCGCGAAATGATTAATGTCTTCATTTTTTTTTATATATATAAAAAAAAAGTAAGGTCAAAGAAATTGTGAAAGGAAGTCTGTGGTGGCTCTGCGTTCACACGGGAGACCCCATAGCACCCACAGCCTTGAAATTTTCTACAAAATTACTTCGAGTCCCGGTGGTTTGCACCAAGGGTTTTGTTTTTTAAATTTTGAATTAGTTCTTTTTCCGATTCCGAGTCACAACTGACTACAACTGTATTTATGTCGAGGACTGCATACTAAGTGCCTTGCCTCCATTATTTTTATACCGATAGATGGCAGCACCATCACCGGATCGAATAGTTAATGAGAATTTAGAACTAGTCCAGGAGCTAATAGCTACCTGCTGCTAGCACCCCCCAGAGGTATCGTTTCACTTGGAGGACATTGAGACCACGAGCATATTTAACGTCGCCCAGTCCCCTTTAATGACGACGGTGGATCTTCGACCATCGAGGTTCGAACTCAGGACCCTCTGGCCCCGAATCCGACACTCTACCGATCGGGCTACCACGGCACGAATTAGTTCTTTTGCAATTAGTTTTTTAAGCTCAAATTTCGCGTAAATCACCTATTAAAGGGGGGGGGGAATTACTTGCACACATTAATATTATGTATCGTTGGAAAGAGTGGAATTTTTCGCTTTCTACGCAAGTTGTTCCAATGCTCTAACTTAATTACGGCTTGAGTTATTTGCATTTTAATTCAATTTCTTTTAGGCTTAGCTGAAATTTAGGCACTTTCTTCATTAAATCTATCAGTAAAAAGTGAAAGAACTGTCCCGCAGTTTTCTTTTTGACACCACCGGAAAGAGCGGCTTTTTTTATTCCAGATCTAAGTCGACTTTTGGTCGAAAAACTAAGTTTCTATCTCCAAAGGAAAACAAGTTACAAGCCGTTTTAATCAAGTTCGAAAAATCTCAACTCCATTCGAATTATTGATGTTTTATTTGGCGTTGCCATAGTTAGGTCTTTTAGATTCATTTGTTTCTTCTTTATTATTCACAAATTTTAAGGATTTCGAATTTAACGGAAAATATTAAGCTCAATTGAATTCAAGTCCCGAGCTAAAGAGCAAAATATATTACTAGAGACCACGAATATGAAAGCGACTTTTCAAACGTAAAAACTGCAGTTTTGCAATGCTCAGGAGCCCCTTAGCCCTTACAGCTCTGCAAGTTGGTACAAGCTATTTTGAAACCCCGGGGAAAGGGTTCTTTTTGTTCTAAAGGGAACTCAAAATGCGTTTTTAATCTGTTTTTTTAATTGACGATTTAAATCTTTGCGAATCAAATTAGGTTGCGAAGCAATCTTCGGTTGTTGGTAAACGTCAACCAGCAGGGCCGAAGCCCTCTAGTCGTTAAAATGAATGCTTTTACCGTATTGGAACAACAATCTCTTTGAACGTTTAAAACGTTTATCCACGGGACATTTTCGGCAGCCAGAAAAAACAATGGAATTAGTAAATTGGCGGTTATCGCAAATTCATTACTCTTCTTTTTCAGTCAAGCTCTATTCAATACAAATATTGGCAAAATATGAAAATTACGATGACAAACAAACTAATGGTGTCCAACAGATAGAAGATATGCTTGAGATGAGCTCGTATTTTTATGAGTCTTCTTTCTCTTTGCATCCGTTGATGTACTTGTGTAAAATTCGCTCCAGTCAAATTCGTTTGAACCTTGATTTTTTTTTTTTTAAGTTTATTAAAAAGTAGTTTCCAGAAATCGCTACAAACTACTCTACTTTTGCATCGAACTACTCCCTACACTACTTTTTTTCAAAAGTAGTGCGCTACACTACAAACTACTAAAAAATGTAGCTACTACAGTAGCGTCGCTACTTGTAGCGCGCTACTTCCAACCACTGAGTCATAATCATTATGAAAATTTTCCTAATTGAAACCACTCATTTTACAGCATTTCGGTGAAATTATGTAGCGTTTAGTGTTTAATTGGCTTGAAATGTTAAAGATAATTTACTTCCACATTCAAAACAGAAAAGTGCATAATATTTATGTACTTAAAAGTACTTTAATTGGTCTTAAAGGATTCTGAAGGAAAAAAAAGTTTTAAAAAAAATCAAACACATTTAAAAATAAAGTCATGAAAACTTCACTATGAGAAATTGAATGGGGGGGTGAGCTTTTCAATTTCTTTAGCCCCCTTAAAAAACTATTTGTGTATCCGACCCTCAGGGGCTTCACAGGGATGAGGAGGGGGAGAAGTGACACCTGATGGCCCGGGTCCGAGCCTGAAGGGGGCCCAGGATTTTTTAAACTAGGCGTGAAATACAAGGGTGAACAATATGGAGCGTTATGGGAAAAATCATCTGTGAGGGGCCCCAAAATTTCTGTGCACGCCACTGATCGTAGTCCAGACTTGCTCTCCCGTACTGTGGGGCCGATTTTGACCTTCTGCCCCACATGCCTGGAAAGGGATATCTATCCCCTGAACCTTCATTCCGCTACAAATAGCCTCCCTCGCATTTTTAAACGTCTTTTAGGTTAAGAAGAGTTGACCTTTTTGTCGCGGCGCGGCGGTACATTTTTCCCGTGCAGGAAATAAGTTCAGACCCCCGAGCAGTTGCATCTCATAAAATAGAGAGTTAGAAATAAACACATTTTGGCGGGAAAGTTTCCCTCCGCTTGTTTTGAGTAAGCGACACTTGGAATTTTCTGGGACACCCGCAGTGGGTCAAAAGGGGTTAGCTTTTCTTTCGGACATTTCAAACATTTTCCCCCTTTCCGAGTCATAGCTGTAGGATATAACTTCTGAAGTTCTGACATTTTCGAGCCCATAAAATAGAAGACTTGGGAATAACAAAATTCCATTCTGACACTTTGCGACACTCCGTACCCCATAAAGCATAGGGTTTTCCTGGAAGCTGGATCTCCAGATGTTGAACTATGATCCCCAGAGAATGTGCCCCGATCAGGGAACTTTATCCCCCAGTATAAAACAAGGAGTTAAGATTTTTCGAGGAGAAGAGAGAGTTTTGGGAGAGAGAGGATAGAGTTTGGAGGATAGAAGAGCTTTCCCGAGCTCTGGGTGTTTCTCCGAGACGTCTTGTCCGGAGTCATGATAGAAACGAGTGCCTTTGGATTACTTCATTGATAGGGGACTGAAATCTTGGTACGTACCATACTAGCTCCCACTTCCCACAACTTAATTTAAACCAGTAGATTAAAGTTTAATTCCTTTGGAGAGCAGAATCATGATGTACTTAATTATTGAAATCTTTAATGTTTTGAATATAAATATTTAACTCCTAACTAAATATCTAAGCTTAGTTTAGAACTGTATATGTACTATTTTATTTAATAAACTTTCAAGGTGCAAAAATGAATCCAACTATTATTCCTACAGTCCAAAAGTCCACCAAATCATAACACAACGCATTGTACGAACTCCACTATGGGGTTTCGGTCCAGCAGTAAATGATGCCGTGACCATTCCGAACGGTTATTGACGACGCGAAATTTATGTTAGTGAACGGTCCAGCAGTAAATGATGCCGTGACCATTCCGAACGGTTATTGACGACGCGAAATTTATGTTAGTGAACGGCAACAGTAAATGATGCCGTGCAAATTTGAATGTTTATTGATTACGCGATTTTTAATTTAGTCAAAGGCAACATTAAATGATACCGTGACTTTTTCTATTTTGCTAGAGAAATTACTTTGTTTGCATTCATTATAGTTGGATTCATCTTATCACTTTATACTTGTAATATTATATCACTTTTAAATAAGACTCAATTATTTTCTCGGATTTTAAATGGTGTCTATTTCTTTACGTAGTCATGTCTAAAAACAATTTAAGGCTCTTGAAATTTTTTTTGTTTGAATTTATACTTGCTGATTTTTTTGTGAAATGAAATTATTATTTATCGCTTTAATTTTTCTCTATTATGACGGATCGATATTTAAAATGTATTTTATTTGTGTTCTTTTGAGAAAATTTATTGCGTTATTATTTGTTTATTGAAATATTTTGCCAAGAAAAAAAAATTGTAATCATGCAAAATACAAACTCCGAAAATCCTCCCGCTGGTGCTAATTCCCTCCCCATTATTTCAAAACTAGCCACCTTTCAGTCCCTTATCCCACAATTCGATAACTCTTCTGCTGTCACACCCCGATATTTTGTACAATTAGTTGATAGTCTTACCACCGCATCCAATTGTTCCGATGAAGAGAAATTGTTTGTTATAAAATCACGAATCCGAGGTGACGCATTAAACCACTTGATAAACTGCCCGGATCTATCTTCTGAGCTTAATTATGATAATTTCAAAACTAAATTCTTAGATTTTTTTGAAATTAAATCCAGTTTAACATCACGACAACAGCTATTTTCATCGTGTAAAATGTACGAAAAGGAGCCAGCTAAGCACTTTGCTGCTAGGGTAGCAACCGCCACATTGAAATTTTTTGGCGACATCGCGTTAGAAAACGATGACGTTAAGAAAATTTATAATAACACAAAATTGTCCAAATTCATTGACGGCTTACGCCCAGAATTCAAACAATCAGTCTTAATGAAAAATCCCACGGAATTCCAGGAAGCGGTCGACTTCGTGGAATTACTACAGTTGAACAGAATTGAAAATGAACACGCAGTAAATAACACAAAAACTCAGACAACAACCTCGCCGACTAACAGCGATTTTGCTACCATCCTGTCCGAACATGCGCGTGCCACGCACGAAATGATCTCATCCTTAACTAAAGATATCCAGGATTTAAAAATCTCTTCAAACTTTCGTGAATATCGAAATCAATATCAACCCAGAACAAATAACTTTAGAACTCCACCTAATTATAGGCAAAATTTTTCAGGCAATTACAGATCAGAAAATACACACGGGCAAAATAATTCCCGAAACTTCAGACCTCCACCCACATACGAACAAAACTATGCGCGACATTGCGAAATTTGCAATAGGACGAATCATTACACTAGCGAATGTTATTTCCGAAATCGCACAAGAAATGACATCCCCGTCCTCCCCCCGCAGAATCAGTTCTCCAGCAGATCCCCTTACAACAACTCTTATCTCCCGCGCCAAAGTTTCCATCCTCACTTTCAGTCCCAGACCGAGAATAACAGAGATCAGCAGTGCGCTTTTCCTCCATTTCACCCCTCTACAAATCATCGTCCTAAACTAGAAGTGGGGCTCGCAGGAACAAGAGAAAAAAATGAAACGGTTAGCGATCCCCAAACCGAGAAATATAAGCCGTTTCCATGCGTCTTGAATACCCAGAAAATTGACCCAAATATTTCAAATTTTTATTTACCCGTATTACTAATGAAATTTGCAGGCCTCGACACTGTTTGTCTTGCTGATAGTGGGGCTAGTGTCAGCCTCCTTGATGATTTCGTGTACAAGAAAATTAAAAATGATCCTTTAATTAAACCTGTTAGTAAGGACATTTTGATAAAAACCATTTCAGGCGAATCTTTAAAATTTGAGTGTTGTGTTTCCGTACCAATAACAATAGGTGATAAGCATTTTCGACACAATTTTTTTGTTACAAAAAATTTTCCGTCCCAATACAGGGCTATTTTGGGCTATGATTTTCTAAAATTACACAAATTTCACCTTAATTTTCACAATGACACGCTTGCATCCAATACTGTTTCAACGAGACTTTATGATGCTAATTCCACTTCATTTAATAATTTGCCTTCGTCCACAGCCACTCTCAGGAAAAAGCACACGCTGCAACCACATGAAACCAAAATTATTGATTTATCTGTCGATATCCCCGCTAAAGTAGGAGACGACATTTTGTTAACTCCAATTTTACGTAATCCGTTTTTAGAGTTACATTCAGCGGTTGCGAAAATTTCAAAGGATAAAACTGTTTCGGTTGTTATATCAAACCTTTCTTCGGAGGAAATATCCCTCAACAAAAATACAAAAATGGCAAACATTAATTCGGACATTGAAATACGGGATATGAAAAAAATTAAACAACTAAGGAAGGATGAGTTTAAGGAATCGGATTTTAATTTATCGCATTTAAATAACGAAACAAAAACCAAACTTCTTCAACTGCTGTACAAATATGCAGATATTTTTAGTACCAGAATCTACACTATGGGCAGATCAAATATAGAAACTCCAAATCTACACGTAGACCCATGCAAATTACCTTCCACACGCCCTTATTCCGTACCTGAATCTCTTCGATCGGAATTAAAACGGCAATTGAATGAATTAGAAGAATGTGGGGTAATTGAACGTTCATCTTCCCATATAAGTTTCCCACTGATAATGATAAAGAAAAAAAATGAGAGTAATGACCCTGCAAAACAAAAATGGCGATTGGTTGTAGATTTTAGGGAACTGAACAAAAATTTGCGATACCAAAAACATAATTTACCTCTTATTCACACACTTTTGGAAAATTTGAAAGGTTCACAACTATACACATCACTCGATCTCTCAAACAGTTTTTGGCAAATACCTTTAAAACCCGAAGATAGGGACATGACTTCTTTTAGCACAATTTATGGCACATATCGTCATCGCTCTCTACCGCAAGGTATTAATGCCGCACCAGAAATTTTCCAAAGCTATTCCGACAAATTACTATCTCCAATTTCTGACCTCAATATTGCTAATTACATTGATGATTTTTGCTTAGGCGCCGATTCTGTTGATCAAATGCTTTTCAAATTAGATAAATTGTTCTCCCGACTTCGAGAATTCGGATTGACCCTTAATCCTCAAAAATGTCAGTGGATTTTACCTTCCATCAAATTTTTGGGACATCAACTGGACCAATATAGCATTTCCCCAACCGATGAAAATCTACGGAAAATACAAGATTTTCCTGTTCCAAACACTGTTCGCAAAGTACGCAGATGGATTGGATTAGTAAATTATTATCGGAAATTCATTCCACATTTTAGTGCTCTTACAGCTCCTTTAACTAATTTAATTCGAAAAGGATCCAAACTGAAATGGACTGAAGAAGCACAATCCGCCTTTGACAAATTAAAATTAAAATTGTCACAACCACCAATTTTGATTCACCCTGACTACAGCAAAACTTTCGTGCTTTCTACTGATGCGTCGGATAACTGCATATCTGCCATGCTAGGTCAGAGAGATAATAGTAACATCATCCACCCGATAGCATATTTTTCTCGTAAACTTACGCCTGCTCAACAGAAGTATCCCATTTTTGAAAAAGAATTCTTCGCTGTCAAAGAATCAGTTAAATCATTCAAGTACTACCTTTTCGGCCGTCCATTTATAATACGCTGCAACAATGAATCAGTTACAAAAGTCTCTAAATTAGAATCACCTGGTAACCGCGTTACACGTTGGCTTCTATATCTGTCAGAATTTATCTACCGCTTTGAACCCATTAAAGGAATAGACAATCAAGTAGCAGATATATTCTCCCGAGACTTTCATGTTAATAGTGTCTCCGTTGATTTCCCTACTAAAGAGCAAATTTCAATTGCTCAACGAGCTGATCAAGACCTTGCCCCCATTTTTGAAAAGCTAGAAAAAGGAGAGCTAGTAGATAAATATTTCATTCAAGACAAGACACTAATGCACATTAGACACATTCCACGGTCAGGTAATCAAACCCAAACCAACCAAATAGTAATTCCAGCAATATATAAGCCGCACGTTTTGTCCGTCGCCCATGGCCCCCATTTCGCACATAAAAAGACTTATGCTCGTCTACAGGATAAATTTTTTTGGAAAGGCATGAATACAGACTGCGAACATTTTGTACAAACTTGTAAAGAGTGTTTTCCATTTAAATCCCCAGCTCGCTACCCTCCCGTCCCTTTAGAAAGAGGTAAAACTTGTTCTCGCGTAATGGAATATGTCTCTTGTGATTTTTTAGGCCCGTTTGCAAGGACAAGGAAAGGCAATATTTATATTGTAACATTCTTAGACCACTTCACTAAATTTGTTAAATTATATGCCGTACCCGACCAACTCGCAACAACAACAGCGGAGAAATTTTTAGATTTTGCCTGTTTGTTTGGTTTTCCCCAATTTTTTCTCACCGATAAGGGCCCTAATTTCACCAGTGATCTTTTCAAAAATATCTGCTCCCGATTAGGAGTAACTAAACTGTTCACAACCGCGCAGCACCCTGCCAGTAACGGAATGACAGAAGTCCTGAATAAAAATCTCAAAAAAACACTAAGCATTCTTTCCAGGGAAAATTCCCAATGGGACGACTATATAAACTATTATGAGCTTGCATACAATTCTAGCTATCACAGTGTCACAAAGGAGAAACCCAGCTTCCTGTTGTTAGGATACGATCTAGATTTTCCCAGCTTTGTCTTTGATACCCCAGGGAGACCCTCCTATGCATCTTACGAAGATTTTGTCGCTAATAAGACCCGAAACCTCCAACTAGCATTCTCTAAAGTTTCCCAAAATCTTACTTCCGCCGCTGAGACGCAGGAAAATTACAGACTGAAATTTGCAAAATCACGCGAATTTTATCCAGGGCAATTGGTGTACCTCTATTCAAAAGACCTTGATCGAAAACAAAGCACGCCTAAACGCCGAAACTACTCAGGGCCTTTTCGCATACAAATAAAACATAACGCCGTCAATTACACCATACTCGACCCGAACAACGTCAGATCAAAGCCCCAAAAAGTACATGTCGATAGACTTATACCTTACGTAGACCGAAGACCAGAATTGGAATATCTAAAACAGGTCATGCCGGAAGACCAACAAACAATGCCTAATGCAAATACAAATTTTGAAAAATCGCGTGCTATTTTTGAAGACGAAGAAAATAATGATGAAAATGTTCCGCTAGCTGTTTTACTTCAACTTTGGAATCAAACGTCTTCAAAAGAAATTCCTTTACGATCCGAAAGTTCAGAAAGCGGCTCCTTTTCCGACAGCACAGAAATTTCTGACCTCCCCCACCCCCAAGCGAGAGTCGAATCGGAACCCCTCCAGCAAACGCATAGGTACTATCTGCGATCAGCTGTTCGGGAGAGCACTGACCCCGCGTAGCTAAGAAACGAAAGCTCCTATTACGCATCTTTTCTCTCGAAAAAAAAGGAAAGAAAAAAAATCTAATTCAAATGAGAACGAAAAAAAAAAAAAGAAAAGAAAATTTGAGAGAAAAAAAATTCTGGGATTTTTTTTATAAAAGAGGTTAATAAGAGAATAAAACAAATTATGGGTAAATGAATGTATAGAAAAAAAAAAAAAAAAGGAAAATGAATGAAAAAAAAAGAGAATAAAGAGTAGGAAAGTATGCAAATAAGGTGGAAAAAAAGAGGTTAGAAAGGAATTCGAACAAAAAAGTTAATAATGTGTAGGAAAAGTATAGGAATACAGAAAATCTGAGTGTAATAGGAACGAAAAGAAAAGGAATAAGAAACGATCTGAAAGTGTTAGGAATAAGATGAAGGAATGCTATAGGAATAAAGAATAGATAAAAGAGGTAATGAATTGAAGGAAAAAAAAAAGTTTATACAGTATGAGAAATGTAGGAATAAGGAAAGAATCAGAAAAATTATAGAAGTTAAGTGTAGGAAAAGTATTGAGAAAAAGGAAGGAAGAGAAAGGGTTTATAAATAAACAAACTTTCAAAAAAAATAAAGAGAGAAAGAATCTTTAAAAAAAAAAAGAAAAGATTGACATGAAGGAGATAATAAAAAAGAAAAGGAATAGGACAGTTAAAAAGTACAGGAAACTGTGAAGATAAATAATGAATAGGATTGTGAAAGGAGTAAAACGTAGAAAAAAATTAACGAGAAAAAAGGACAGAGGAATGCAGGCAAATAAGGGAACCTTAAAAAGAAAGGTATAGCCACAAAGAAAATGGGAAAATATGACGATCATTCTAGATGTCGTCCAATTTATTTTTCCCTTTGTGTTTTCCCCACCCTTCATTCTTTCCTCCCCCCCCCCCCCGTTAAGTTTCTGAATTATTCGGCTGTGTTGTTAACCAAAAACTGATCACTTTTGGTATGTTGTTAATTGCCTCATATTTTCGGTAACGTTCTTTCATTGAAGTTTTGTTTACTTTTTTTTTAATATATTTATTCTGCGTATCACAAAGTTTTGTGGGGCTTAGCAGAAAAATTTAAGGAAAGGAGAAAAAAAAAAATGAAATTTTTTTTTCTTTCCCTTATTAGTTAATTTTATGTTACTCCGACATTTCCCTTCCCTCCTATCACTTTGTAGTTTTCCTCTGAACTTGAACAGTCATAACTGTGCTATGAAAAAAAAAAGGAAAGAAAAAAAGATAAGGCTCTTAGAGGTATAGACACCACGTACAATTTTTTTTCCTACATTTGTTTCTTTACGTTTAAAATTTCTGTTCTCCAAATCTAGATATTATGCAGAATGATAAAAGAACCAAAAATATTATAGTCTAATATTTTGATATTTTATGAATTTATATGGAATTATAATTTAAAATTTTCTAGAAACTAGAAATTTTATTTAATTACTTTTATGTGTTTTGGGAGCTATTGGTATTTGTATGTATCAATGTTTTCTGTGTCCCTGAAGTATTTTATTTGGTTTTCCGTCGACGACGCCAAGCATTTCAGTTATTATGCTGTTTATAAGCTGGTGGCTATAGAAAGCCACTTATGAGACACAAATTGCGTACATGATTTGACGTCACTACAAAAGGAAAATTGAACCGCTACAGAGACTTTCCAACAAATTTTAATGGCTCCAACTTTCAAAGAAATCGTTGCAAGATTCCATTTGATATCTGTGCATCTGCAAAGTCAGCGCCTCTACAACGAGCAACGCATTTCTCGTGAAACTGGAAAGAAAATCATGACAGCGAATCGCCATTCCCGCATCATGACGTCCATTTTACCAGCCTCAACTCATATGCGGGAGTAAACAGCAAAGCGGCAATCCTGGGACATATCAAGTCAAAGACGGCTGCTGAAGGACCCCTCGTTCTTCTAGGAATCCCGAGTTCTCCTCATCGCTGCCATCCCCCCAGGGTCCCTTCACTGGAGAAAGGGAAACCGAAACTAACTCGCTGAGTTCTTCGCGCTCGTGTGTTCTGCGTTTTATGACATCTACATGAGCCTGAACTGCTCAAACCCAATATCTTGTTTGGTAGTTTCTGAACGTCAACCAGAGCATATCAAGATGCGCGAATTTCGAGTCTCCAATATTTCCGTTTATGACTCTGTGCCGTTTACTACAATCCTCCGCGTGTGCCATTCCATAAAATATTATGCTCTTGTAAGTTCACTTATCAAGATGAAGGATATCAGAATCTACAACATATAGTGTTATTTAATTGTTCGTCAACATAGAGGAGAAACTGCGATTTTTCCACAATGCAAAAGAAAAAAAAAATGTTTTCCACGTATGCAACGTAACGTTGTGTGTGTTTCACAATACAAAGGAAAACACTGCTGTTTACATAAACATAAAGAGAAAAGTGCTTTACGTGTCGGATATTCGAAGCAAAGTGCGTATTGTGTGTATACGTGAGAAATACGTTTTCTCACTTCACGAGATACAAAGTTCTCTCACGAACTAGTTCCTACAAATACGGTGTTATGTGTGCGTGCCTTTAATTAATATGGAAAAAAACTATAACCTTTTATTAACCTTCAGAGACTATGTTCACTCCATACACTTTACAGGAAGTGTAAAACAAACTCTGTGGTGTGTGTGCCTATCAACATGGAAAAAAAAACTATTACATCTTTTTCTTCACTTACAAATTTTTTTTTCTGTAAATGTACTCTTTCTGCAATTAAAAAAAGAAAAAAACTTTAAATTTTTTTCTTGTGATATGTGAATATCAGTCGATTACGGACATCCAGAAGAAACCAACGTGATTAAGATCCCAAATGTATTCTATACATGTATTAATGCATATTTCAGATTACATGCAAGATTTTTTTTTAATTATGGCTAAATTTGATGAAAATTTGAATGTATGATACGTCGCTCTTGTTATGATTATTATTCCATTACAATTCACTGTATATTTTATTTTATTTTTTTTTTTTTACATTACTGTAGTTTGCGTATACATGTTACCAAAGAGAGAAAAAATACTTCACTCATTCTAACATTTTTTTTTTTTTTTTATTTTCTCTGGTTTACACTTTGAACTTGAAATTTTTTTTGAAAAATTATATTTTATGCATATTTATTCAATTAATAAGTTTACCTTTACATCTGCTCTCCAGTTTTTCTTTTCCCGGAGGAGGGGCAGGATTGTGGGGCCGATTTTGACCTTCTGCCCCACATGCCTGGAAAGGGATATCTATCCCCTGAACCTTCATTCCGCTACAAATAGCCTCCCTCGCATTTTTAAACGTCTTTTAGGTTAAGAAGAGTTGACCTTTTTGTCGCGGCGCGGCGGTACATTTTTCCCGTGCAGGAAATAAGTTCAGACCCCCGAGCAGTTGCATCTCATAAAATAGAGAGTTAGAAATAAACACATTTTGGCGGGAAAGTTTCCCTCCGCTTGTTTTGAGTAAGCGACACTTGGAATTTTCTGGGACACCCGCAGTGGGTCAAAAGGGGTTAGCTTTTCTTTCGGACATTTCAAACATTTTCCCCCTTTCCGAGTCATAGCTGTAGGATATAACTTCTGAAGTTCTGACATTTTCGAGCCCATAAAATAGAAGACTTGGGAATAACAAAATTCCATTCTGACACTTTGCGACACTCCGTACCCCATAAAGCATAGGGTTTTCCTGGAAGCTGGATCTCCAGATGTTGAACTATGATCCCCAGAGAATGTGCCCCGATCAGGGAACTTTATCCCCCAGTATAAAACAAGGAGTTAAGATTTTTCGAGGAGAAGAGAGAGTTTTGGGAGAGAGAGGATAGAGTTTGGAGGATAGAAGAGCTTTCCCGAGCTCTGGGTGTTTCTCCGAGACGTCTTGTCCGGAGTCATGATAGAAACGAGTGCCTTTGGATTACTTCATTGATAGGGGACTGAAATCTTGGTACGTACCATACTAGCTCCCACTTCCCACAACTTAATTTAAACCAGTAGATTAAAGTTTAATTCCTTTGGAGAGCAGAATCATGATGTACTTAATTATTGAAATCTTTAATGTTTTGAATATAAATATTTAACTCCTAACTAAATATCTAAGCTTAGTTTAGAACTGTATATGTACTATTTTATTTAATAAACTTTCAAGGTGCAAAAATGAATCCAACTATTATTCCTACAGTCCAAAAGTCCACCAAATCATAACACAACGCATTGTACGAACTCCACTATGGGGTTTCGACCCAGCAGTACGCGATTCTGAGATGATAATACTCGTACAGCGAAAAAATGTAAAATAAACACATTCTTCAACTAAAATGACTAAACACTCTTTAAAAACGAAAAACAAATCTTTGCAATTTGAAATATTTCGCCAAATAAACAAAAAATACAGTAGTACCTCCTTTAAGGGACACCTCTATTTAAGGGACACTTTTTCTGGCCCCAGTCCCTTTGAATAGGAACCTCCATATGTTTGCCTCTCATTAAGGGACACTCTATTTAAAGGACAGTCACAGAGAAAAATCTCTACATAGTATAAAATGAAGTCTCCAAAAAGCGTCTGTGTGTTTGAACTCGCAAAACTCGAGAACTACTCTGCCGATTTCGCTGAAATTTTCACAGTTTGTTCTTTTAAGTCCTGAAAAGGTTTGCAGACCAGTTCGAAAGCCGATCGATGAATAGTTCTTTTTTTATTCCAATTTAAGCCCGATTTTCCCATAAATTCCCGAATATGGGGGTGAAAAATTACTTGCACATATTAATATTATGTATCGTTGGAAAGAGCAGAATTTTCCGCTTTCTATGCAATTTGTTTCAATGAACTAACTTAATTACGGCGGGAGTTATTTACATTTTTCGCTTGAATTTGTTTAGGCTTAGCTGAAATTTAGGCACTACTTTCTTCATTAAATTTATCAATAAAAAGTGAAGGAAGTGTCCCACAGTTTTCGTTTTGACACCATTGAAAAGAGCTGCTTCTTTTTATTCCAGATCTAACACGACCTATGGTCGAAAATTTAACCCTCTATTTCCATTAGAAAAAAAGTTACAAGCGAATTAAATGAAGTTCAAAAATCTGTTCTCTGTTCAAGTTTTGAACCATTTTATTTTGCGTTTCCACAGTAACGCTTTTTGAATCCATTATTTCTTTCTTTCTCATTTTCAATTCTTAAACTTATTTTATTTTGTGTTTCCATGGTTACGCCTTTTAAATCCATCTTTCTCATTTTATTTTAATTTCTTAAAAGTATTTTAATACCTGTCGTCATTGCTTGGAGAGGAAATTTTGCATAATGGTTTTTTTTTCTTTTATTTATGCCTGTTATTGAATATACGTCACTTGACACAATTTTTATTTTCAAGGTAGACCGGGCAAAGCCGGGCAACGCAGCTAGTTACGTATAAATGGATTAAAAATTTTGAATTTACTGGAATTCAAGGTTCACTTTTTGTTCAAAAATTAACTGGTAAAAGTTTGTCTGGAAATTAACATAAAAATTAAGAAATCTGTATTCTAAAGTTCTTGCTGAGTCCTACATTCATGCTTTTTCCTCTCAATAATTTCTTCATATGGGCCGGACAGATAGGGTGCCGCCCATGACAAGCTTTGTATAGAAATATTTAAATGTGGTCACACAGTTTGAAACACAGGACTTGTAAGGAGGCGTACGAACCCTGGTTCTGCATCGGAAATTACATAACATCCAACAAATTCATGTAACACATTAATTCAAAATTGTAATTTTTGAAAATCGGTTTCAAAACTTTGATGCTAAAGAATGTGATAAAACTTGATTTATTATTTTTTTTTCCAGTTTGAATAATTTTGAATTTATTTAATAGATATGAAACATTTTCAATACTCCATCTTACATGTTAGTAGTTTACATTTATTATGAAATAATACTCAGTTAAGTGCACAACATGCGTCAATTCACCTACCTCCGAAGAAGGGACACCTCTATTTAAGGGACAGTTTGTCCAGTCCCCTTAGTGTCCCTTATTGAGAGGTTCTACTGTACAATAAATTATATCAACAGTAGCTTTAAAATGTAAACATATGATCTCGAAACTCTATTGTTTATGGCCAAAGTCGACAAGTCACCACGTTACTGTAATCCAGCCGATCAGTGAGCGAAGCTAACTCCGACCGATTAGTAATCCAACCTTTTGAACGAAAACCCAATTTTTAAAACTTTATATATTGCCTAATGTGTTCTTCCCACCAGCGATAAAGATCTTCCACTGCACTGATCTTTTAGTGTACAGAACTACCCTTTTGTAATTTATTTGAACGAAAATAAAATTTGATTCGTCTTTAAATTCCATTATCTTTTCCTTTAATAATGTAAAGAATAGTTTGATAATCCCTAAAGTATTCTTGGTATTGGTGTCAAAACTCAGATGGATTTGAGCCGAGAAACAAATGTTGCTAAATACGGTACTTTCTGATCATTTGATCATTTAGTTAAGAAAACCTAAAGCACCTATCCGGTCACATAGTTCAAGTACGACGACAGAACACTCGTTTTGCGTGAACCTTCCAGTACTTTACTTTAAAATATATCTCGGGACCTAAAATCGTTGCTATCAAGAAAAGAAAAGGCTTCACTCTTTCTCTATGTTTTTCTCAACTGACATATCACAGTAGGTAATTTCATTACAAAAAGCAGAGCTGGCTTTCTTATTATCCTTTGACAAAGGGTTAAATATTTATTTCAGTTCTCGCTCAACAATAGGTTAAAATTAACATGAATCATTTGGGAGATATAATCATCCAATGTTTAAATTAATTAATTAATTAAGAAAAACGTTTCTGATTCGATCCATGGCGATTCTAAACCATGCTCCCCACAACTTAATCACACTCAAAATATTTGATCAAAATCGGTCCAGCCGTTTAAAAGCCTTATGGTGACAAACGTCCGCACAGAAGATATATATATATATATATATATATATATATATATATATATATATATATATATATATATATATATATATATATATATATATATATATATATATATATATATATATATATATATATATATATATATATATATATATATATATATAAGAAACACTATTATATACTGTTAATTAATTGAACATCACAACTCAGTCCAATAGGTGCCATAGGCAGCTCTATGATACTGTAGACGATAAATTTAATAGCAATATAAAATTGAACAAGAAAGAACGAAAATTTGAAAATCTAGTACTATCTTAGTACTAGTACTGCGTTTTTAGGCAATTTCGCCAGCAGCACTCACGTTTCAGGCTAACCTTCAAAAGGAAGCAACAATCAGAGTGTAGACCTTGAAAAAGAAATGACATGCACGTGCCAGGCAAAAATGCAGCTAAGACACGGCAACAGCAGAATATGGATTTGAAAAACATGGAGTTGAAAAAACCTGGAGGGAAAAAAACCTGGAGAGGAATTAAAAATAAAAATACTGGATCGAGGAGGGGGGGATTACATCAGAAATTTTCAGGATAGATCCCAACAGACCTTCATAGCTTAGGTGGCCTTACTGCAACAATGTGAAGTAAGGCCATGAGTGAAGTGTAGCGCAATAATACAATTGCGCTACACTTCACTCTGCTGGGCAATTCCTTACTTTTCTAATGTAACTTAAATAAAAAGCTTGGGGAACTTGATTACAATCTAAAGTAATTTTCAATAAATTAAATTGATCTTCAATTGATCTAATCTTTATCTTTTATTTAAGAACTTTTATTATTATCAGACTCCACGGCAAATGTATCCGCACGTCAGCGGATGTATCCGCGAACGGCGTGAGCGCGTACGTCTACATCAGCGTTTCTTAAATTGTGTTCCGCGGAAACCAAAGGTTCCATGGAAATCAATCAAGGGTTCCACGAAATTCACATTGTTTATTTTCCTTACTTTATTTTTATTAAACTCAAAACATCTATTAAAATAATGAATTTTCATAACTTTTGCTTAAATTTTAAACTTTAAAATTGTATTTTTGTCTATAAAATGTTGTTTTCTAAATTGTTTTCTTTTTGTTTCGTTGGTTTTTGAAATTACGTGTCGAAATTGAAAAATTTCATTTGAAATTATTTGCACTTGGACTGTAGAAAAAACATTTCAAGAAGGTTGCTTCAATCTAGCCCAGTGATTCTCAACCGGTGGTCCGCAGAAAAATTTGACCAGTGCACAGTAAGTTTTGCTTGTCCACTTTAAAAAAATGTTCCTTACTCAAAAAAAAAAAATTAATTTGAATTTTGACACCTTGAATTCAAATTATGTTTTTCGCAATCACGAGTGTGTGTGTTTGTGTGTGGGGGTATGTGTTTGTGAGTAGGGGTTATGTGTATGTGTGTGTAGGGCGTGTGTGTTTGTGTCTGTGTGCTGGCATAAGTGTATGGGTAGTTGTGTGTATGAATGTGTGTGGGGGGGGGTATGTGTATGTGTGTGTAGGCATATGTGTCTGTGTGCAGGCATGAATGTGTGGGTAGTTGTGTGTATGTGTTTGTATATGTGTGTGTAGGTGTATGTGTGTGTTTTTGTGTGTGTGTGTTTGTGTGTGTTTGTGTGTGTCTGTGTGTGTGCGTGCTTGTGTGTGTAGTTGTGTATGTATGTGCGTGTGTGTAGGATATGGATGCAACCTGGAGACGGCTTTCGTAATAGGAGCAGCATGGTGAGGAGCCGGTCGACGGTGGTGCTGGCAGAGGGTGGCGGTGGGAAAAAATCAAAGAACGTCAAAAACAGTCAAGTGAGAACAATAAGCAATCGTGATTGCTCAAAAAAAAAAACACCATCATAATCAAAATAACATCCTATACGACATCTGACACGGGAGTTTTATGATTAATTTTTGTTCTTTTATATGATTTTTCTGTCATTTTCATTATTTCTGTATAATTGTCAGTGGCGGATCCACGGGGGGGCTAAGGGGGCTATAGCCCCCCCCCCCATGAGGTCTGAACTTACACTAGATAAAATCGAAATTTCAGAGATTTTTAATACTGCAATATTGTTACATGTTTAAGTTTGTATTATATTTAAATAAATATAGAAGCACTATCAGTGGCGGATCCACGGGGGGGGGGCTAAAGGGGCTATAGTCCCCCCCCCCCTATGAGGTCTGAACTTACACTAGATAAAATCGAAATTTCAGAGATTTTTAATACTGCGATATTGTAACATGTTTAAGTTTGTATTATATTTAAATAAATATAGAAGCACTATATAGAGCGGCGTATACATGGGGGAGGGGAGAGGAAATAAGGGACTGTAGCTTCTTCTCTCATTTCGTCAAAACTTACGACAGATTAAATTGTGATCTGCAATGGCACGGAACGGCTCAGAGGGAATAATTTCATTCTGCGATCGAGGTATTTTTTAATCTGAAAGTTAGCCGTAATATATTTTACATCATTCCAAGGCTAAGGGAGCTATAGCCCCCCCCCCTCCTCTCCCATAAGGTCAAAATTTACACTAGATAAAACCGAAATTTCGAAGATTTTAAATACGTCAATACTTCTGCGAATTACAAACATGCATTATATTTTATTAAATATGTACACTATATACGGTGGTTTATTAATGGCGAGTTTGGGGTGGGAGGGGGGGTAGTAAGGGGACTGTGACCCCTTCTCCCATTTGGCTAAAACTTACAACAGATTACAATGCGATTTGTAATTTCATGGAAAGTCTTCGAGACAATAACTTTGTTCTGCTATCGAGGTTTTTAATCTGAAGTTATTACTTTCCAACTAACGCCGTCAGTGGCGAATCTATGAGGGGGGGGCAAGGGAGTATAGCCCCCCCCCCCCCCTACCTCCATGAGGTCAAAACTTATACTAGATAAAACTGAAATTTTATATTTTTTAATATTGCACTACTTATGGATATTTTATGTTTGTATTATATTAAATTAAATTTATACATTTCACTGGCGGATCTATGCGGGGGGGGGGGGCTAAGGGGGTCTATAGTATCTCCTTGAGGTCAGAACTTACACTCGATAAAATTTCAGTTTGAGATATTTTTAATACTGCAATATTTTTACTAAGTTTGTAATATTTCATAAAATTTATACAGCTTCAATGGTGGATCTGTAGAGCAGTGGGGAGGAGGGGGAGGTGCTAAGGATACTATAGCAACCCTTACCATTTGGTTAAAAATTACATTCATAGAAAATGAAATTTCAGCGATTTTCATTACTGCACCACTTTTGTAAACTTAAGCTAGGATTATGTTTACTAAATTCTCTTCCTGTCAACGGACACCACTGTTCTTTCTTTGAAGCCCGCGACATCCAGAATGAAAACCTGTCGTTCACTAATCCTTTTCAAAACGTTTAGGCAGTAAATTAGGCAAGTGTACTAAGCAAGCCGGAGAGGACGATACATAATGGCTACTGACAGGTATCATCAGGAGCAGGTATGGTGCATCCCTATTTCCGCGGAAACCGATAATAGAGTCCCTCCCACTGAATTAGGAATATGCAGTCGGACTAGAAAAAAAGCAATAGTTCCTTTCTGTAATGTTGAATTGCTGACCATGTGTCTCGTTAGGACTTATGTTTGTTGTAAATGAACTCTTAATAGGCTGTTTTTGCCCAGAGACAACATTGAGTACTCCTCTTTTGAACAACCAGCAATAGCACAACGAAGTAGTAATGCTCATAATATGCTAAGGTTACTGATAAGGAAACACCAAGAGCGAAAATTTAGTTAAAATAATAAAAGGTGGAAAATTGTGGAAAAGTTTTTCTGGGACGCGGCATCGGTTGTCGCAGTATTGAACTGTTGTTTTAACGAATTGCTTGTATTAAAATTCATACTTGGATTCTTGGGTTTTTCACACTTGGAAGTTTTGTTAAGAAACAAATGTGGCGATTTTGTTGGACTGGCGCTTTAAAGGGCGGACGCTAAATTGGAGTTTGACTTGATTTATTTCGCAATTGTTTTGATATTTTAAATATAAGTATTGTCGAGTGAATATGAAGCGTCGACTTACAGATTATTTTAGTAAAAGCAATACGCATATAACTGATGATTTCCAAGGACACGATGAAGTTAGTATCGATAAAATACCATCAGATTCCAAACAGCCGTATTCTAATAATGGACTACTACAACGCATGCCGACTACATCTAACGTTGAGAATGTGAACAACTGTACAGCTGGATGTGAGACTTCTAAAGAACAAGTAAATATATTTTCTTTAAAATTCAGCTATATTTTAAATATGTTATAACATACCAACTGTATATTGATATACAAAAATAAAATTAAAATTATCGTTTAAAGCATAAATAAGTAAAATAGTAATCATGATTGCTGGTACATGGGGGGGGGGGGTCATGTTAGCAGGAACCCCCTTTTTCAATGTAAAAAAAGGTGTGAGATTATGGAGTCTAAGACGTTTAACGAATTTCTGCATCCATAAGCTTGCACTTTTTTTTTTTTTTTTTTTTTTGCATTGAAAAATCTTTTTTTTTACCCCAAAACATGGGCAAAAGATGAGGTGATTTCAAAGCAATCTGATAAAAATCAGGTGCCTTTGTTCAATTTTTAATTCATTTATTTATTTTTCACATGTTAAGTTTCAACATTTTATACTGAGGGTTTTTTTTTTTTTTTTTTTTTTTTTTTTTTTTGCAATACTACTATAGTTTTTTCTCTCTTCTACATTGGTACTCTCATAAGTTGAAAAAATAAAGGTGTGAATTTAGAATGTTTGCTAATGAATTAGACAAATTTTTTGAAATTTACTAAAACTTTGAAAAGGAATCTTATTTGTTCATATATTATTAAATAACTATCTTTTTGCATGAGAAAGATAGTTTCGTTTTCAGAAAATTGGTTTAACCATAAAAAATAATGAAAAATTATAGTGCTTAAATTTAAGATTTTTAAATTTTTTTCTAGAGAATAATTCTTAAAATCGTGAGTGTTCGTAAATAGAGTTTCGTAAAATTGAGTGTCAACTGCATTTTAAATGCATTTAAACCGTTTTGCACATTCAAGATTTTTTTTATCAGGTAAATTATTTCTATTTGAATGTATTTTTAAGATAGGAATATGTATTATAATTTGTAGGGAATATATTAAATTACTTAACTTATAAATGTATTTTTTTTTTAGAATCCTACTGATATAACATCTTTAACAAATTATCAATTATATGATATTGGATTAGCTGTTTGAAAGATTTTAGATGACGATAAAAAGCTGAAATATTTAAATGAAACATGGAAGCCTCCGGTGAGTTATAGCTTTCCAACAAGAGCTGAAGGAAAGCAGAACCGTAAATTTAGACGAGAATGGTTGGAGCAGTACAATTGGCTTGCTTACAGTGAGCTTTCGTCTGGTGGATTTTGTAAAATGTGCGTTCTGTTTGCACCAACTGGAGCTGGAATTGGAAATCAGGTGAGAAATTCCATCAGTTCATAAGTGGCATTTTTCAGAATTGAATTGAATTTTTTTTTTTAATGGTGTCAATATTCTTTATAGGCAAAATAATAGTTTAAGCGCTCTTCTCGATATTTTTTTTCTGTTTTTTTTTTTTTTGGTTTATTTCTTAGATTCTTCCATAAAGTGGTGGTCAAAAGTTCTTTTCGGCTATTTCATTTATACTGACTGTCGTTATTAAATACATTTGAAAAATAGAAAAATTCAAGATAAGAAAGACCGCGATCTTTTAAAAAACGGGAATCGCGCAACCCCGCGCCTTAGTGCGAACTCAGCTTTAGGTTTTACGCAAATCTCATGACCCACTGAATACATTTCACGATGTCAATATCGATCAAGCTTCTATCATTCACAAGCCAAAGGAAGAAATAGACCAAAACAACCTCGTAGATAGAAAAATTATTATTAAAACAGTTCATTTAAATTAATTTTTAATTATTTTTGAAACATCAATGACAAAATATCTATGTTAACAGTTTTAACGTCGATGGCATCGATACATCATATTTTTTACATATGTTTAAGGCTTGTAAACTAAAAGTTATCATATTAGACAAGTAAATTCATAAGCTGTATTTATTTATAACAAATTTTTTTAATTGTCTAAGCAAAGTCCATAAAAATAGGAAGAATGGTAATTTTAATGAATTATTGAAATTACCTCAATTCGAAATCAAGTAATACAAAGGAATAAGCAACTCATGCATACTGTTAAAAGATAAAACCTCGAATATCAACATAAATTAGTTTGAATAATTTCGAAAGACTTTTGCTTCTAATGTTCCACCCGGTTCTTAACACCTAAATTGGGATATTAATTGAGCGTCAAATTTTTTTTTATATTGCAGTTTAATAAGATGTTTATTTATTTTCAGGTGCTTAAAACATTCGTTAAGGAGCCGTTGATTAAGTTTAAGAAAGCTACAGAAGAACTAAAATATCACCAAACTACCCAATACCATCAATTTTCTGTGGAAAAAGCCCTGCATTTTAAACAATCCATGGAGCCTATTCCTGGAAGTTCAGTAAGTCATGTTGGCCTCCTGATAGACGCTAGAAAAGCCTCTATAATAGAGCAAAATTTAAAACGCTTGAAGCCTATAGTAAAAACCGTACTGTTTTGTGACAATAACAATCTGCCTTTGAGAGGTCATAGGGATGATGGCAATTTGAACAGCAGGGAAGAGCAAGAAAATGCATTAAGAGGAAACCAGGGTGTTTTCAAAAGTCTATTGGCTTTTAGAATTGATTCTGGTGATGAAGATTTGAAAACGCACCTTACCACTTGCAGAAAAAACAGTACACATATCAGCAAAACAATCCAAAACGACATAATCGAATGCATTGGCGATTATATCCGTTCGGAGATTACGAGTAGTATACAAAAAGCCAAATACTTCTCAATAATATGTGATGAAACCACAGATGAAAGTAAGAAGGAGCAGCTTACGTTTTGTGTGCGATATGTCGACATAGACAGTTTCACAACCAGGGAAGATTTCCTTGGATTCGTGGAACTCAAAGCGACAACTGGTTTATCGATTAAATCCGCAATAGACGAAGAACTGACAAAACTGAATTTGTCTTACAAATACCTCTGTGGACAAGGCTACGATGGAGCAAGCAACATGTCTGGGCCATTTAAGGGCGTTCAAGCTCTAATTTCCGAGCAGCAGCCCCTCGCCATTTATACTCATTGTTTCAGCCATTCCCTGAATTTGTGCATCACAAAAAGCTGCCAAATTCCTGTTATAAGAAACGTAATGGGAACAGTTGAGACTGTCTCTGTGTTTCTCTCGGCTTCTGCGCACAGAACAAATGCATTAATCAATGTTGTAGAAAAGCAAGACTTTTCGGAAACTAAAAAAAAAGAGATTGAAAGCACTTTGCCCTACACGGTGGGTAGAAAGGCATGACAGCCTAATAACATTTAAGGAACTACTTGTTCCTGTTGTGACTGTGCTGGAAAGTTTACATACAACTGCCTCTTCCGAAGCGTCAACAAAAGCATATATGTTAAATGCTTCAATAAAAAGGAGTGAATTTATTGTTGGCGTCGAAATATCAGTGTACTGTCTCAGTTTGGCACTGAGGCTAAGTCAGCAGTTGCAAAGCCCGAAGCAGGATTTGTCTTCTGCATTAGCTAATGTGTCTCAAGTTTTGGACACTTTTCGGAGTGTAAGACAAAACGCAGAACTCGAATTTCAAACTATTTACAAAAACTGCCTTGAAATTGCTGAAGAATTGGATCAGGAGTTAGAAATACCCAGATCAGGAAAGCGTAAAAGTGCTCGAGACTGTACACCTCCAGAAAATCCAGAAGTTTATTTCAGACGAACAGTCTTTCTTCCTCTGATAGATCACTTCATTTCCGAGATTGATTGCAGATTTAGCAGAGATTTTCTTGGAGTGCTTCCCCTCGAAGGTCTAATTCCATCGAACTTGTCGAGGTATACTGACAAAAATATTATAACTGCTGCAGACAAATACAGGAATTTTACAGATGAACTAGGAAGTTTGAGCTTGCTATTAGCAGAAATCAAGATGTGGAGGAATAAATGGCTGCCGATATGCGGTCCTCCTACAACAGCTATCGGGGCACTGAAAGAGCTAGACCCTTCGTTTTTCCCATCTATTGCTGTTCTTCTCCAAATTTTCGCAACAATCCCAGTAACGACTTCAACAGCTGAACGTAGTTTTTCTACCTTAAAAAGGATAAAAACCTATTTAAGAAGCACAATGGGAGAAGTACGGTTAAATGGACTTGCTCTAGCAAATGTGGCAAGAGATAGAGATGTATCTGTCGACAAAATAATTGAACTCTTCTGCAAAAGTAAGAAGAGGAGAATGTGCTTGGAAAACTGGGAACATGTCAAATAATGTTTAAAGTATTTTTTTTTTTTTTTTTTTTTTTAACTAGAGTAACAAATTAAATCATTTTATTTTCTTACAACTAATGTGCCGACTGTGTTTTTGAAAAATTGTTTCATAATCATTTTAAAAAATAGACTCTTTTGACAATTTTTTAGTGTATTTCATGTTTTACAAGTTAAAAATAAACATATGCTTATTTTAAATAACAAATGTCGTAACATTCTCGTGAAAAGGATGCTGAACGATATTATACTGGATTTTTTTTTTTAACAGACCTAAGTTAGCCCCCCCCCCCCCTTGTCCAAGTTCTAGATCCGCCACTGATAATTGTTACCATATTTTTTTGTGTTCTCAACATTAAAATGTGTTTTGTAACAATTCTTTAACGCTAAGTTAAGTTCTATTAATTCATTGTTGCGTTTCGTAAATAAAATTGAAAAAAAAAACCTCAATCAGTCGCAAATGTTTTTCACTAGTATTTTACGGTTCTCGAGTCGAACGTTTTTTTTTTTTTCTTTTGCAAAAAAAAGAGGAAGAAAGAGGAAAAACTTCCCCGATTCGTAAACAAAATTCACATGCTTTAAATGAACCGTAAATGCAAGAAGGTTTTTTGCGAGAGGGAGAGGGGAAAAAGGAAAAAAGAAAAGAAGAAGAAGGAAGAAAAAAACACATCACCTTTTTACATTTTTTTTTAAGCCCATGCCGGTTCGCAGGTTAAAAAAGGTTGAGAAACACTGATCTAGACTATTCATGAAAAAAACGGGGTTCCACAAAAAACGTTGTTATTTAAAAGGGTTCCACGCATTAAAAAAAATAAGAAACGCTGGTCTACATTATCTAGCTCTGCTTACAGGATACTTTTAGCTACTTTTACAACTACAGTACTTTGCATAATGGTTGCAGGGATTGTCTTACCCATAAAATTCAAAACAATAATTTGTTGATTTAATGAAGAAAATTGTTTTGTGACTGAAATAACTAAAAGCAGTTGTTTTTTAGAAATTCTTCAATGCAATTGAAAAATAAATCTTGATACCCCCGAAACGCAATCCTAGTATTTTTTACTACAAATTTCGTCTTCAATACTGCGGCCTATACAAAGTTTCCTACCAACGCAAGAATAATTCCATAAAATAATGCTTAGTGCAAAATATTCTTATTGCTTATTCAATAGTTAAAACTTTCGTTTAAAAGTCAAAGATAAACATTTATTTTGACTTAAAGTCATAAAACCGGATATGTAGTGATAAGAAATATTTTCTCTGTTTTTTGTAGTAAGCACCATTCAAAATAATTTGTGTTCAAATAGAAAGATAGTTTGGAAATCTTTGCAAGAAACTTTTTCTGAGAAAAAACACTCGAAAATGGACAATTTAACAATTGTTATGCACAAGAAGAAATTTCGTAATAACTAAAAAGAAAACATTTATTCAGCCTCACTTGTTTACCCATTGAAACAAAGGCTTCACTTGTTTTGAGCAGAGAATTGCACGTAGGTTTCTGAGACAGTAAATTTGATCAAATTCCGAAATACCGGGGGATATTTTTGCCAACCTTCGCTACTTTACGAGCATTTTACAACGCCATGTAAAATGAAACATTTCAAAGAAAATACGAAGAAGAATTTTTATGGAACTTAATTCTACCCAACGCTGCCCTCTCGAGTGTTTTTATAAGGATGCTATTACTGTGGATAAGCACAAAGTTCTAAGAAACACTCCGGAGTTGATTTTTTGGAGGAAAACGATTTGTATTCCCTCAGTTCATGGAATTTTAAATGGACAGGAAGAAATTACTAAGTACTCCAAGTCGCAAGAGGAAACAGGAAAGAAATCTATGGAATGCTGATGGAATAAATGTGACTCATTAACTGCGCCATGATAACCTTCAAAATGTACTTAATTTTCTACCTTTTAAAGCTTTACATATATATATATATATATATATATATATATATATATATATATATATATATATATATATATATATATATATATATATATATATATATATATATATATATATATATATATATATATATATATATATATATATATATATATATATGAATTTAAAGGAAGTCCCTTGAATAAATATTTTTAAAAAAAACTGTCCTCCTCCCCCAACTTTGATGTAAAAAAAAAACATTTTTATGTAACTAAAATGCACACACAACCTTTAAAAAAAACTTATAAAAGTTTCTTTGCAATTTAAAATAATTCGTCAAAACGTTAAATTACATTAACAGTTGCTTTAACGCGTAAAATAATCCTCCAAACCTATCGACTACTGGCCACTCCTTCGCTACGAAAACATTTAACGAAAACATTTTTAAAGAAAACATTTATACGAAAGTCCCACTCTCCCTCCCCCCCCCCCCCAGTTGAAAAACAACACAATTTAAAAAACAAAGTACATCTAGAACGAAGGGAAATCCCGCTCTCTCATTCTCCGTATAAAAAAGAATTTAACTCTCGAAAAACTGTCTTTTGAAAAAATGAAAAAAGAAATAATGTCTTTAGAAGAATAGAAGAAAATCCTTTTCTCCTCATGTAAAGTAACCATTTTTTTCAACTAAACTGCGTAAAAACACTTTAAAACCCTAAAGACAACTGTGTGTAATCTAAAATATTTCGCCAAATAAAGACAAAGGACATTAAATTACATTAAAATTATCTTTAAAATGCAAAATATTCCTGCACTTCTACTGTTTCATCGTCAAACTCGCCATGAGACCACGCTACCGTAACTCAGCTGTTTATCGAGTGAAACGAACCGCGATCGATTAGCGGTCTGATCTTATGAACGAAAACGTTTAAACGATTATCTCGCTCGCCCGCTGAGCATTTGCTTCATTATCTATTTTTCATCGCGTACTTGAATAATCATCACATATTGCATGATTTCTACATTCAGCCAAAGATAAAAATCTTCCACTGATCTTTTGTGTATGGAACTACCCTGTTGTGGTTTACCTGGACGGAAATAAAATGAAAGCATTGGTGTCTGCTATTGTCAATACGCAAGTAACACTTATTAATAAAGTTTTTTACTGCAGTTCGTGATTGAAATTTCATATTAGATTCACATCATAACGTGATATTGTCAAAACAGATATTTTAAAAATGGGTAAGGCTTCAAACATGTCCTCCAAAAAATGTAAGGAAATAAAAGCATTGCTACCCCCTTCCACACATACCTAGAGAGATTAATTGCAAGTATAACAGTTGTTTTTAGGTTAATAGTTGGGCATATCCATATTAAAATTAACCAAAACATGGTTCTGGAAGCGGATTGCTTAGAGAAATGGAACAGAAAACATTACCCATGCTCGTACTAGCCACAGAATTAGTGACATTTCCCTCAAAAATTGAAAATGGAGTGTGGCCTGTTTTACTATTACAATGATGATTAATGAACAGTGTAATGAAGTTTTCAGTCCAGAGGCGATTGGTCGAAGACGAACTAATGGGCCAGCCAAAAACCACTCCGCAGACATTAATTAAACAAATCATATAATTAAGAAAAAATACCCAAAGGTGAACAATTATGAAGGTTACACCAATTTAAAAATTACGTACCTAACTACAACATAAGAAAAAAAAACATTCAAAGAATAATAAAACAATACCGAATGTAAAAATTCTACGCAATTTAATTATGTGTTTAGATAAGTACCTATGATATACTATAGTAAAAACGTTATGAAGAACAATCACAGTTGAATATTACGACAAATTAAATTTTTTACTTAGATAAGTAACTATCTTCAGCTATAAGAACAAAAACAAACGTTGAAGAAATAAGGAATACAAAACTCAATAGAAAAATCCTACAAAATCAAATTATGTACCTGAACATCGAAAAAAAAAACGCATTGAAAAATCAGTTCGCTGACCACAACAGTCCCACAATAACGTAGTCGACCACGCGTCTGAGCTGCGTGGCATGTCTCCTCGCAGCTATCGACACGATAGGCCAGCGCCCTCTCGATGAGTTAACTTACCCCGCCATCTTTTATGAATTCATAGAATTAACCAATTATGGAAACAATTAATTTGCAATTACAAATATTTCGATCAATCTGATTTAAAAAAAAAAAAGCCTATAGCCTTCCTCAGTACATGAACTATTCCACGCAAAAAGAATTTTTCTATTCGAACCAGTAGTTCCTGCGATTAGCGCGTCAAAACAAACAAATTCTTCAGCTTTATATTATTAGTATATACACATTTTTCCATATATATATATATATATATATATATATATATATATATATATATATATATATATATATATATATATATATATATATATATATATATATATATATATATCAGTGCCGTAACTAGCATTCTCATCTGTATTAGCCAACCTTTACTTATACTAACTTCGAAAAAAAATCCCCTTTTTCATTCCCAGGGCTTTCAGATACGTTGATGATCTCATTATTTTCAATTATCATAACTTTTTTAATGATTCCATAGGTATCTATCCTCCTGAATTAGAATTTATTCACACCAATGATAATATCAAACAATCTAATTCCTTGATCTTGATTTTTTTTTCAGACAAGTCAGTTCATATTTCATGTTAATCATTTGATTTCATGAAATTCAAATATATCTTTTAAAGTGATTAATAAAATCACCTCGATTAATAAAATCAATAGAATTAAAACTATCTGCAACAGAAATGATTACGTCTCTAAAAATCCTAATTTTTTGGAAAGTACTTTAGACCAGTGGTCGGAAAAACTACATTTTTTTGTAGCGAACTACAACTACAACTACTTTATTACAAATGCAAACTATGACTACAACTAAAGTCAGAACAAACAACGTAAGTAGAAGCACAAATTTGTAAATAACCGCAGACACGTGTTTCGGCGTTACAGGGAACGCCTTTTTTAATGCAAAAATAATGAGCTTATGGATGAAAAGACATCCGACAAAAGCCAAGAGCAGATAAGCATGCAGCTTAAAAGATAAAAACAGCGGATTAGCCAAACACCAATGACAAAGTTATAAACCGATAAGGAACCAATAGGAATGCAAGCAAAGGCCAGGAGCTTTCCCTTAGGTACGAACCCAGAAAGAAAGAATTCAATTGGACAAGGATTAAGCCGAAGCTTAAACAAAAAGAAAAGAAATTGTCAGTAACCGTGAACCGCAAGAAAGGAAAATCAGAATGGAAAACCATGAAATAAAATAAACAGAAACAAAAAATATTCAAAAAGGAAAAATAAAGATAAATAGAAGAAAATTGGAGGGGGGGGGGTGTCAATCAAGACAAAAAGGTAAAAATAAACAAAGGAAGATAGATAAAAATGAGTGGGAAAAAAAGGGGGGGTATTAAAGATATGGGAGCCAAATGTTAGAAAAATATGGAACTGAACTAAGATCGTTAACTAAGTTAGAACTGTTCCTCAAAATATGAAAGGATTCCCAAAAGTCAAGATCTGATGAATTGGGGCATTTTTGGATAATCTGATAAGAGTTAAAATCAAAAGAGTGATTCGAATCCCAACAATGTTGAGCAATACTAGACTTGTTTAATTGTTGTTTTTTCACATAATTTTGATGCTCTTTCAAGCGAATTTTTAAAGCACGCCGAGTCTGTCCAATATAGGCAAGTTTACAACTACAATTAATTCTATAAATTCCACAACAATTAAGAGGGTGAATAGGATCTTTAAGAGAAGAGAATGAAAGTTTATTAATAGGAGAGAACACCACCTGGAATTGGAAACGTTTTAGAATCTTAGCAACCTGATAGCTTACAGATGGAAAGAATGGCAAAACAACCAAATTCTTTCTGATGAAGGTTCGGTTAAGAACATTAGTTTGGGATTTATTTGAAAGTTTTTTATAAATGGAATCAATCAAAGTTGGCGGATAGTCTCTATCAATTGCCACAGCTTTAAGATAATTAAGTTCCACTTTAAGAAGTTCCGACGAAGAACAAATATTAATTGCGCGATAAACAAAAGAATTGAAAGCAGAATATTTTTGATTTGGAGGATGAGACGATAGTCTATGAGGAGGTAAAGAGACAGCAAAAGGTTTGCGATAAACAGTAGTTTCAAAACCAATTTCAGTACGAGAAACAAGTACATCAAGAAATGAAATGCAATTATTCCGTTCTTTCTCACAAGAAAACTGAATATGAGGATCAATGGAGTTTACAATAGATAAAACCTCATCACTCTCAAACTGATTCTGGTTCATTAGAACAAAACAATCATCAACATACCGAACATAAAATTGGAACTGCAGTTTTTGGAACAGATTAACCTCAAAATAATGCATGTAAATATCACTAAGAATGGGGCTAAGTGGGTTACCCATAGCCAGACCATCTAACATAATATAAAAATTCCCATTAAAAACAAAAGAACATTGCTTAAGACAAGTACGGGTAAGGAAAATTAAATCCTCAATTTCCGTATTGGTGAAATGAAATTCAGAAAGTCTTCTACGAAGGCATAACAATGAACCCTCAACGGGAACGTTCGTAAATAAAGAGTTAACATCAAAAGAAGCCATAAAAGAATTATTTGGAACGAAACTATGAATTTTTTTTTAACAAACTCAACAGAATTTTTAATAGTAAACAAATTGTGACTCCTAAGGGGAGAAAACACAGAGACTAAATATTTTGCAAGTTTGTACGAAGCCGTACCAATATTAGAAACAATCGGCCTGAAAGGAATACCAACTTTATGCACCTTAGGTAAAGCATAAAATCTAGCACAATTAGCAATAGATGGAACAACAGAGCGTTTAACATTTGAAGGAATAGACTTAACAGACTTGACAGCAGATGCAATAGTTTTTAACTCTTTATCACTAGGATCTTTAGAAATTTCAGCATATGGCCCAGAAGAAATCAAATCATTAGTTTTATCAACATAAGATGATTTGTCAAGAACAACAATTTGGCCACCCTTGTCAGCTTTGGTAACAACCAGATCAGAATTCGAAACTAAGTCTTTAACAGAACGGCTAACAGTATTAGCAAAAACAGGTTTAGAAATTTTCGAGTTAAAGTCAATATTAGAAGCTATAAGATGCCGAATCGAATCTTTTTGAGAGGAAGTTAAGGCACTAAATTTAAAAGCTTTCTCAACAGGAGCAATAAGCTTTGAAAAAGAAGGATTAACACCCACAGCAAAATTATCATTACATTTTAGAGCCTCAATTTGAGAATTACTTAATGGAACGCTAGAAAGATTAACAACAACATTCTTATTAACAACAGGTAAATTATCAAGAGGAACGACATGAGAAGATTTACAAAGCATAGCTAATTTCTTTTTCAAAACAATTTGATGTTTATCAGAGGAACGAAGGGTTCTAGACCAAGAATTTCTGTCAAAAATGTTAAAGTTGGGAATGGAATTAGAAACCGAAAGATGTAAATCATAAAGTTCACGTTCAATAAACGATAAATGTTTCCTAGTTTCCTGGATCGAAGCTCTGAGTAAAGCCAATTTCGACCGAAAGATTACTTTGTCAATTTTTACAGAACGTGGTAAATTACATTTCAAAGAAATAAACTTCGGAATAATTTTCTTACGCCTACACTCTTGAAGAAATTTTAAATGATTCAAAAAACGAAATTTCTTAATCCGAAGATTGGCAAACCTATTGATTTGAGACATAATCAAAAGCAAAACCAAAACAAATGAAAATAAACAAATCAAACAATAACAGAATGAATAAAAAACAAGAAGTAAAAAGTCACGATCAAAATACAACAATAGACAAAAATTCCGAAAACAAAAACATAAATTGCATAAAAGGAGGAAAATGTAAACGTAAGGCCCGTTTAAGCCAAAATAATAAGATAAATAAATACCTTTGTGCTGAATAGTAAAGTCAGAACAAACAACGTAAGTAGAAGCACAAATTTGTAAATAACCGCAGACACGTGTTTCGGCGTTACAGGGAACGCCTTTTTCAATGCAAAAATAATGAGCTTATGGATGAAAAGACATCCGACAAAAGCCAAGAGCAGATAAGCATGCAGCTTAAAAGATAAAAACAGCGGATTAGCCAAACACCAATGACAAAGTTATAAACCGATAAGGAACCAATAGGAATGCAAGCAAAGGCCAGGAGCTTTCCCTTAGGTACGAACCCAGAAAGAAAGAATTCAATTGGACAAGGATTAAGCCGAAGCTTAAACAAAAAGAAAAGAAATTGTCAGTAACCGTGAACCGCAAGAAAGGAAAATCAGAATGGAAAACCATGAAATAAAATAAACAGAAACAAAAAATATTCAAAAAGGAAAAATAAAGATAAATAGAAGAAAATTGGAGGGGGGGGGTGTCAATCAAGACAAAAAGGTAAAAATAAACAAAGGAAGATAGATAAAAATGAGTGAGAAAAAAAGGGGGGGTATTAAAGATATGGGAGCCAAATGTTAGAAAAATATGGAACTGAACTAAGATCGTTAACTAAGTTAGAACTGTTCCTCAAAATATGAAAGGATTCCCAAAAGTCAAGATCTGATGAATTGGGGCATTTTTGGATAATCTGATAAGAGTTAAAATCAAAAGAGTGATTCGAATCCCAACAATGTTGAGCAATACTAGACTTGTTTAATTGTTGTTTTTTCACATAATTTTGATGCTCTTTCAAGCGAATTTTTAAAGCACGCCGAGTCTGTCCAATATAGGCAAGTTTACAACTACAATTAATTCTATAAATTCCACAACAATTAAGAGGGTGAATAGGATCTTTAAGAGAAGAGAATGAAAGTTTATTAATAGGAGAGAACACCACCTGGAATTGGAAACGTTTTAGAATCTTAGCAACCTGATAGCTTACAGATGGAAAGAATGGCAAAACAACCAAATTCTTTCTGATGAAGGTTCGGTTAAGAACATTAGTTTGGGATTTATTTGAAAGTTTTTTATAAATGGAATCAATCAAAGTTGGCGGATAGTCTCTATCAATTGCCACAGCTTTAAGATAATTAAGTTCCACTTTAAGAAGTTCCGACGAAGAACAAATATTAATTGCGCGATAAACAAAAGAATTGAAAGCAGAATATTTTTGATTTGGAGGATGAGACGATAGTCTATGAGGAGGTAAAGAGACAGCAAAAGGTTTGCGATAAACAGTAGTTTCAAAACCAATTTCAGTACGAGAAACAAGTACATCAAGAAATGAAATGCAATTATTCCGTTCTTTCTCACAAGAAAACTGAATATGAGGATCAATGGAGTTTACAATAGATAAAACCTCATCACTCTCAAACTGATTCTGGTTCATTAGAACAAAACAATCATCAACATACCGAACATAAAATTGGAACTGCAGTTTTTGGAACAGCTTAACCTCAAAATAATGCATGTAAATATCACTAAGAATGGGGCTAAGTGGGTTACCCATAGCCAGACCATCTAACATAATATAAAAATTCCCATTAAAAACAAAAGAACATTGCTTAAGACAAGTACGGGTAAGGAAAATTAAATCCTCAATTTCCGTATTGGTGAAATGAAATTCAGAAAGTCTTCTACGAAGGCATAACAATGAACCCTCAACGGGAACGTTCGTAAATAAAGAGTTAACATCAAAAGAAGCCATAAAAGAATTATTTGGAACGAAACTATGAATTTTTTTTTAACAAACTCAACAGAATTTTTAATAGTAAACAAATTGTGACTCCTAAGGGGAGAAAACACAGAGACTAAATATTTTGCAAGTTTGTACGAAGCCGTACCAATATTAGAAACAATCGGCCTGAAAGGAATACCAACTTTATGCACCTTAGGTAAAGCATAAAATCTAGCACAATTAGCAATAGATGGAACAACAGAGCGTTTAACATTTGAAGGAATAGACTTAACAGACTTGACAGCAGATGCAATAGTTTTTAACTCTTTATCACTAGGATCTTTAGAAATTTCAGCATATGGCCCAGAAGAAATCAAATCATTAGTTTTATCAACATAAGATGATTTGTCAAGAACAACAATTTGGCCACCCTTGTCAGCTTTGGTAACAACCAGATCAGAATTCGAAACTAAGTCTTTAACAGAACGGCTAACAGTATTAGCAAAAACAGGTTTAGAAATTTTCGAGTTAAAGTCAATATTAGAAGCTATAAGATGCCGAATCGAATCTTTTTGAGAGGAAGTTAAGGCACTAAATTTAAAAGCTTTCTCAACAGGAGCAATAAGCTTTGAAAAAGAAGGATTAACACCCACAGCAAAATTATCATTACATTTTAGAGCCTCAATTTGAGAATTACTTAATGGAACGCTAGAAAGATTAACAACAACATTCTTATTAACAACAGGTAAATTATCAAGAGGAACGACATGAGAAGATTTACAAAGCATAGCTAATTTCTTTTTCAAAACAATTTGATGTTTATCAGAGGAACGAAGGGTTCTAGACCAAGAATTTCTGTCAAAAATGTTAAAGTTGGGAATGGAATTAGAAACCGAAAGATGTAAATCATAAAGTTCACGTTCAATAAACGATAAATGTTTCCTAGTTTCCTGGATCGAAGCTCTGAGTAAAGCCAATTTCGACCGAAAGATTACTTTGTCAATTTTTACAGAACGTGGTAAATTACATTTCAAAGAAATAAACTTCGGAATAATTTTCTTACGCCTACACTCTTGAAGAAATTTTAAATGATTCAAAAAACGAAATTTCTTAATCCGAAGATTGGCAAACCTATTGATTTGAGACATAATCAAAAGCAAAACCAAAACAAATGAAAATAAACAAATCAAACAATAACAGAATGAATAAAAAACAAGAAGTAAAAAGTCACGATCAAAATACAACAATAGACAAAAATTCCGAAAACAAAAACATAAATTGCATAAAAGGAGGAAAATGTAAACGTAAGGCCCGTTTAAGCCAAAATAATAAGATAAATAAATACCTTTGTGCTGAATAGTAAAGTCAGAACAAACAACGTAAGTAGAAGCACAAATTTGTAAATAACCGCAGACACGTGTTTCGGCGTTACAGGGAACGCCTTTTTCAATGCAAAAATAATGAGCTTATGGATGAAAAGACATCCGACAAAAGCCAAGAGCAGATAAGCATGCAGCTTAAAAGATAAAAACAGCGGATTAGCCAAACACCAATGACAAAGTTATAAACCGATAAGGAACCAATAGGAATGCAAGCAAAGGCCAGGAGCTTTCCCTTAGGTACGAACCCAGAAAGAAAGAATTCAATTGGACAAGGATTAAGCCGAAGCTTAAACAAAAAGAAAAGAAATTGTCAGTAACCGTGAACCGCAAGAAAGGAAAATCAGAATGGAAAACCATGAAATAAAATAAACAGAAACAAAAAATATTCAAAAAGGAAAAATAAAGATAAATAGAAGAAAATTGGAGGGGGGGGTGTCAATCAAGACAAAAAGGTAAAAATAAACAAAGGAAGATAGATAAAAATGAGTGGGAAAAAAAGGGGGGGTATTAAAGATATGGGAGCCAAATGTTAGAAAAATATGGAACTGAACTAAGATCGTTAACTAAGTTAGAACTGTTCCTCAAAATATGAAAGGATTCCCAAAAGTCAAGATCTGATGAATTGGGGCATTTTTGGATAATCTGATAAGAGTTAAAATCAAAAGAGTGATTCGAATCCCAACAATGTTGAGCAATACTAGACTTGTTTAATTGTTGTTTTTTCACATAATTTTGATGCTCTTTCAAGCGAATTTTTAAAGCACGCCGAGTCTGTCCAATATAGGCAAGTTTACAACTACAATTAATTCTATAAATTCCACAACAATTAAGAGGGTGAATAGGATCTTTAAGAGAAGAGAATGAAAGTTTATTAATAGGAGAGAACACCACCTGGAATTGGAAACGTTTTAGAATCTTAGCAACCTGATAGCTTACAGATGGAAAGAATGGCAAAACAACCAAATTCTTTCTGATGAAGGTTCGGTTAAGAACATTAGTTTGGGATTTATTTGAAAGTTTTTTATAAATGGAATCAATCAAAGTTGGCGGATAGTCTCTATCAATTGCCACAGCTTTAAGATAATTAAGTTCCACTTTAAGAAGTTCCGACGAAGAACAAATATTAATTGCGCGATAAACAAAAGAATTGAAAGCAGAATATTTTTGATTTGGAGGATGAGACGATAGTCTATGAGGAGGTAAAGAGACAGCAAAAGGTTTGCGATAAACAGTAGTTTCAAAACCAATTTCAGTACGAGAAACAAGTACATCAAGAAATGAAATGCAATTATTCCGTTCTTTCTCACAAGAAAACTGAATATGAGGATCAATGGAGTTTACAATAGATAAAACCTCATCACTCTCAAACTGATTCTGGTTCATTAGAACAAAACAATCATCAACATACCGAACATAAAATTGGAACTGCAGTTTTTGGAACAGCTTAACCTCAAAATAATGCATGTAAATATCACTAAGAATGGGGCTAAGTGGGTTACCCATAGCCAGACCATCTAACATAATATAAAAATTCCCATTAAAAACAAAAGAACATTGCTTAAGACAAGTACGGGTAAGGAAAATTAAATCCTCAATTTCCGTATTGGTGAAATGAAATTCAGAAAGTCTTCTACGAAGGCATAACAATGAACCCTCAACGGGAACGTTCGTAAATAAAGAGTTAACATCAAAAGAAGCCATAAAAGAATTATTTGGAACGAAACTATGAATTTTTTTAACAAACTCAACAGAATTTTTAATAGTAAACAAATTGTGACTCCTAAGGGGAGAAAACACAGAGACTAAATATTTTGCAAGTTTGTACGAAGCCGTACCAATATTAGAAACAATCGGCCTGAAAGGAATACCAACTTTATGCACCTTAGGTAAAGCATAAAATCTAGCACAATTAGCAATAGATGGAACAACAGAGCGTTTAACATTTGAAGGAATAGACTTAACAGACTTGACAGCAGATGCAATAGTTTTTAACTCTTTATCACTAGGATCTTTAGAAATTTCAGCATATGGCCCAGAAGAAATCAAATCATTAGTTTTATCAACATAAGATGATTTGTCAAGAACAACAATTTGGCCACCCTTGTCAGCTTTGGTAACAACCAGATCAGAATTCGAAACTAAGTCTTTAACAGAACGGCTAACAGTATTAGCAAAAACAGGTTTAGAAATTTTCGAGTTAAAGTCAATATTAGAAGCTATAAGATGCCGAATCGAATCTTTTTGAGAGGAAGTTAAGGCACTAAATTTAAAAGCTTTCTCAACAGGAGCAATAAGCTTTGAAAAAGAAGGATTAACACCCACAGCAAAATTATCATTACATTTTAGAGCCTCAATTTGAGAATTACTTAATGGAACGCTAGAAAGATTAACAACAACATTCTTATTAACAACAGGTAAATTATCAAGAGGAACGACATGAGAAGATTTACAAAGCATAGCTAATTTCTTTTTCAAAACAATTTGATGTTTATCAGAGGAACGAAGGGTTCTAGACCAAGAATTTCTGTCAAAAATGTTAAAGTTGGGAATGGAATTAGAAACCGAAAGATGTAAATCATAAAGATCACGTTCAATAAACGATAAATGTTTCCTAGTTTCCTGGATCGAAGCTCTGAGTAAAGCCAATTTCGACCGAAAGATTACTTTGTCAATTTTTACAGAACGTGGTAAATTACATTTCAAAGAAATAAACTTCGGAATAATTTTCTTACGCCTACACTCTTGAAGAAATTTTAAATGATTCAAAAAACGAAATTTCTTAATCCGAAGATTGGCAAACCTATTGATTTGAGACATAATCAAAAGCAAAACCAAAACAAATGAAAATAAACAAATCAAACAATAACAGAATGAATAAAAAACAAGAAGTAAAAAGTCACGATCAAAATACAACAATAGACAAAAATTCCGAAAACAAAAACATAAATTGCATAAAAGAAGGAAAATGTAAACGTAAGGCCCGTTTAAGCCAAAATAATAAGATAAATAAATACCTTTGTGCTGAATAGTAAAGTCAGAACAAACAACGTAAGTAGAAGCACAAATTTGTAAATAACCGCAGACACGTGTTTCGGCGTTACAGGGAACGCCTTTTTCAATGCAAAAATAATGAGCTTATGGATGAAAAGACATCCGACAAAAGCCAAGAGCAGATAAGCATGCAGCTTAAAAGATAAAAACAGCGGATTAGCCAAACACCAATGACAAAGTTATAAACCGATAAGGAACCAATAGGAATGCAAGCAAAGGCCAGGAGCTTTCCCTTAGGTACGAACCCAGAAAGAAAGAATTCAATTGGACAAGGATTAAGCCGAAGCTTAAACAAAAAGAAAAGAAATTGTCAGTAACCGTGAACCGCAAGAAAGGAAAATCAGAATGGAAAACCATGAAATAAAATAAACAGAAACAAAAAATATTCAAAAAGGAAAAATAAAGATAAATAGAAGAAAATTGGAGGGGGGGGGGTGTCAATCAAGACAAAAAGGTAAAAATAAACAAAGGAAGATAGATAAAAATGAGTGGGAAAAAAAGGGGGGGTGTTAAAGATATGGGAGCCAAATGTTAGAAAAATATGGAACTGAACTAAGATCGTTAACTAAGTTAGAACTGTTCCTCAAAATATGAAAGGATTCCCAAAAGTCAAGATCTGATGAATTGGGGCATTTTTGGATAATCTGATAAGAGTTAAAATCAAAAGAGTGATTCGAATCCCAACAATGTTGAGCAATACTAGACTTGTTTAATTGTTGTTTTTTCACATAATTTTGATGCTCTTTCAAGCGAATTTTTAAAGCACGCCGAGTCTGTCCAATATAGGCAAGTTTACAACTACAATTAATTCTATAAATTCCACAACAATTAAGAGGGTGAATAGGATCTTTAAGAGAAGAGAATGAAAGTTTATTAATAGGAGAGAACACCACCTGGAATTGGAAACGTTTTAGAATCTTAGCAACCTGATAGCTTACAGATGGAAAGAATGGCAAAACAACCAAATTCTTTCTGATGAAGGTTCGGTTAAGAACATTAGTTTGGGATTTATTTGAAAGTTTTTTATAAATGGAATCAATCAAAGTTGGCGGATAGTCTCTATCAATTGCCACAGCTTTAAGATAATTAAGTTCCACTTTAAGAAGTTCCGACGAAGAACAAATATTAATTGCGCGATAAACAAAAGAATTGAAAGCAGAATATTTTTGATTTGGAGGATGAGACGATAGTCTATGAGGAGGTAAAGAGACAGCAAAAGGTTTGCGATAAACAGTAGTTTCAAAACCAATTTCAGTACGAGAAACAAGTACATCAAGAAATGAAATGCAATTATTCCGTTCTTTCTCACAAGAAAACTGAATATGAGGATCAATGGAGTTTACAATAGATAAAACCTCATCACTCTCAAACATTAACCGAACCTTCATCAGAAAGAATTTGGTTGTTTTGCCATTCTTTCCATCTGTAAGCTATCAGGTTGCTAAGATTCTAAAACGTTTCCAATTCCAGGTGGTGTTCTCTCCTATTAATAAACTTTCATTCTCTTCTCTTAAAGATCCTATTCACCCTCTTAATTGTTGTGGAATTTATAGAATTAATTGTAGTTGTAAACTTGCCTATATTGGACAGACTCGGCGTGCTTTAAAAATTCGCTTGAAAGAGCATCAAAATTATGTGAAAAAACAACAATTAAACAAGTCTAGTATTGCTCAACATTGTTGGGATTCGAATCACTCTTTTGATTTTAACTCTTATCAGATTATCCAAAAATGCCCCAATTCATCAGATCTTGACTTTTGGGAATCCTTTCATATTTTGAGGAACAGTTCTAACTTAGTTAACGATCTTAGTTCAGTTCCATATTTTTCTAACATTTGGCTCCCATATCTTTAATACCCCCCCTTTTTTCCCACTCATTTTTATCTATCTTCCTTTGTTTATTTTTACCTTTTTGTCTTGATTGACACCCCCCCCCTCCAATTTTCTTCTATTTATCTTTATTTTTCCTTTTTGAATATTTTTTGTTTCTGTTTATTTTATTTCATGGTTTTCCATTCTGATTTTCCTTTCTTGCGGTTCACGGTTACTGACAATTTCTTTTCTTTTTGTTTAAGCTTCGGCTTAATCCTTGTCCAATTGAATTCTTTCTTTCTGGGTTCGTACCTAAGGGAAAGCTCCTGGCCTTTGCTTGCATTCCTATTGGTTCCTTATCGGTTTATAACTTTGTCATTGGTGTTTGGCTAATCCGCTGTTTTTATCTTTTAAGCTGCATGCTTATCTGCTCTTGGCTTTTGTCGGATGTCTTTTCATCCATAAGCTCATTATTTTTTGCATTGAAAAAGGCGTTCCCTGTAACGCCGAAACACGTGTCTGCGGTTATTTACAAATTTGTGCTTCTACTTACGTTGTTTGTTCTGACTTTACTATTCAGCACAAAGGTATTTATTTATCTTATTATTTTGGCTTAAACGGGCCTTACGTTTACATTTTCCTTCTTTTATGCAATTTATGTTTTTGTTTTCGGAATTTTTGTCTATTGTTGTATTTTGATCGTGACTTTTTACTTCTTGTTTTTTATTCATTCTGTTATTGTTTGATTTGTTTATTTTCATTTGTTTTGGTTTTGCTTTTGATTATGTCTCAAATCAATAGGTTTGCCAATCTTCGGATTAAGAAATTTCGTTTTTTGAATCATTTAAAATTTCTTCAAGAGTGTAGGCGTAAGAAAATTATTCCGAAGTTTATTTCTTTGAAATGTAATTTACCACGTTCTGTAAAAATTGACAAAGTAATCTTTCGGTCGAAATTGGCTTTACTCAGAGCTTCGATCCAGGAAACTAGGAAACATTTATCGTTTATTGAACGTGATCTTTATGATTTACATCTTTCGGTTTCTAATTCCATTCCCAACTTTAACATTTTTGACAGAAATTCTTGGTCTAGAACCCTTCGTTCCTCTGATAAACATCAAATTGTTTTGAAAAAGAAATTAGCTATGCTTTGTAAATCTTCTCATGTCGTTCCTCTTGATAATTTACCTGTTGTTAATAAGAATGTTGTTGTTAATCTTTCTAGCGTTCCATTAAGTAATTCTCAAATTGAGGCTCTAAAATGTAATGATAATTTTGCTGTGGGTGTTAATCCTTCTTTTTCAAAGCTTATTGCTCCTGTTGAGAAAGCTTTTAAATTTAGTGCCTTAACTTCCTCTCAAAAAGATTCGATTCGGCATCTTATAGCTTCTAATATTGACTTTAACTCGAAAATTTCTAAACCTGTTTTTGCTAATACTGTTAGCCGTTCTGTTAAAGACTTAGTTTCGAATTCTGATCTGGTTGTTACCAAAGCTGACAAGGGTGGCCAAATTGTTGTTCTTGACAAATCATCTTATGTTGATAAAACTAATGATTTGATTTCTTCTGGGCCATATGCTGAAATTTCTAAAGATCCTAGTGATAAAGAGTTAAAAACTATTGCATCTGCTGTCAAGTCTGTTAAGTCTATTCCTTCAAATGTTAAACGCTCTGTTGTTCCATCTATTGCTAATTGTGCTAGATTTTATGCTTTACCTAAGGTGCATAAAGTTGGTATTCCTTTCAGGCCGATTGTTTCTAATATTGGTACGGCTTCGTACAAACTTGCAAAATATTTAGTCTCTGTGTTTTCTCCCCTTAGGAGTCACAATTTGTTTACTATTAAAAATTCTGTTGAGTTTGTTAAAAAAATTCATAGTTTCGTTCCAAATAATTCTTTTATGGCTTCTTTTGATGTTAACTCTTTATTTACGAACGTTCCCGTTGAGGGTTCATTGTTATGCCTTCGTAGAAGACTTTCTGAATTTCATTTCACCAATACGGAAATTGAGGATTTAATTTTCCTTACCCGTACTTGTCTTAAGCAATGTTCTTTTGTTTTTAATGGGAATTTTTATATTATGTTAGATGGTCTGGCTATGGGTAACCCACTTAGCCCCATTCTTAG